>NC_089873.1:195185000-195485000 GCF_040182565.1 Anser cygnoides
GTGAATTCACAGTAATGGCACACCCTTGACCTTTGCTGTTTTGAAAGTGAAACAAGATGGAAAACAAAGCCAAGCTCCAAATCCAATAGTATGCTGATTTAACTGGTTTGGAGCCCTCCTGGTGATCTGGGGGCATAAATTCCTGTAAGAGCAGGGGGCTGGACCTGATGATCTGAAGGTTCACTTCATGTTTCAAACTGAGATCCAGCTCTTCTAGCAACAAGTCTACTTTGTAAGTAGGAAATTGGAAGTTTCTCATGTTATTTTCTGCACAAGACAGTAGAAGGAAGGACAATAATTTGTCATTTTGCAGATACCTTATTTTGGAGCTACCAGAAATGTGTGCTATTAGGATTATTACTGCGTGAAAAGGCACTATAGTATCATATTGAATCATAGCAAGATCCAATCTTGTTGAGTAGGCTTTTGTTTCTCACATGGAAAGCCCATATGCAGACTGGGTTTGCAATGGGAATCTTTCTTATAGATAACCTGAGCATTTGAGCTCTTGGACGCTTTTACCATACATAGCAAATTGACTAACACTATTTAGGTGAATCAACTATTCCAGAACAGCACTCTGCGTCAACACTCTGTTCCTAAATAAAAATCATGTTTCCTAAACAGCCAAATACAGGGATGGGCAACTGCCTTTTTATTCAGTCTGTACCTTGTGCATATACACAGCAATTTTTTGGCATGTGTGAATTTGCTACAGAGGTCCTCAACATCTAGGGGACGTTTTTTAGTCCTGCTACTCTGTACCCAGTAGATGTCCATGCATATCCAACACAATTCCTGGGGCACTTGCTTGTCATCTTGTTGTGAGAGAGAGCCTGATTAAATTAAAAAAGGGAGCAAGAGCATTATCACAACCACACTTCAGCATTTCTACAAGGCTGTTGCCTCTCTCAATCTCATCAACCTTGGGCAGAGGAGGGGAGGTGTCTGTGGCTCAGCTGAGATGCTGCAGATCACGGTGAAGATTTTCAGGTTGTAAATTAGTTTTAATCTACATTAACAATTGTGTGCATCCCTGGCTTTCCTCTAAACTGCAGAAGCAAGAGCAATTAATCTGATTAAGAACATGACTGTCGAGCAGGCAGTATGGGCTCTAATAAAGCAAGCAGGCTTTTCCATTAAAACAATTTGCATAATGTAATTCTGTGAAGGATTTTCTTCATTTTTCAAGCTTGTTTTCATTCACTGAGTTCCATATTAATTGTAAATAAAAGTCAGAACAAGACTTTTTATTTTGAGGGCTTTCTCTCTGTCTTTTTGTTGTAAGAAGCTCACATCAGAATACGATTTGGTAGCTCACATTTTGATGAAGGCATGACAGTTACCTTCCATTCTGAAGAACAAGGGAAGACTGAATGTCTCCTTGATTAGGTACAGCAGAAAAATAATGCACATGGGGAAAGCCATGTGTTTGGACCCTGGGGTCCAAGGTGTTTCCTAATGGTCTGAGTGAAAATCTCAGGAGGGAGAAAAGGTGTGGTAGCTGCTGCTTTTTTGTGAGAGGAGGGAAACCACCAAGGGTCAGACGTGAAGACAACCAGAGAGGTGCTTTCTGTGAAACCAGGAGAGAAAACAAGGCATGAAACTTTGTGAGAAGGTCCTGGCCATAGACTGTGTGCTGCTAGCTGACTCTTTATACACTCACGGATAAAACACTTTACATACTTGGGAAATACGATACCCCTCAATTTTTCTTCTTTGTAGAAGCACTCTAGTCTGTGCTTCCACTATACTTTGCCCTTCGCGCTGGTATGGCCTCACCTTGAGCACTGTGTGCAGTTTTGGACACCACAGTACAAGAAGGACATAAAACTATTAGAGAGCATCCAAAGGAGGGCTAAGAAGAATGTGAAGGGTCTAGAGGTTAAGACGTATGAGGAGTGGCTGAGGTCCCTTGGTTTGCTCAGCCCAGAGCAGAGCAGGCTGAGGGGAGGCCTCATGGCGGCCTGCAGCTCCCTCACGAGGGGAGCGGAGGGGCAGGCGCTGAGCTCTGCTCTCTGGGGACAGCGACAGGACCCGAGGGAACGGCATGGAGCTGGGACAGGGGAGGGTCAGGCTGGGGGTTAGGGAAAGGTTTTTCACTGAGAGGGTGGTCTGGCACTGGGACAGGCTCCTCAGGGATGTGGTCATGGCACTGAGACTGCTGGAGTTCAAGAAGTGCTTGGAAAACACTCTCAGGCATCTGGTCAGATTTTTGGGTGGTCCTGTATAGAGTCAAGACCTTGATGATCCTTGTGGATCCCTTCCAACTCAGCATAGTCCACGTTTCTATGATTCTATGAACAGTTTGCAATTTTGCTTAAGCTCTCATGTCAAAAGAAGCAGCTAACTAGCCAGTTCAGACCAGGCTCTGAAGGGCTAATTTCCCTCTTGCATCATTACAGCCATGGATTCCATGGGCATCACTCCAGAAGACTGGTGAGTGCTCAGGTGCTGCGGTGGGATAAAGCAGGTTGTCCTTAAGATGAACATTGGATAAACAGAGCAAAACAAATATGATACGGAAGATATTATTATCAGTACACATCAGATGAGTCACAAATTTTCCAGGTATTTGAATGCACAAGTTTTCTCTGACACGTAATTTGAATGAAACACAATATATTGGATTGTGCCAGTAGAAAAGTTTTCTTTCCCAGTCCCCCAACCAGTAGTGCCATTAGTCTTCTTGGGTTTCCTCATCTATTTTTTTTTTTTGCACCAGATCCAAATAAAATCTATATGTTTTATATCTTTTTATATTCTTGTGCATAGGTTTAAGTTCTTCAAGTTAGGGATATTCTTGTTACTTAACTGTTCAGTGCTTTCTCAAGTGGTTCTGATCCTCAGATACTACCATTTTAGTAATAAAACATAGCGATGGAAATAATGTCTTTGAAAGGGCACATGATGAAATTGCTTTTTAGGTGTGGTGCACAACTTTTATTTACCAAATAGTTAAGGGACTTTATAAATTAGAGATAGTAATTAAGAATTTTAATTTATCTGTATGCACTTCTTGATTCCTGTCCATAAAATCTACAGTGCTCAGTCAGGAAGATGACAATCACATGTGATTCAAGTGATCTATGATAGACAAAAGCAGCTAATCACGAAGCCATAGCAGTTAATAACAGCAACCAGGTGACAACGAATGACGGATCAAAACCTGTTTCTGCAAAACATGTCCATTGTGAATGATGAGCATTAATATATATCACTAGCTTAATGCAAATAAATGTCAGATTAATAGGCATCACATTCTGCTGATGAGGTCTTCATATTTCAGATAAAATCTTCCTTTCTTGCTGTTGTCTCAGGCAGACGTCAAGATGAGTTTTTGGCCATGGCCTACTAAGGGTGTGTGCTTGGCCCCCTGGAGTCTCCACAACAACAGTGGAAGCAAGAAGTAAAAGGCAGGGGTGCTACATTCTCCAGCTCCTGCCTTCAGGACAGGGTCAGATAAATTGTATCCTTGGTCTTGGAAGGTTTGGAGAATGAGAGATTTACTCTGACTTTCCTGTAGGCAGTGGTGCAAAGTGTTGCACGGTGGGGTAGTGGTTTGGGTGGCTGAGAGGGAGGGAAAGGGCCTGGTGTGCAGCTGAGGGACTGCAGGGGAGGGGATGCTTCAAGCTGTGCTCCCTGGTGAAAAGCTGGTGACAGCCCTGGTGAGAGTCCTGTCCAGTATTGATGCCTTTGGTTCAGTTTCCATGAAAATCCTGGCAGTACAGTGGGGCTTCCCTGTGCCTGCCTCCTGTTTGTGGATGGTCCCTCCAGAAGCCTCACTGAGAGGATGACCAGCCACTGCACATGGGTACCTGTGCTTGAGAGGGAAAAATGAGTATCTTAAAGCAAACTGGAAGACGAACCTCTGGGGAGGTTAGCCCCCAGCCAGTGATGGAGACAGCCCTGGCACAGGTCTACTGAGGAGGTTGCTGTGTGGTGGCCGCTGGTGGTGGCCTTGACACAGGTGGGATGCTGCGAGCCTGGCCTTGCCCTCGCTGGGGCTTGTGGTCTTGCCACAAACTGCTGCAGCCTAGCACTGGCATGTGGGCTGTCTGCACCTTGCCAGCCCTGGTGATAAATTCCCTGGTGGATTTATCTGCTGCAGCACCAGCCTGACTCTGCCTGCAGATCCAGGCCCGTGCAGCTGGAGTGCACCCCTGGGAAATGCCGCAGGGGAGCTGCATGGACCTCACCACCCTGCGAGAGGGGAGGAACTGAGGCTGCTCCTCTGATTGCTCTCAAATACGAATTCAAGTCTTATTTGTTGCTTTCTCTGCCCCTCCTCCTCCAATACTTGCATCCGTTATTTGTCAGTCTCATTTCTCAGAGAAGGAAATGTGACTGCTATTGCCTAGAAGGTGCATTATAATCCCAAAGGTAGGAAAATAACAAAGTTATAACTAAAAAAGTAGAAATTCAAATACATTTAGTTGTCACAAGACGCCCTGCATGCATGTTTCACAGAATCACAGAATAGCTGAGTTTGGAAGGGCCCTCTGGAGGTCTCCTGGTCCAACCCCTGCCCAAGCAGGGACACCTACAGCAGGCTGCCCAGGACCATGTCCAGGCAGCTTTTGTAGATCTCCATGGAGGGAGGGGGGTCCCATAACCTCTCTGGGCAAGCTGTGCCAGTGAACAGATTTATCCCTGGAAAAACACATTAGGTTGAAGTTGAAAAGCCCCAAACACAGTTGAAAAGCCCCAAACACTGAAACCCACAGTAAAGTAATGGGAGCAGAGCCTCTAGTGCCTGCACCCACAGCAGCACTGGGCTGGCTGTGGGCCCTGTCTCACTCCACACCGGCTGTGTTGGCAGGACAGGGGTGGGCAGTGGGGCAGGTCCAGCGGTGTCCATGCATGGTTGGTCAGTGGAAGTGCCCCTTATTTTGCCAGTGTTGTGTGGGTATCAGGGGTTTGGGGCAAGAAGGTGAGAAAGACAGGATATAAATGTGCCTTGGCATGGACCCACATTCACACAGACACCTCTGCATTGGGTGAAAGAGCCCAAAAAAGGGAACTGGCTGCAGAGATGTCCAAGCTGCTGATGAGACCCTAGAAACCAAAAATAAAGAAGAAACAGACATAGATCTGTCCTGCTTTGCTATTTCTCTTTCTCACTTTGCTTTACCAGCTCCTTTGGATGTGCTTTGCAAGGTCATTTTTAGGCCACAATCTCTTCTAAATGAATATTATTATTTTTTTCTAGTAATAAGTGAAACCCAAAAAAGGCAAAAGGCATCTTGTAGATCTCCTTAAGTGGAAAACACCCTTTAAAGTATGTCTGATAGTGATCTCACGAGCAGCTGTCAGTCCTGGCAGGCAATGGAAGCCCAGGACGAGCTATTCTTAGACCAAGAAAGCGTAAGTAGTTCAAGTTACAATTGGTTCCTGTAAACACCATCTCTGCTAAAACCAGAAATCGATACAAGGTCAAAAATTTGTAATATGCTGAATCAGAGAGATAAACAGCGTGGATTTAGTCTCCAAATACCTGTTCTTTTGGTTCATCTCCACATTCGGAACACAAATGTGTTCTGCCTTTGTGCTGCCCATGGTCCGAGACCTCTCTGCAGTGGGGATGTGCCATGAGCACTCCCAAGACCAGGCAGAAATAAGACAGCAGTACAGCTTAGGGATGCCTTTTTATTTACACATCCCATGGTGAAGCGAAATAGTTAATGAGACAAAAAAGAAAGTTGCAACTTCCTTCAAGTTGCAAGTCCTTCACACCTGCTGATAAAACTCAGGGTACGCATGAGCAGGGTAGCTACAGCCACAGTGCTGCGGTCTTGTTGTTTGGACCCGAGATGGATGTGCAGGTTGTGCCGGTCCAGCCATGTGTATGACTCCTGGAATTGGAGCTCTTTGGCTCACTCGTCATCCCAGCCAGTGCTGGCTGCCCACAGGCTCTGGAAGCCGGTCAGAGTGACCACCTCCAGGACATGCAGGCTAAGCATGAATTTCAGGTCCTGTTCTTCCCTGTCTGCATCAGAATTGATGCCCCAGTGCATCAACAATGGCCAGGGGTCCACCAGGAGATGGAGATGCCTGAAACAGGCCTTCCCCTCAGTGCCCTACATACAGCTTGGTCTCCTCCGAGCTCTTTTTGCATTTTGGAGCTACTCATATCTGGTCAAAACCACACCAAGCAGCAGCGATCTCTTTTTGAGGTGCTACTGGCTGCAAGCAAATTTCCTGGTAGGAAAAGACAGTTCTGGGCAGCTGCGGTGGACCTGCAGGACTCTGCCTTGCTGTGACTCCTGCCTCCTCCTAAGTGTGGCTGTGCCCCTGCCAGCGTCTCCAGTGCTGCAGGACACCTTGGCATGGTCCCAGCTTCCCCAGAGCCACCACACTCTGCTTTCACCTCTCTCCCTTCCTACAGTGGAAATATTTGAATGTGGAGGGAGTTCATTTGTAGGTTAAAAGGTAGGTTTGGGCTAGAAGGTGGGTAGTAAATATGATGTAGATTTCATTCCTGCCTTGTTTTGTTTCATTGCCCAATTTTATTCTCAACTTCAGCTGCTTTGTGGGCTGGCATTATAAATTTGTTTCTAGTCTTATTCCATACAGGTATTACATTACAGTTCAGGGACCTCCTCTGCATCCAGCTGAGTGCTGCCTAATTATAGCTCAAGCTGGCCTTTTAAACAGGCATAGCATCTTTTTCAAATAACATTCTTCTCTGACAATTTTCTCTTGTAAATGTAGATGTACTACAGTTGTTTATTACCACCTTGGTGGAGGAACTGAGACCAAAATGTCTTCAGCAACATTGAGCTCACTCTGATTACGAGAGAAAATTCTGTGCTTAGTTGCAATACAGCAGAAGGAGGTTTCCAAGTAAGCTGGTAGGCAGAGCAACATGAGGAAACTGATCTATGAGTCCCACATAAAAGATTGAGGCTTAGCTGAGTCTGAAATGGAGGAGGGTTGTCTTAATTCTGAGTCTGAGACTGTTCCTTGAAACTGTGGCTGAGTCAGTGGACCACTTTAATTCCTTGCCCTTGTTAAAACAGATTAAAAAATTCTAACATGGTTGGGATCCCATTGTCAGGCAAAGGCCAGGTTAAATCTCTAAGAAGTTGCATTCTTAATTAGGATAGAGTTGCCAGCTCGTGTGGGTTATAATGATTATCATGGTACGTTTGAATTCCTCCCTGCAGCTTCAGCACCTGGAATCATCTTAACAAACAAGAACACTTCACTTTAACTGAAAAGCAAATGTGTAGCTACTGTAGTCAGAAGAGCTTGCAAATAGGACTCCTAAGGTATAAAAACTTCCAGCAAATGACCTCCTGCCCCAGCAATTTGTGTTTCACCTTTCAAGCTAATGTTTCGCTTTTCAAGTCCTAAATCAAAGGGCAGCAGGAATATTACTGGGAAGTTCACAGGTAGCCATTGGCTATGCTACAGCTTTTAATGTGCAGATAAAACTGTACTTAAATAGAGCTGACACAAGATACAGCTGCAGCTTAGGTGGGTCTTGCCATTTTGTTTGAGTGCATCTTCATATCAGCTGTGCTGGTAGAGATCTCTGTGACGGGAATGTTTAGGAGTGGCAAATCAAGCCAGCTTTAAAACTAAATAGCCTGCTAAATTAATTCACCAGCAACACACTTGCCAATGGGCAATTCTTACACTATATTAAGCACTATTACTATGAGAAAACGTAGTCCTTTGCAGCCATAGTCTAAGTTAGCTGTGAGGACACAATACTGTGGAGCTAATAGTTTGCACTACTGGCTGTGGTCCCTGGTCACTCATAGTCACTGAAGTCCAGCTCATCAGGCCCGAGAGCCCATTAGTAAGAGAATCTGGGGCCCAAATGGGCTTCTTTCTTCTCTGTTTTCCCTTGTTTATGCCTAATATTTTTATGCTGCTACCCTCCTCCAGGTCTGCCTATGCCATCACAAGGTTACAAAATACTTGTATGCTCTTGTTAACTACTCCATTTTAGTGTTCAGGATGAAGGCAAGATAATATTGATTATATCGTGATTGGTTCACTTCTGTAGTTGTCACAGGCCCCTGTCTTGGCTACGCTATACTGATACGGAACATTTAAGCATGCAATTCTATAACTGAAGTATTAGAAACGATGACATTGAGGTAGCCATCACAGCAATTAACAGAAGTAGAATTCAAAGAACCAATTAAAAAACAAAACAAAACAAAAAACAGGGGCTGAATTAATTAGAAAAAAACACCAGATATTTTGGTAGAATGTTTCACGTCCTGCCCTCTGGCAAGGCCAGCCTTGGTGCAGGACTGACTCCTTCTGAGGCTTAATGAGGATTCCTGGAAGCCTTTTCTTTGTGTGCCTCTCTGGAGCACTTTGACCTTGGAGAGAGCCTTAGGTTGACCTCATACATCCTCCTGGGGGTTTCCAGTAGGTACCAACACTACAACAGGTAAAGCAGTGGTCCAAACGCCTGCAGCTCCCTTTCCTGACCCACCACCAGAACGGGACTCCCAGAACAAAGAATGACTTTGAAGCCTTGTGGAAAAATGGTCGGTGATCCCAAAATTAAACCCTGCAGGTGGTAATGACCATAGGGATCTGGAGAGAGACTGAGAGAGAACTGAATCATCACACCCCAAAACTGAGACCCAAGATGTCCCTCCAAATGATCCAGGCCATGCCACGGTAAGTGCCTGTACATTGTCCATGCTTGCCGGGCACCATGCTGTTTGGCTGCAGGGACTTCAGGCTGCGCACAGGACGTGCAGGTTGGCACTGCAGCTTGCTTGGAAGTCTCCAGCTGTCCTACCCAGTTCCCCTGGGGGTCCATACGTTGGCCTCTGTGCCTGCATCCCACCCCTCTGGGAGCGGGGTCCTCACAAAATGCATTGCTGGCACCAGTGGCTGCTGCACAGCCACCCACCTGGAGCGTATCAAGAAATGACCACAGCACTTGCCTGGGAAATGAAAGACCTGGATTCAGTTCCCTCAGCCTAAGAAGACCAGGTTTGCCTCTCCCTGCACTGGCTGTGGGGGACATGTTTCACCCAGCACTGTAAAACAAAGCTCATGGGATGAGAGGGATTTGGAGAATGTCAGGACAATAATACACGAATGAAGTGTTCTTAACCTGGCGTGGCTAAATATCTGTACTCCCCTTGGCTCGGGGGACCATGCCACATGGTACCACGATGCGTGGTACCACAGCCTAAACACAGAGCAAGGGCCCCGCATCTTTGTCTCTAAGATGATGATAGAGAGGGTGATGTTAGCAGCAAAGGACAGATGAGGGTATTTGAGCCACAAATCCCATTGGTTTCAGCTTTTCCACCAAGTAAGCACAAAACCCTGCGAATGTGCTGGGAAATACACCCCACACTCACAGGCATCTGCATTACTCCACCCCTTGTCCACTTTTCCTGCTGTCTGGTTTCTAATATTAAGCATCTTGGTGCATCTGAGGAGTCTGCAGCCCCTTTATGAGATGAAAAGTACTGACTCTACGTCAGACCATCTGTGTTTCCCTTCAACAAATGATGCAGCTTTTGGATTAACAGAGATGTGCAGACAGGGCAGAATTATGTGCTCCTCTTCCTTACCCATTGACACAGTGCACATACACGCAGCTTCTGGCTTACAAAATTGAAAGAGCATATAAAACATTGAAACTGGCTACACTTTAGCTGCATTTGCATTTCCCTGACACTTTTTGGATCACAGAGAGCTCCTCTAATGGTCAGTGGCAGTGCCTCAAATGACTAAAATAAGACTAGATCATCTTTCAGTAAGGAAATCACTATTAGAATTTAACATGTCCTATCACAGTTTCCCTGGGGCCTGATTCAGCAAAACCCCTCAAGTGCGTTCCGCTTTCTGTGTGAGAAGAGCTCGTCTGAAATCAGCAGCTGACTCACGCAGAGTTAAGCGTGCACTCGAGCACTTGATGGGATGCTATCGCGTGGCTCCCCGCCTCTGGGTAGCTCGGCGCGCAGCCAGGCGGTGGGTGCATGGATCGGCCACCTGTCAGACTTGTGCATTTATTGTATTAGTATTATTTTTTGCCAGTAGGCAGAAAATACGTTGGCATCTAAAAGCCACTGACACTGTTGAGCTTTCCTTCTTTTTCCCAGCTTCTCCAACTCTGCAGCTCTCAGAAGGCACTCAGATGAAAGTGTCTTTCTGTGGATTTAAATGCAACCATTAGTGTCCTGGCTGCAAGCGCCCAGTAAGCTGCTCCACAGATCCACCTTCCTTCCACTGAATAATGAAGGCATCTTTTAACTGGCTTCAGACATTTTTGCTGCTATGTGGAGAGACATTTTTTTCAGGCCCAGACCACTTACAGAGTCATTTTTGGTATTGTTTTGATCGATTTCATCTGCTGTGTCCATTTTGGGGTTGCCTCTGTAGCCAGGCCACATCTTTCTTCACCTGAACATGACAGTGGATTATTTAACCAGTCCTCTAAGTGAAGACTCATCTAATCCTTCTTGACATGTTCTCTTGCTTTCCATGCCTGGAAAAGTAAGGGCAGCTGAAACATTATACTGCAGAAATAATTCCCCCAAACAAGTCTTTCTGGGATCAGAGAATGCCCAGCCCCTTCTCAATGAGATTTTGAAGCACGAGCTGACAGATGTCCTGAGGAAGGGAAGGAAGTGAGAGCTGAGGATGGCCATGGTGGCAGTGTCAGAGCCCAAAATCCCGTGGCGGTGGTGGCACGATGTGACCCCGTCCGCTCGGCTCACAGCAGGCTCTGGCTGTGCGTTGTACCTCTGTTGTCTGAGACTTACGGAGCACAACAATGATCTGGGAAACCTGCCAGACCTCAAGCCCGTATCAGTACAGGGCTGGTGTGAATATATATAACCGCACGCAGTAAAGAATACTTTAAATGCTGCTTCAGCAAGGACTAATGATTGAAAAGCCAAGCTCTCTCTGGAATTTTGCATCTGTAAAGACCAGCTTTCATTCCTCAATAAATTATTGCAGTCTGTCCCTTACCTGTCTACAAACACCAAGGATTATCTACCCACAGCCTGTGACAAACTTTGTAGCTCGAGTAAAAGGCCCCAATCCATAAATGTAAAATATCCATAGTACCAATATAATAGGGAAATCAAAGTTGCCACCTAGTGCAAAGGCAGAGAATTTATGGATGGTTTTCTTCTCGGCTTTTCTGGCCTCTGCAAACTTTACAAAAGCTTTCCCAACCCTATGAATTGCAGCAAGACTCCTCCTGAAAATGCAGAGCAGGCAGGGAGCCTCCTGCCCCAATGATGGGCTTGAGCAGGCACCAGAGGGGAGAGGAGCACTCAGGAAACCCCCTCCCCATTCTCAAGGGGCTGCAGGTGAGACCCTCCCAACCACCTGTGGTTGGGAGCAAGGCAGACACTTTCCCACCTCTGCCCACCGCCTCCCTGTCCGTGGTGGCCAGCACCAGCTGAGACCTGGAGCTCCAGAGAGACTTTGGACGTTTCAGAAAGATTGATCTCCTTAGGCTGGAGATGAGCTTTGTCTGTACACCCCTACATCTTAATCATGCAGACAGTTGAGCAAAGAAAATATCACGCTTGCTTTCTATATAGGTCTTTCTCATTTTTTCCCCTCTCTCCTCTGGAATTTTCTAGGAATAAAGAACAGCCAATGCAACCACTTCATTGTCTGAACTGTTCATACCAAAACAGCTTTCCAGTATGCAGTTTATCAAATAGATAAATTATAGCTTGGTCTGTAGTGATACTCAGAAGCTTTGAAATTCAGACAAAGGAACTTGCTGTATATAAAGTAAATAAATAACATGCTTTTGAATGGAAAAACTAATTCTTCTTTATTGGGGTAATTGATACAAGCTTTCTTTTTTGTTTCAATATAATAAAAAGTCCACATTCTATTTCAAAGATTTTTGTTCAAATTAAAGATGTAGATCTGAATTTATGTCTTTTTTTTTTTCTTGGCTTGCAGGTCCATCCAAATTTTACAACAGTATAAGTGGTCCAAGAGATAAGCAGAGTAAGTGTTGCTTGAACCAAAAACCATGGAAAAGCATCTCTGGCTTTCCTGGGGTTTAAATCAGGCCCTTGAGGGAGGTTATTTTGCCAGCTGTTTCTCCCCGAGCACACTGCAGCTACAACTCGCTGTAAACATTAACTTCTTCTCTACTGAAATTTTCACATTTGCCCATGATTATATGACAGGAAAACTAAGAAATGGTACAGTACTTACAGAACAGCTGAATTTATGTAAACGTTCATCGTCTCAGCGAACAGTTCTCATGAAAGATAGTGAGAAATAAACTGTGAATAATTCCTCTCCATCCTACCAAGAAAGGAGATGGGAGAAAATGCATCTTAAAATCTCACCCAAGGTGCTGGAGATTTTCTCCAGGGCTTTCTTAGCTCTAGCTTTTAGCCAAAAATAACACACACACACACAAAACAAAACCAAACCCCAAAGCATTGTTAAAAATATAGCCTTTACTAACAGTTTAGAGAAAATGTTCTTGATGGGAATTGTTTCATCTGAATCCCAATGCAGACAACTTAATACCCCTGACATTTTCTGGTAGCTGGGGTTGAACAGGATGAGGCAAACTGGGATGTACCACGCCAAGCGAAATCCATGCAAGCACACCTCTGGACCTGCCTCCTGGTACTGCCTCCCTCCCACCAGGCTCCTTTTAGGTTTTGATGTATAAACTAGGCTGAATGCTGGGCGGGAACTGGCTTTTTAGTTCGCAGAGAAGGGGGTCCTCCCTCTGCTTTCATTAGTTTTCTGTGGCCAGGATATTTCTGCGGTGCAGTGTCTGTTTGTGTCCCAGTACGAATTTCCATCTGTGTAACACTGCACCCTATTGTAAATGCTTGAAATTAGAAGTGGAGCTATGAATGATTTGCCTCCTCAGATAAGCATTTATTAACCTAGCTGCACTGCAGGCAGGAAAATGCCATAAGATTCGCACAGCCTGGCTGCCTGAACTTGCCTAACTAGATTTTGCCCTTTACACCTCCACGAAACCATCAGGTAGACTCCTCAGGCACTGGGCAGTTCCCCATCCCCTTTAGCAGCCTTCACCCACCCTAGCTCATGCTCTGTCCCCGTCTTACCAGCCCACGCTGACCTCAGTCCCACAGAGATCTGGAGCACCGCGTGCTGCAACAGCCTCCACGGACACAGCAATCCTCGCTGGCCAGAGGGCAGCTGCTTTCTACCCGGAGCTACTCACGGTTGCTAATGACTGATGGGGAACAGCTAGGCCACACAGCAGCGTTTGAGAGACCTGACTTAGTGGTGTCACCAGCAAATGCACAGAAGCCACGTTTATCTCCTGCAGATTTGGGTGAAGCAGTTTGTTCACTGCCATGCGCACCAAGCAGGTGAGCACTGTTTTAAAACTGGTCATCACAGTGCTGAGAGGCTGGCACCTTGAAGGGTCCCGTTGGCACGTTGTTTCCAACAGGCACGACAACAACGTTCGGGTAACTGAACCCCTTCCTCCATTGGGGTGGTGACTCTGTAGGGTGAGCACTGGCATCAGTAGCACAAGTCTGTTCTCAGCCCAGTGGTGCTGACATTGCAGGCCATAAGGATGCTGGGGCTGTGCCATGGCTCCGTCTTGTGCTGCTCTATCTGCCCTGGGGCTGAGCCATCAGTCTCCTCTCTGCCTGTCCCAGGAAGATCAAACACGAACATGGGAGGCAGGATAAATCCTCAGTCCACCTTGGGAAGAGGGAATGTTCTTGCAGCCTGCGTGGATGTATGAAAGCCAGGACAAGACTCTGTTCTGAGCGAGTGGAGACCTGGCTGGGTTCAGCACCTGCTCCCCAGGTCTGCACCTGTGCCCGTTGCCAATTCTGTGTCTGACCAGTGCTTGGCACAAAGGGTTTCTTGACTACATGTCTTCACACTGCAAACCAGCAGAAGAGAGCAGCGTACTTACCCTCAGAGTCACTCTTTGCAGCAGGATTATGACCTTACAGTTCTTCTAGTGCCCCATTAATCCCAGGAGATGACATCCTATTAAATGTCCTTATCACGTTCCAGAAGTTTATTTTGCAAATATTTCATGGGCTGTAAGTGGAGCAGCTGTTCCCTCGCGGCACCATTAATAGCACAGACCCTCTCTGCCGCGAGCCCTGTTCCTGCCGTGCCGCAGGGCTGCCTCCGGCCCGCCTGTCCCCTGCGTGATCGATGAGCAGAGGTGCTGCTGCTGCCCCGAGCACGATTTTACACTTTGCTTTGTATCTCAGTCCCAAAGCAGCCATAAAAAGGTCCGGGCAAGTCTGCCGTGAGAGGAGACCTAAGCAGGGAACATGATTATCTATAAGGGGATGGCAATGCAACCTGTGCTGAACAGTCGTTTCCATCTCAGCTCTGGGAACTGTGTGAGAGCTCAGCACGTAGCTCGCAGGGCAGAAGGGAAAGGAGGACATGTCCTCACTGCACAGCAGCTCTTCTGCCATGGCTGAGCAAAGGCAAGAGGGCAGGCAGGTCCTGCAACGCAGAGGCTGACCAGCCTGGTGTGACATTAGTCCTGTGTGCTGCACCTACTGAATAAAATAGTCCAAGGGCAGTTTGGGGGTCTGAGGGCGGGAGGCATGGCCCGTGGATCTTGGCCAAGTGTGTGTCCTGGATGTGCCTGGATCACAGAGCAGATGGGGCATTAAGGACTAGTGGGGAGCACAGAGGCAAGGGCATCCTTATGGCAGGGGAGAAATCCCAGGGTCTGGGGAGAGCAGATCTCCTCCTCCTCCCTGTGTGCCCATGGGCTTTGTCTAGAAAGGATGAGCAGCAGAGATACAGGCCTGACAAATTTATGGGTAGGTGAATCCTGTCCCACTGCTTCTTTTTTTAAAACTGGAGCTTAGCTAAAGTTTCAGCAAGCCCGTAAACTGGGATTTGCACCTAACCATGGCGAAAGATAAACGTCAGGTGTGACAAGCCGTGCTTTGTCCCAAAAATGATGATAAACATGAGCTGATGTTGCCAACCTATGCTATGTGATGAAGACCTCCTGCCAAAGAAATTAGTGTAAAGGCTGGCTTGTCAATCTGTCCGAAAGGCTTAGTTCATGACACAAGGAACTTACCTCCTGCAGGAGATACTTCTGGTTTTATGCTAAGCCTGGTGGGACTGAGATCAAGTAATAGAGCACTTCTTTCCCCTCACTCGCTGCATCATCAGTAGTCTGGGATGGGAATCTGAAATACCTGGATAAAATACAATAAACAGGGTATAAAAAAATGCAGAGTAGTGAATTCAGCAGAAGTTCAGAGCTGATGAACACCGAGTCTTGAAAAGGGATTTTTTGATGTCAGAAGGCCAAATTTCCTTCCCTCATGGAGACAGGACCCAGTGGACAGCAGGTGCTCCAGGGAGGCTCACAGAGTGGGCACTGGTGATGCTGCAGATGGATGGCTGCAATTTTCATCTCCATCGTGCACTCAGAAGGCTGGTCAGAAAGCTCCTCACCCCCTTGCAGCATCTGTGGTGTGTGTGACTGGGCAACAAAGGCAGTACTGAGATGCAACCCCAGTTCAAGGTGAGATTTGTAGGTGGGAGCAAAAATATTTCTTGCTCAGATTACAGTTATTTTACAGGCATAGGTCTGCTAAAGTGCCAAAGGCATTTATGAAATTCATGGCTTGAACAAGTAAGATAACCTGGATTTGGACTGATGTGGAGTAAAGAACAGAGGAGTGATGTGAGGAAGGAAAGCTGCCCAAATAACCCCGATTTTACAGTCTCTGAAGACTGAAACTCTGGTTGTCTTTTTGATCTCTCTGCTACCATGCTTTTATATCGGTAAGAGTCTGAGTTTCTGCTGAAGAAATGATTTTGAGTATACTTGATAAAAAGCAGTAATTTATACAATCATGGTGTTATGTGCAGTATTCTGGTGATGCCACAAATGGCATACATTTCCCTGACCACTCCAAACCCGCTCTGCTTTCCCTGCCTAGTGCAGCATGGTGAGAAGGACCAGCCATGGCCAGGCATAGTGGTAAATCCCACTGTAGGCACCGCTGCTGACCAAGTGAAAAGTGGCTGTGGGTTCAGTCCTGTCCAAAAATACTTGTGGCTGGATGCAGAAAGCCTTGTTGCCTGCCACTTTTCTTTGTAACCATCTTCATGCACTCTCTTTGTTAGGGCGCTGGCAGGACAAGACCTTCTTCTTCTTCCAAGTCAAATGCCTTGGGGATGCACAGGAATGCATAGCCGTGCCTTTGGGGGGGACAAACTTGTTTGCTTAGAGTATCCCTTGCATCCTGCCCCCCTTGTACACACACACACACACATGTACACACGCACACTTCTGCTTTGCTCCTTGGCTGACATTTCCCAAGCACCTCCCCTTCTCCCAGGGTGGTCATACCCAAGCCATGAGCCGGCAAACCTCAGAAAATAATTGGCACTGAACCAATCATTTCTTATTGCAAGGAGAATGGTGTAGAGAAAACAACACGAGCTAGCACGGGGCATGTGCCCTTGCTGCGCAGGTAATCATCAAACAAGCATCAACCCCTGCCAGCGTGTCAGGGGTGGAAAAACTGAACTTTATCTCAAGATAATGAAGCGACATCCTGCTAATGTTTCCTGGGATAACAAGTTTCTTGTCTGACCTGGCACAGATTGCCACTTCTCCCCAAGAGTGCAGCGGGCCCCGCAGGAGCTCTGCGGAGGATCAGGGCATGGTTCACTGCCCGTTCCTGCTGGTGGCAGAGATGCTTTTATTAGCTAGGTCTGGCACAGGTCAATGTCATGGCATCCAGCGTAAGCAGACTATTAGGGGCAGGTGGTTACTAGGCGAAGAACTGATTTTGTTCATATGACCAGGCCAAGGCAAGGAGCCTACTGACCCGTGTGCCTGAGCCTCTCTGTCAGAGAAGTTACGAAGGAGTAGGAATTCGGTCTTGCTGCCAGTTCAGCCTGACCTCCAATCTGGAAAGTGTCTCCTGTGATCCACACAGACCTGGAAGACGGCAGATGACACCTCTTCTAGTGAAGAAGAGCTGAAATGGGCTTCAGAGAAGGGTGAATGCCAGAGGTGCATTCAGCCAGTGTTGTCAACAGAGCGCTTTCAAGCAGAGCGTGTTGGAACCACCTGTGCTTTCACCCCTCACAGACAATACAGGTCAACCACTTTCCTGCTGGTCGAGGTCACCGTTTAGGTGTTCATTGCTAGGTGTCAAAGCTCAGACTGCTTTACAGTGAAATAATGGGAACACGTAATGGCTGGCTCTGAAGGCACAGTGCTGCCATCTTCAGCAGCTCTCTCGTTTCTTGTGGGGGTTCATCATGGGGGGGCTCCACCCCTCCCAGTCCGAAATTACCACCCTGCTGGTGATCTGTCCACACAGGCAGCCAGACCTGCCACCAGCCACACTTCTCCTTACAAGCTGGGGAGATCTTTGCACACACTGCAACAGCTAAAGGACACAACAGCCCTCCGTTCCCCTTTCACTTGTTTTGGCCAACATGCAGGGAAAAATAGACATATGGCCAATTTTGCTTCGAGTGTCTGCTCCAACAACAGGAAGTGGGCTGCAGTATAGGCAATTCGCCTATGTCTGATGGGAGAACACCACTTGTAGCACCCTGCTAAGGGCAGATCCTGCTGCTACTTGGCACAGTCTGCTGAGAGCACCTTGCACATGGAGAGGGAAACAAGGGAGGTGCTCTGGGAACATCACAGAGTCCCTGGGTTTCCAGGCTCACCCTTCCTGGAAGCAGGCAGCCCCTCGAGGCGGCCAGCTGCAAGTGTTTGCACAGCGTGGGGTGCCCTGCCATCAGCGGTGCGCTCAGGGGGGGAGGGAGGGTGGCGGCCTGGCACCAGGTGCCACAAACACCATGTGCTGGCAGTTCACAGCTGCAGGACTGTCTGTGGTCGGATCCAGGGAAAGGTACGCTGACAGCTGCTTTGGTTGCACGCAGATTTGATTTTACTGGTTGCCTAATCAAGCCCTGGGAGCGTAAAGCACTCCAGAGAAGGGAATGAACGATAATGTGTTAACAGAGGGTATGGTGCTTCCGAGGAAAGGTATGCTGGCTGAGCAGGGAGCGGATGGCCTTGTTTTTTCCTTAGCCGTATCACACTGAAGTCTGCAGGCACAAATGTAGGTGTCTGTGCACTGCTCACTCGCTGCTCTCTGTCTGCAGTTGTATACCCTCAGGTAATGAAGCCTCCATCTGCTCATGCTGAGATGTGTTAATTGATTTTGTAGAAAGGAAAAAGTGGATTTAACTGTTCACCAGTGATGCACAAGGTGTGATTGCTAAGACAGGAAGAGGGCAAGGGATATTTATCACAAACAAAAGAGGAAGCTTAACCTTAGTATTGTAGCTATTGAGTGTTAAAAGACTTTGCTCCCTGTACGTTCCTGGCCAGTAGTCCTGTTAAAAATCACTGTTTACTCTTAACAATTGTATTGCAAAAAGCCCAAACATATGTCTAGTAAAACAGATGAGGAGGGCAACCTCCAAATGGCTTATATCAGTTTATATCAGATGTGGGTTTTGACCAAGGAAAGAAGCACTGGGGGAGCCCAGACTGAGGGTGCTTACTTGGGCTGCTCCAGGATCTGGCTGTTCAAAGCTTTGTTTCTGGGCTGGATCCTGACAGTCCCTAAAGCTCAGCTGTATTAGTGATAGCCTGGAGCAAGAGTCTGGGTCCTGGTGTGAGAGGGGGTTGCTGGATTGTCTAGGGTATCTGTGTCTGGCTTCTCTTTTATTCCATAATTGTACTGAAAAAAAAACACCAACCAAAACAAAACAAACACAATTTCTTTTGAATAGTTACGTACAAAATTCCAGTCTGTATAGTCTTGTGCCAAGTTTCATTTCAGATTTACTTCCATTTGCTCAGGGTAAATGACTGATGTGATTAGAAAGTCATTAGAGACCTCTTGACTCTCTTTGGCTGTGTATTAGTAGTTCAAAGATGGAAGGGTGAGTCAGTGCTGAGAGGGGATCTGCTCCTGCCTTCCCTCCCTGTGGTGTCACTGCAGACATATTAGCTTCGCTTGCCCTAAAAAAACATGAAATAGGGCCGCCATGCACTTAGGGCTCATTTCTGGCCTGGCTAAAACCTGTAGCAAGATTCCTCTTGAACTCAAGAGAGAAGAATGAGATCCTTCATGGGCTCATTAACACCAAACACCCCTAGGTAGGAAGGAAAGCTGATTAGGCCATGACTACTTAAATTAAGGTCACGTTTGCTATTTTATTTCATACTTTTCTCAGGAATCAACCACTGATTTGGGTTGCTATGGTTACTTGATGCTGTTATGCAAACCAAATTCAGCCTATAGCTGGAATGCTGGATGTGGGCAATTTGAAAACTAAATACCACAAGCACTGCATTAATCACTCTGACTGCCTTGAAATCATGAAAACAATACTGTTTGTACTGAGGGTTGTCTCTCACTTGGTTTTAGTTCACAGAATAAAATATTTTAAGATGAGGATCATGACTTTTCTCACTGGAGCAAGGCTAGTTTATATTGGCCTTGTGTTTGGCTTAATAAATAAAATAGAAATGTAAGTATCAGCATCTCTCTGCAGAGGGTCTTTATGAATGTGGTGAGCCAGCAGAAACATATTTTAGCCACCATTCAGTGGCACTTTATCTACTCATTACTCCCATTTACATTATTAGAGCGCACCTACACCTTGCAAAAGATATGTTGTGTTGCTCCTGTCTCAGGCATCTCCTGACTAACTCAAGGGTCTTGTCTACAGCATCCAGAAACTCAAACTACTGTAAAAAACAATATCTAATCAATGATTGCTAAACCACGGTCACACCAGATCTCATGTTATGAAACGTTTATGGAGATAAACTTTTTTTTCCTTAAAATCAACAATATTCCTGGTTCTAATACAGATATCCAGCCTAGTCTCTATACTTCAAGGGCTGGCACCGGAGCTCATCCCTACATACCCTATTTGCAGCCCCTCATGTTTTCTTGCAGTGGTTCCTGGCTGGAAATATGCTGCTTCCACCTCTGAGCTTTACAAATGCAGAAGCAGGGCAGGCACTTTCTATCTGGTATTTTATTCCCCCAGATGGAATGCGGGTTAGGGTTTCAGCTTGCTGGCTCTGTTTGCATGCTGCTCTGAGTGTCCCTAGGGAAGATCATGGTTCCCTTTCCACGTTCTTAGGCTTGGGCTCTAACTTCTCATGGTGGACATCGTACTATATAAACTACCCACTGCTGGCTAGATGATCTTCCTGATGATCTTCTAGCTGTGGGAATGACATCCCACCGTGGTGCTGTTTCTTTCTTTTTTCTCTTTTAATCTAACCAAACTGTACAGTTAAGTCCAAGAGTTCCCTGTTGGTGTCTGTGAAGTAGAGAGAGTGGGAGGAAACAAAAGCTCATGCTAATAGGCAGAGTATCACCCTGAACTTGTTTCTTATTTGGCTGCCAAAAGTTATTTAAGGACTCAGTTTTGCTAGGGTTTAGCTAGAATTTCAGAGGTTTTGCTTTGTTGGACTCAGGTGGGGCTGCCTGAGGTTTCCCAGAAGTACACAGAGGGACTCCAGACTCCACTCCTTTTGGATGCTGTATGCAGTGCTGTGCTATCTCTTCAGTAGCTTCTGTCCTTCAGGAGAGCTCCCAAAACCCCACCTAGGCGTATCCTTCTACAGGCCTTTATAGCCACCAAGAAATGGTTCCCACTTCCCTGTGGCTGCTGCAGCTATGTGGATTTGGGCAACATATCCATCTGAGGAGAAATAATGCTGCCTTCTTGAAATGCAGCACCTGCTCCATAGCATCTGTGTTTGCTGTTCTGTGGCAAATAGGAAGCATTTTTTCCCACAGAGGAGGAGGAAGCACCACTTCGGGTTAAGGGCATCCATGCAGGCTTGCACGCTGGGGCAGAGCTAGGCCACGAGCTTTCAGCAGCAGGTTCATCCACCCACAGTCCTACAGATCCACACAAACACTGCAGGCACCGAAGGCACCAGGGTGTGTTGGAACAACGGCTGGTGGCTACCTAGTAACTAAAGGCAAACCTTCCTCACAGGGAGTGTTTACAGGGTGCCTTATAAATGGCTCTGGAGATTTAAGAACTCACACGACAGCTGTATGAGCTAGAGCTGAGAGCTTTTCACATAGCAGTAGTGCTGATATGGTTGTTCACGGAGATAAAAAATATATTTCTGTGCAGTGCCAGGACATAGGTTATTAAAGACTCACTTATTTTCGTGTAAGAGAACTAAATCAGGCTGTGGGCACACAGACACCTCACTCTGGGGTAGGGTGAAGGGAGAACCTGCTGGACATCGGCAGCACCTCATGTCCTACTCAGAAATAAGCTCACAGTAACCTGCCCTGCTGTCACTGAGATAAGCACCCTGCCTGTGCTTATACAGCCAGTTCACATCCTCCCTTGCTGCCTTGTGTCCATTCCTGTGCCAGGGTGGCTGGACCAGTTGCTGGAGACTTTCACTACTTTGATAGCAACAGAGGCATCAGTCAGTCTTGATATAAGAGCACTGTAAAGTTTCACTCAAAGTATTTCCTTAATGTCATACCATAAGCAAACACGAGTTATAGGGAAGTACTTCTTTATCAGTGTATCAAACACAGAAAACCGTCATACTCATCCCAAGGAGGCATCCTGATGTAAAGTTCTCATGCAAGGCCCGCTGACAAGAGTAGACAGATGTCCATTAACCTCAAAGAGCTTTTCATGAAGACCAATTCTAAAAGATTTTGGCTACCAGCCCCAAAAGATGTTTGTGAAACCCTAGGATGTGTTAGGTTAGCAGGTCGGGAAAGGCTGACATTAAGGGTGTCTTCACACTCCTACCTGCCACTAGCAATACTGTAGACCTCCCAGCCTGAACACTATATGCTGTGCAACTGGGAAGACCTGCTGAATTTCTTAGCCTGAGAATGCAGTAACCACTCTTCGGTCTTCTCTCTGCCAGGCATGTGAAATTTGTCCGGACTTCAAAGTCCGTGTACAGAAAGCTGCTCTTCTCTGCCTGTGCCTCTGACCCTGCTGCACTGAAGATTTTCCTTCACCACCTGTGAGCAGAGATCAGTTCAGAAAACAAAGCTGATCATATTTTGAATTTCTACACGTTCTCCCTCCAGTACAGATTCTGCTATCAATGCCTGTCATGTATTTGGATGCTACATTGTAGGTTGTTTTTCCCCCAAACAAATGCTGGCTAGATTTTTTTCTGCTCCCTTAGCGCCTTGTATTTGTGGGTGAAAGTCTTCCAGTTCAAATATACAACCTGGAGATTGCATCCATTGCAGTAAGAAACTTTTACTGAAGTGGCAATGGTCAGAACTGTTCTGCCCCGAAGATGTTGCTGGTGTGGGGCCTGCAGCCACAGAGATTGATCCTGCACCTGCCTGCTGTGGCTGCAGCTCCGGCCAGCAGCATGTTTTAAGCTCTAACACTGTGGAGGAGTGTGGCCACGGTAACCTACTTCGCTGTGACCTTGACCCTGGTTGCTGAAATTAGCTTTACAGAAAGTTAAGCTCAAAAGCCTCTCCATAGCTTCAGCCAATACTGGCTGGGCAAGGGAGTGCAGTGAGAGCATGTCCCAGCGCATAGTCCTGAATCCCCTGAGAGCTTTCAGTTATCTTCCAGAAGAAATTCATTATCTGCAAGGTCTGATGCTTAGCACCACAGGAAAAGTTGCCTTTCAACATTTTTCTTTAAAACCTAGTGAAAAACAAAGGCTGTGTCCTAGAACATGGCTCTATTCAGAGCAAGTGTGAGTGCATTCAAGCTGAGATGTAAAATACAACCATTTTGGCTAAGCTTTCTACAGCATTTCCACACTATTTCACCTCTGATATTCAGTCTCCTGAATGTTATTCACTGTCCTGATTGTCCTTGAGGTGACGAGGTCACTGCTATTGCAGGTGAACTGGTGTTTTCATCACTCTTGACCTGACATTTAAAGCAGTTTGAAGACAGCCAGCTATAACAGACTAAAACTGAGGCCTCCCGCTCTTTCATCCTTCTTGCCTTACCTTTCTTTTGTGTTGCCTTAGAAGCAATTTTAAGTTGTCCTCTTTCTCCGTTGTGTTCAGGGCTGCCTGTGACCTTCTGCGGGTCAGAACCACTGACCTAGTCTCGTTGTGTTACCATGGGGGTTTGTAACTTGGCTCATAGTACTGCAGCTTCTGTCCAGTTGGAAATGTTGGCTAGAAATAACAAAGAAATGTTTTCTGTCTCACAGCTTATTGTGAAAAGAAGTCTAGAAATAACAAAGCTAAAAATGAAAACATTAAACAATAAAATATAATAACAAGTCTAAAAATAAATAAAATCTGACGGAACAAGAGACTGTGATCTGGCAGCAATTATAAATGTGTATTTGAAGTGACCCACACTTTGGCTATTACAATCTTCTCTAAAACATTTTGCCTTGTTATCCTGGACTTCTCAGTTCATATTCATCTCACATAATTGTGGAGATATAAGAGCTAAATACCTTGCAGGCCACTGTAAATATCTATTTTATGTGAAATGAATCGCCAGTTGGAGTACTGTTTCTCCCCACTGACTGCAGTGTGATATTTCAACTTAGAAGCGATTAATCCCACTCACCAGACACCAAAAAATCGTGATGATTCCCTGTTGTGTTCCCATTGAGGATCAGCCTTGCTAACAAGCCTGCATGAAGCAAGGCTCAATGTGAATGAATGACTGTGAGAGAGTGTGTTGTGATCGTTAAAATGTGAAAGTTTTATGGACATTTTCAGTGATTTCCAGAAGGGCAAGATTGGTGAGCTGCAAACATCAACAATATGGAGCACTTATGCTCACCATGCCCAAAACGTAAATTCTGAAGATCCTCACAGGGCTGACATCTCATCCTGGAGACACTGTCTGGATGCACTTACATTTTTCATCAGTGAAGTTCCCTAGGAGCTGAATGACCTGCAGTGGCAGTTAGCCCTCTGCATCCTGCTCACAGGGCTGTGCAGTCCTTTGCCCATCTGCCCGGAGGGAGAAGAGAAATGCATCCAGATCTCCACCTCCCATATGTGCCTGTGACTGAGATGGATGCAAAGGTAATTGGTAACTCCTTTTGTGACTGGGTACTCCAAACATCTAATGATTTCTCCTTTCTTTCTGCTGATCTGATGTCCCTGTCCACTTTGGGATCTGTTTTATGCTTCAGTAATCTGAAAAAGGCATACTGGTGATAATGTACATGTCATACAGACTCGATAATGTCTGTCAGCCTCTCCTCATCTGCTGGATAGGCAACTCTATATAGGAATAATATGTGAGATCTCAGGACAGGGACATGGTGTGCCGTTGGCTTTGGAGGATATAAAGTCTCACTCCTTGCATTGAGGAAAGATCTCAACAATGTCAATGCATTCAACTTTTAAAATAAAAGGCTATAAGGCTTAACACAAAGAGGCTAAAACCACCTGTGTCTAAGCAGAATGAAGTGTCTCTGCAGCCCCAGGAAAGGCAACTGGCTCACAAACAATGACAGCGTTTAAGACTTGCTTTGGCCCATATCGTTCTCCATCAGCTAACCTAACCAACTACCTTCTCACCCCATGGTTGGTGTGGATCCTATTCTTGGGAACTCAGGTAGGTCCATCTGCTAAAAATATAGACCTCTGCCTTTTAGCTAGGTCCAGCCTTCCTGTTCTCCCAAAGCTCCCTTCAGAGGTAGTCAGTACTATCTGTGGAATTCAGGGATGCTCACCCTATGGTGGACTTCTACAGTGGGCAGACAACCTGCAGCTACCAAGTGTGTGTTTTTCTTTCACTGACTCTATTAAGGGAGCCTCTGGTGACCACTTCTGCAGGAGGCTCTGTGCTGTGGGTCCTGCGCCTGCCCAGCACTGTGGCAGGATGCTGTGGTGGGTGTTGTGAATTTGGCCAGGACCCTAAAAGTGAGATGTGGCAACGACCAGACTCCTTCGTATGTCTTCTGCCCAGTAGCTTTTTGCAGTGGTGGTGCCCAGTTAGAAGTACTGTAAATCAGCAGATTTAAGATATGTGGGCTATTTGCTGACCTGACTTAAGTCATGTGTTCTCAGGTCCCGTGGTGAGACATGATAGTTATGTATGAAATACATACTGTGATTACAAGTACAGTATGCTGCTACAAACTTAGGTTCATACAGAGTAAGATATCAGTTTTGAGTGGGTCTTCTAAGAACATACTCATGATTACACGAAAGAGTAGGTGCCATTTTAAAAATGAACTGATTATTAGTAGATTTAATATATATACATGTTGCATGTAGTGAAAAAGGTAATGATGAGAGCCAAAATGAACACAATCTGCTCTGATTATATAAGAATAGTTTTGAAAGATTATGTGCTACTTGATTAGTGGGCTAGGAAGAACTTGAGATAGTCACAGCAACTTTAAATATAGACCAGAGCCTTAAGTTTGAGTATGTGAGGCATGAAGAGGGAGCTTTGGCACAGGGCATGTGAAAGTTGAGAACCAGATCTGTCAGAAAAAGAAGGAAAAATAAAAGTGACAAGAAAAATATTTAGCACAGTATCTAAACCTCTGAGGTAACATTTAAAGTAAAGCCATTTAGTTCATTCTCCTCTTTTTTTTCTTCTTTTTTTTTCTTTCCTTTCTGCTTTCCTAATCAGTATTACATAACTTTGCTAAATAAAACATCCTTTTAAAGACATGGCCTTCAAAGCTTTTGGGCTCTTTGTTTGTAAATAGCAAGGTTATGGATTTGGGGATGGTTCAGAAGATTCAGCCTCTGGCAACTGCAGAGTCTAATCCACAGCGTATTGGAGTCAGATGTTCCAGACACTGGCTGGGTTTACAGTCAACATCCAGGCAGGCCCCACAGCTCAGGTGTGTTTATTGGTAACCCCTATTCAGCGTTATGCTTTTTGCTCACAAGTCTTTGCGAAATATATATGTATGCATGTATATCTGTATGTATATAGGAGCGTTCTGTCTGATGGCATCAAAAGAATGTGTAACTTAGTAGTCTGGCTCTTCTAAAGCTAATAGGGACTAGCTTTGTCCATCAGAAAGTATTTCCTAGCTAGTAGGGTCTCTAGCAAATGAGTTCTATCAAGTGAGCTGCCTTCAAGTTGCTGATAGGTTGAAGAAGGTTAATTTCTCAGCTATATGGAATATTTGAGCTTGCCATTTCATTTCTGCAATGTTAACAGTATTGAGGATGTTGTGTAGAGAAACTTGACTATGAACAAGTTCCCTGGTCTAGGGCTATTCACCCAATGAACTATCACAGCAGCAGGAACAGACCCTCATGTTGAAGGGACACCCTGACAGTATGAGCAGTGAGGGAGCTATAAACCCAACCCTGGCTGTAGAGCCAGTCTGGAAGTCCTAATAAGCTGAATCCTAGAAATTTGAAGATATTCAAGCAAAGACCATTTTACATTTGCTTTGCGACATTTCATATCTAGCTGTTGTGGATGAAGTCTGAGATGAAGCGAGTGCTGGGAGAACATGTGGAGACCAGAAGATGTTCCTGCTTACTTTGGGCTGAGGGCAGCATTTTGAACCTGGATTTCCCAAATCCCTCCCCCCCCCCAGGACACCAGCAAAATGAGGAAATCAAATTTGCTCAAGCCTTCCCTAAGAAATGAGGCTGTGGTGGCTCAGCCCAGCCCAGCACACATCACTACAGGGCCTTGCAAGCCTACATAGACATCTAAGTCCTGAACGAAGCATGGGTTAAGCTCCTTCCTCTGCATATTTTAGCAGACGACTCCCACTCAGCGTGTTGGCTTTTGCAGCCCTGCTGCCTGGATGTCTAGGAGGGCAGTAGAAAGGCAGCCAAGCCAATAAGAGGGAAGGTTTCCATGGTACTTGTCCACCTCCTGCGTCCAGTGATCATGTGGGGATGCTATTTAGGGAGCTCACCCAGCAAACACCAAGCCACTCTCCCCTCCACCCTCCCCTGGCCACCCACAACTATTTGTTTTGGTTTATTTTTCCTGGGATTGGTTTCCAGCCAGCCAGGCTCCCTCAATGGGGCATCACAGTGACGTGCAAGGTGCAAGGGGATGGGTGAACCCAGGGAAGGGGACCCTTCCAGCCAGCCTCGATACTCCCGAGCGTAAATACACAAAAGGCATCAGAATCAGGAGATAATCTCCATACTGTACACCAGGAGGGCTTGGCAGTGAGGATGAGGGCCAACTTTGAGGCTAGCTTTACACACTTTGACTTGACTGGAATCCTCCTGCCCAGCCGGCAGCAGAAGCTGACCCCTCTCTGGAAGTACTCGTGTTATTTATCTGAGGCAAAGGCTCCGAGCACCTGGCCCAGGGGGACCTGTGGCAGCACAAGGCTGCACTCTGCTCCTGACTCGGTCTAGCCCACCCTGCTGAGGCATCATGTCATCCGTATTGGTTTAAAGGGAACAAATTGCCATTTCTTTTTGTTTGCACCTACTACAAGCTCTAGCGGTGCCGTGGGCAAAGATAAGGTTATGTGGGGATTCCAGCTACCTGGGCTGCAAAGCGGCGTGCCTTCTAGGAAGAAATGCTGCAGGGCAGCAGAAATACTTCTCTGCCTGCTTCAAAATATGGAGCATTAATACCAGCATGGGAAATGGATGAGGGAGGAGCATGCAGGTGAGTGGGGGCTCTAAGTAGAAGGACAGTGTTTGTCAAACTTCCTTGTACCAAAGTTTTCTATCCGGCAAATGCTCATGGATTTCCTTACACTGTATTTAAATGCAAAGCATGTTTTGCTCTTCTTCACCTTCTTTTAAAATTGTATGAACACGAGAAGATGTTGGACGATAAGGATAGTATGCAGTTGTAAGCAGGAGAGCAGCAGCCATACTGTACGTAAGAAGTTAACTGTGTGGGCAGTTGGAAATGATCTTCAGAGAAGCTGAAATCAACACACAGGTTTCTGCAAGTGGATCCTTCTTTCCTTCTCTTTTCCCCACGCTGGGTGTGAGGACACCAACGGGCCCCAGGAATCACCCTGTAAAATCCCATTGCCTCCGAAGGGTTGCCCATAGCCCTGCTCTCTTCAGGAGAACTAGCGCGAGTAAATCAGCCTGTGGACCCCAGAGCAGAAAAAGCCTTAACCAAGTCCTGCAGCCCTGCTTAGCCCTTTTAAAATATTTTGGGGGTGATGTCAGCACCTTGGTTGCCAATGCACTTGTTGCTCTCCTCCCTCAGACTACTTTAGTTCCCACACAGGGACGGGGCATCCAGACCGAGTGGGAGATAGGCAGAAGCTGAGAGGAAAATTATACCTGCAGTGACCCAAAGCCCCAGAGGCAGAACCACTGGGCTCCATTTACCTTAAGGTAAAAAAACAAACAAACTTGGCTTACTTATTAGGTCAGATTTTTCTCTTGCCCAAGGACGCGGGAGGCTGGCAAAACAGCTTGGGAACGGAGGAATTTTGTTAACTGCATGCACTAGGCTTTTAATATTTAATCTGCAAACTAAAGCAGTTTCTATTTAAACTCTCTGTCTTCACTCTGGTATGGTCCCAAGGCTTCTCTTGTTTGCTCTGTAGATGTTACAGCCCTGTCTAGCTTCTCTTCTAAGATTTTGGTTGTGTGGCTGAAATTCTTGGTTTGTCTAGAGATTGTGTCTCATTTGTTTAAAGGTTTTTATTTTATTTACCTGGCATACAGATGGGATTAGTGTATGTCATTCCTGATATTCTCATTTCTCTGCATGAACTTCAAGAACATACAGAAATCAAAACTTGCTGTGATGAAGTAATTGAAAAGAATAACCAACAGAAGAGTTTTTGAATATGACTTTGACTGGGATTTCTGGAAGTAAGATTTCTGGAAGTAAAATATAGGATTTCTGGAAGTAAAATATCTATAACAGCTTGAAAGTTCAGGAAACTCAGAAGATGCTTGCAAAAATCCTATTTTATCCATAGGATTTACTTATAAAATTTACTAAGTTCTTCAGACATGAAAACATCTAACCTTAGGTTCTCCTTCTACTTTTAGTGATACTGTAAATAATACATTGCTTTTTCTTTTATCTTTTACAAGAGAGGCTGAAATTCATTTTTTTTTTCCCAAGCTGTAGTATTTCTGTGCAAAATTTTATTTACAGCAAAGATTACTTAAGAAATGTTGAAAAAGTGACTGGGGTAAAAATCCTAGCGATTTATTAGCCTTTCTTTGTATGAGAACAGTTTGCAACTAGTTTCTTTAAAAAATGAAAATATGCAAACAAATACAGGAATTTAGAGAATGTTAAACAGTACTATATTTATAGTGTATATCAGTTCAAAGTAGTAAGTGGGGTTTTGGCATTATTTATTATAAAATGCTTGCACAAAGCAGAGCAACTTTCCAGGGACTGCTCACCCCTGTGAGATGTGTTTTGGGGTGGCACTGAGAGACTTTCTTGTCAAATACTGGAAATCAAAGAAGGTGATAAGCTTCTTGAGATAGCTTGTACTTCGTAGTGTTCACAGTGCTTACTAACTTCTAGGCGCGGGAACAACATTTATTCATACCAATATATACAGCTCTGCTGAGCTTGCTGCCTTCAAACATCTGTTCTTCACATATTTTTTTCTTTTTCCTTTAAAGAGCCTGTGACCTGAAGGCTGAGCTCAAGGACGCTTCCAGATAAGTCCCCGAAGGCTTCCCTTTGCTCTGCCTGCTGACCTCTGCCTGCCCCCGAACATCCCCGAAAATGGAGCGATCCACACAAGAACTTTTCCTCAACTTCATGATTGTCCTCATTACTGTGTTGCTCATGTGGCTCCTGGTGAAGTCTTATCAGGAGTAAAAGACTATCAGAAACTCTCAGGGCTGGTCTAAGCCTGTGTCTGCAGACACCAGTGACACCCACCGCACACCTCTGTGATCAGCTTTTGGTCAATTCGGGATGCCGTGAATATTTTTTTTACTCTCTCATCTCTGTTGCCTGCGCTAATGTTTGTAATGGGTCTATGATGGTGTAATTATTTTATTCTGCAGTGATCCAACTGTAAAATGCAAGATCCTTAGGAAATGTCCTATGTGGCTCTCCCCCAGTGGCCATGTGAATGCTGTTCCCCTCTGCCCACGGTGCTGGCTTCTTTGGCGTCAGGGTAGGGTATAAAGAAGCAGCATGCAATGGATCCGTCCGTGTTAGCCAGTATAAAAGGCACAGGCTTGCTTAGCAGACAGGAATGTGAAACTTCTGTTTTCGCTTGCTCTTGTTTCACTTAAATAAAGAACATGTAAACCCATTTTTGTAGCTTTCCTGGTCTGACTGCTGTTCACTGGAAAACCTGATAGCTGCAGCATGGTGCGTCACGAGGTCTGGCGGTTCGCTTGTTCCTCCCACACAGATTTTTATTTGCACTTCATCAAAAATTTCTGTAGAGTAACAGTGCCAGTCCTGCAGGTTAACTGATGTTTAGCCACATGAATGAGCCAAATCCAGCTGTTCCAGCAACTTTTATGTCCCGAGTGACTTACACCGTCTATGCTGTGGATGTCGACTTCAAAGAGACTCTCTGTCTCATGGGGACATTGTCAGATAATTGCATTTTCTGAAGCTCGATTTTGGATGGGGATTCCCAGGGTCCTATTTTTGGCCAAGCTATGCTTGGAGCCTTGCCTGTGGAGAGGAGCTGACGCCACGGTGCTGCTGCAAGGGGGTGGTGGTCCCTGGGGGCCACCGCGCCATGCCAGGCATGGGGGCACAGCCTGCCTGCCGCCTGCCTGCCGTGCTGTTGTCGCCTGCTAAAAAATCTGCAGCCAGCTTGAAGAACCCAGTGCCCTGCAGTCCCTTTGAAATAAGTGGTTAAAATCAGTGGTTGAAATCAGCTGTAAACAGCTAAAGTCATCGGTTGAAATCAGTGGTTAAGCTCCCCTTATGCATTCCCCCTTGTTGTTTTAATGGCTTCAGAGACTGAGCTGCTTCTACAAGAAGATGCTTCTTCACTTTCTGATCAGCTGGTCAAAAGAGGTGATCCTCCGCTGCATTTAGTGTTGGTGTGGCCTCACCTTGAACATTGTGTGCAGTTCTGGGCCCCACAACATAAAAATTCTGTTCTGTTCTGTTCTGTTCTGTTCTATTCTGTTCTACTATTCTACTCTACTCTACTCTACTCTACTCTACTCTACTCTACTCTACTCTACTCTACTCTTTCTACTCATTGCTGGTGCAATAAGAAAAATCAACTCTTGTTTCCTCTTTGCTGTGGCTATGGGTGAGCAAACCTCTTCCCAACATTTCTGGGGTTGACAAATTTTCCGTGAGAAAACAGACATTGAAATGAATTCGCAGCCTGTCTCTGCAACACACCTTGCACCAGATGCTGCTGTAATTTCACTAATTTACACGGTCTGCTTGTGTGCACAGGCTTGGCTGTGGCACGCAGCAGTGGCTGGCGAAGGACATGGAAAAATCTATTTTTAAATATGGTGAATACTTGATAATTCAATATCAAAGACTCTCATCTTTCACAGGCTGTGACTCCTTATTCCTGCTGAATGCTGCGTCTTCAGCCAGCATTATCAGACCTTCTTTGTGAATTAAAAATAGATCTTCAGGTTCTCCCATGCGTCACAGCTTTCACCAGGGGCCCTGCCACTGCGCACCTGTCCCACCTGGAGGGCTGAGGCTTTTTAGCCAGTCGCAGAGCACATGGCCATTTCCGAAGGAGAGTGATGTTGTGAGCACATCTGAGCTCATCACAGGCTAGCAAAGAAGAAATGGAGGTGTGTGGTTCCCTGGCTGAGTCACAGCTCAGGGTGAACCTGTCCATTTTCAGGTAAGAAGAGAGACCTTGAGAGTTTGGGGCAGTCACAACTTTTAGCCATCAGTCTCTACCTTCAACACGAGTAAGGTTAAACACTCAAACCACTTGTAAGAAGTGAGAATACTAGTCCAAATGGTTCCGTTTTCAGGCATTTCTAATTTTTAAGAAGTTTTTCAATGAGAAAAGTTTATTTGCCTACATTAAGTTCTGCCATTGACCTAAAACTGAAGAAAATGTAAATTCAATCATCAGTAACAGAACTGGATGCCCTGATGTTATGGCACTGTGCTGGTCCCTAGGCACACAAGACCAAGGCAAATTCCCCAGTTTGAGGGACCCTAATGTGGATGCTTGGTGTGCCACTGGAGTCTCAAACTCCCTCCATTATCTTCCTGCTTACCAAAGATGCCTGAGAGAAGAGGTGGCTCTGTGTCCCACTGGTTTCTGTTACCAGCCCTTTGCAGCCTAAGGGAGATTGAGAACACTGGAGCACTTCTGGGCTAACAGTGATTTGCCTTTAGTTTATTGGTATAATTATTTCAGGCAAAACACATACTTAAATTATACTTAGGAGTTGCTCTCTGAGCAACCTGTTCCAGTGCTCATCCACCCCAACAGTAAAAAGGTGTTTTCTTAAGCCTAGATGTAATATCTCCAGTGTTCCAGTTTGTGCCCATTGCCTCTTGTCCTGACACTGGGCACCACCAAAAACAGCCTGACTCTGTCCCCTTTACACACCCCTTCAGGTATTTATAGATGCTGATAGGATCTCCCTGACCCATCTCGTTTACAGGCTGAACAGTCCCAGCTCTCTCAGCCTCTTCTTGTATGACAGATGCTCCGAGCCTGAATCACCTTCTTGGCCCTTTGCTGGACTCTCTCCAGTACGTAGAGGTCTCTCTTGTACTGGGGAGCCCAGCACTGGGCACAGCACTCCAGATGAGCCTCACCAGATCTGAGCAGAGGGAAGGATCACCCCTCTGGGACCTGCTGGCAATGCCCTTCCTGATGCAGCCCAGGAGGCTGCAGACCTCCTGCTGCAAGGGCTCAGTGCTGGCTCATGGTCAGCCCGGTGCCCACCAGAACAGCCAGGGCCTTCTTTGCAGAGCTGCTGTCCAGCTGGGTGGCCCCAGCTTGTCCTCATGCATGGGATTGTTCCCCTTCAGGACTCGGCATTTCCCTGGGTTGAACTACATGAGGTTCCTGCCCGCCAGTTTCTCCAACTAGCCCAGACCCCTCTGAATGACAGCACACCCGTCTGGCATGCCAGCTACTCCTCCCGTTCTGTATCATTACTTTACATCTTTATGTACATAAATTCTTTACATACATACATTTGCATAGTATAAATCATTTTAATGAACCCATAACTATTTTAAGCCGCAGACTTCCTTCCTTTCTTTACAGTCAATCACACTGCATGAATGATGTACCATGAAAAGTACTTATTATGCAAGCACTCTTTTATATCTGCATGCTTTTGGAGTTTATATCTATATTATATATATAAACACATATAAATGTTTGACGTAGTGTGTGTAGGACATGAACACAGCACAGTAGCTCCTCCTGGGGGGGATTGTGAAGCCGACACTGTTTCCTTGCTCACCCTGTTTCCTTGCTCAACCCACCTAATTGGAAAAGGCACTCTCTGTGGCACCTCAGGAACTTCCAAATTCAGGCAAAACTGTGCCTGCTCATGAACTTGAACTGACCTGAACACAGTACTTTTTTATTCTGGTATCTAAGTACAGATGAATTAGCCTCGGCCAGAACCAGAAGTTCAGTAGTGGCGTTTCCATTCACTTTATTGGGCTTTGGATCAGACCTTAGCTATCTAATTTTAGATGTTCAGACTTCAGAAGTCTGGCTATGAGCCTGGTAAGTCAGAACTGCTAAGCACTCAGCAATTCACTCCACAGCAACTAGAGGCACGGGATGTTCAATGTGCTCTTGGGAAAAATCGTACTACAATTTTGGGTGCCTAGATAACAACTTAGGAACCAAATGTTAGGCACCAAGATGTTAAACTTTGGCCAGATATTTAAAAATTGCTCAATAGAGTTTACCAAAATGCTTCTGTCAAAAGTGATTTTAGCCAAGCCTGGTTCCTCTCCATTGTTTACAAGAGTGTTTTTCTCAAGGAAAATTAAATTCCAGCAAAAAAATATTAAAAGTCCAGCAAATGTTCCCCAGATTCTTCTCAGCTGGATAGCCTGTTGTTCTCTATCCTTAGTGAAACTAGTTAGACATTTAGCCCACATGCATTCAAATTCTGTGATTCCGAAACAGTAATGACGCTGGAGTACATCACAGTCTATCGTCTGCTGCCCTACAATTTGTAATTATGAATTTCAATGTCCTCATTGAAAGACTTACCCCATCCTAGTTGTAAGGATTGCTAGTTTCAAGCAATGCCATGCTTGAAAACCAGCTGTGTCCATATCGCACTGGCTGTAGGCTGTGCAGCTTGTGCCCCTTTTCTCCTCTGTTGCCCAGGCTTCGGGTCAGGCAATGTCTGTCCTGGGTGAGGCGACCAGCAACTCTCACGATGCATCACCTCCGAGTGACAGGGCAGGAAACTGAAGAGAAAGGAAAGAAATGATTGACACTGAGGAACAATACTTGCTGCATTTCTAAATGGCTTGACTACAAACCATTGTTTTCTCGCTGACATATTTTAGTCTGCAAACATTCACTCAAAAGTGACTTTCCCATGGAAAAATTTGCACACTGTGTAAAATCTGCATGTGTGTATGTTCAGCAGATGACATAAAAAGAAGGGGAAGAGAAAGAAAGGCAAAAAGAAGATTCTTATCTGCGTCAAGACAGCATTCCTTTGCATGCATATGATTTTTCTCTGGACCAAACCAAGAAAAAGTTGAGCATATATAACTTCCTTGCTACATTGCAAGTCCAGCACTGTTCTATTTATACAACTGCATTTGGCAGTGTCCCAGAGGCAATAGGGGCTCTTGCAATTCAAGAAGCACTTTGCACAGTAATTATCTATATTTTACTGGTGCAAGAAGCTAGGAAGGATCAAGAAGACTGACAGCTGCTGACACTTTGGGATTCCATTGCGGGGGCTCCTAAATCATTCTTCACCTCCACAGCTGAGCTGGCTCGCCCTTTGTGCGTAAGGCTTGCCCACAGATCAGCCTCTCACAGGTCAGGGCTGGAAATGCCTTTGGCATCCTTCCCTGCCGTATACAGCTGGTGCTCAAGCCAATCAACTCTGACCTCTTAGCTTAACAGTTCAGCTGTCAGCTTCTAAAGAGAGATGACAGCATTTTCAAGCAGGCTCCATTATGCTCATCAGCTAATGCTAATCTCTGCTTGCGCTTGCTCACTGGGCTGGTTGGTGAGGGAGGGTAAGGAAGCATCAGTTCAGGCAGAATGAATGCTGATGGTCAGTTTGCGCCCGTGTGCTTTCTGTATTGCACCAGTACTTGCCAGCTCTCCACTCCAATGGGTGGATGAGGGCGATGAGTAATAATAATTCAGCTTTGGCAGCTGTTTTTAGCTAAATGAACACATATGCTTCCTTTTACTACAACTTGCACAGAAGGGTCCTGAAGGATGTTTGCTCAGTGCAGAGATGAGACTTTGCTGTGTGCATCTAGGCTGGTCTGTCTATCTAGTGGGAATGACCTAATTCTTTAATTAGGACTATGGAACATGCTGAGCAATAAATAATCTGGAATGGATTTTGCATGTAACTCTTTTTTCTGCAGTATTTGACCATTCTGCTCTTTGGTTTATTGTCCACAGAAATCTGTCGGCATATCTGAAAGCAGAGGACATGTTTTTTTAAATACCTACAGCACAGCTTCACACGTGACTGCTGGTTTCACTAGGGTCATTTTGCTGGCCATTTTCCCAGAGGCTTTCGGTGGAGCTGGACCTGCTTACATCAGACAGGGACCAGCCCATTTGTATTTTTCCAGTTCTGATGTACTCTCTTGCCCAGGGAAGCTGTGGATGCCCCGTTCCTAAAGCGCTGAAGGCCAGGTTGGATGGGACTTTGAGCAACCTGGTCTAGTGGGAGGTGTCCCTGCCCATGGCAGGGGGTTAGAACTAAATTATATCCAAGGTCCCTTCCAACCCAAACCGTTCTATGATGCTCTGCAAAAGTCTGTTTCAGCATCACCTAGAAGGGATATGTCAGACGTAGTTTTAGTTCTTCCACTCAAATGCATGTTTGAACAGAAGAATTTCACTATATGAAATCTTATATCCTAAATTTATTAAACCGTATTAACAAATATAATGAACATAAAATTTGGAAACGGTAATCCATGGGAGTGTCTTATATATAAATGTAAGCTACTAGGTTCTAAAAATTATTAGCCTATGAACAGAATAAGTAATAATGATTATTATTATTATTTTTTCAGTAACAATTTAAATTCTACAGTCCTAGTAGAACTTTAAATCTAGCCCAGTTTTTTTGAATTTTTTTTTAAGGTTTAAAACTAAGTGAACTCAGAAGCTAATAAGCACTGGAAGCACAAAGCGTTAGGTTTTTCTCTTCATCCTAGGATTCTTCCCTACTTAACCGTACCTCTTGGTATGTCAGCTGTACTTTCAGTCGTGGACCAGCATAAAGATTAAACTGAAACTATTCAATAGGGTATAGTCAGCTCTATGTCATGATGAAGCTAAAGAAATTCTCTCATGAGAACAGCAAGCAGAAACCTGTCACACTACACTCATGCTCCCTTTTACAGTCGTGGTTGTGAATTTTGGCTCTTTCTCTGTTGAGGCTGTACTCACCTGAGTACAGAAAATACTGAAGACTCCCCTACTGGCTTGGGGAAAGCTTGTCTGCATAACAAGCCAGCCCCAAAGCAATACCACGCATCTTCTAGAAGCAAAGTCATGTCATACTGTGTCCTCTGATGAAGAACAGGATGGACGTCAATGAATTTCAGGTGGGAAACACAGCAAACAGCCATTTCAACAAATGAAGGACTATTTAGCCAGTATCGGATCAAGCCAAAAGGTAAACATGCTTTTGTTTCTTTTTCTGGAAATATTACCAATTACAAAATGAAGTTGGGTAGAATGGAACATCTGGATTAAAATCAGACCCAGCCTGTAAGAGACATGGCGACCAGAAGGCCACCAGTCAGACAGTGTAATAACACAAATACCAGAGGGACAAAGATGATGTCAGTAAGGAACTGGCAACATACATTAAAGAAAGCTTTAGGTAGAAAAAATAACTGTTCCAAAAAAAAAATAGATATATATATATAGTACCCCTGTCTAGTCTGACATTTCAAATCTAAACAGAAAAAGTGCAATTAGCCCTGTGCTCTCAACCAGAATATGGCATGCTAAAGGAGACCATCAGGGCTGTAATGCAGAAAGCGCAGAGGTCATGGAGATCTTTGGTGGGGAAGCATCATACTGGGCTCTAAGTCAAGCTACATTTTAAAACAACATAAATTGTTTTTTCTTGGGCAGTCAGACGTCACAGTCATGACCAGCACACAGGACCAGGATCAAAATGTTACTTTTGAAAAATGATGGTGTGAGAGTGACCAAAGTCCGTGAGTGAAACATGCTTATGGGAATGGGAAGGCCAAAAAAAGAATCAACAAAGCACAGGAAGGAATTACAAAGCAAATACTGCTGTTTAAAACACAGAAACTGCATCCAGATTTGAAAGACTGAAATGAACAGAGGGAAATTAAATACAAAATCATAAGGAGGGCAAGAAATAGATGTTGAGAAACAACAGGCCAGCTGCATTAAAAGCTAATATTGAAAGACATCAGGAACAGAAAACCTGCCACAGAGACTGCAGGGTCTGCAGAGGATAGGTGCAGAATAGGAGTGCTCAGAGAATATAGTTTTAATACAGGAAAGTTGTATTAATTGTCTGCAGTAGTGCTCACTCTGGAAGGGCTTAGGGGGGTTTGCACACTATAGCTTTTATCTGCAGGTGATGAGTTGGAGAAGTGGTCTCAGCCAACGGGCGAGAAGTGGATAGAATGAGCAGTCATATATCACAAGGACCAGATGATGTTCATCCAGTCATTTTCAAGGAACTGAGATATGAAATTGCCTGCCTAGTTACTGTGGAATGTAATTTATTGCTCATGTCAGACTGGTACCAGAGGAACAGAAGGTGGCAGATGAGATATCAGTTTTTAAGAGAACAAGAGAGGATGGGTGGGGAGTTACAGACCAGGAAGTTTCATTTCCTTGTTGGAAACAAAACAAAGCAAAACAAAACAAAACAAGCAAACAAACAAAAAAACACAAAAAAGCAAACAAACAAGCAAAACCAAAAACAAACAGACAAAACAAAAAGACAGAACCAACAAACACAGAAAATATATAGAATTTGTAGGTATATAAGTGAAAAAAAAATCAGCAAGGCTTCTGCAGGGGGAAATCATGCTTTCTGTATCTCTTACAAATCTGAAAGAGTCAGTGAACATGTCAGTAAAAGAGAGATGATCAATACACTTTAAACAACAACAACAAAAAAAAAACAACAAAAAAATTGTCATGGAGTAGAAAGGAAAGTTCTCCCTTTAACTGGTTGGAAGACAGAAAGAAGATAGCAATGAAGAGTGAAATTGCATAATGGAAGGAGGTCCATAAGGGACTGCATTGTTTAACATACTTACAAGTAAAGCAGATGAACAAGAAGATTGAAAAATTTGCTGTTGGCATAAATGTCATGTAGTGTTGTCTCAATACCAAATGATAAGTAACAAAATGGTGGATGACATTCAAGACTGACAAACGTGAAGTAGGCCACCCAAGGAGAAAATCTCTTCAACACATAGAATTATGAGCATGGCAGATACTGGCACACAAGAAGGATCTAGGAATCACATGCACAGTGTTGGAAATACTGCAGAGAGGGGCAATAATAATGATAAAAAATACTGTGACGACTTCAGTGAGAACAAATTAGGTAGACTAGGTCTCCTTAACCTGGAGGGAAAAAAAATGACTGAAAAAAAGGGTGAGAGCAGTAACAAATAAGGCCATACGGGCTGGCTCTTTCTGAGTCCATCACATAAACAGCAAATGTGACATATAAAATGAAGAAAGGCATTTCATTGAGCAAAATTGAACTGTAAAACTTATAAGTACAAGATGTTCTGAAAGAAAACAGTACAAATATGTTTAAAAATGTTTAGACAAATCTGTGAAAGAAAAAAAAACCACACAACTATACAGAACTATTAAATATAAGGACAGACTTACTGGCTCCACAAAAAGGTTAAGCCACAGATTGCTAACACTGAGAAGGTGTGCTGAAGAGTTGCTGAAGAGTTATTTCTCCTGGTTTACCTATCATCTGGGCACGATGGGAGCTCCTCATTGCAGCACGGTGAGGACTAGAAGCCAGAGCCCTTCCCACCACCCCAGCCACGGAGCAGGCCAGGCTTGGGGCAGCCCCAGCACAGGGCACCAAGAACCTCACTGGGGATGGGGCCATACCAAAAAGAGAAAATTGTTAAGAGGTACAACAGCCTTCAAATATGTACAACATAGCAGCAAAGAAGAAAACGATAAACTCTTTTCCATGCACAAAAAAAAAAAAGATGGGCTTGAATGTTAGCAAAGGAGATTTCCAAGCAGTTTTCTTGAAGACTAACTAATAGAGGGTATAGTTGAGTACTGTGCTACACTGTTGAGAGATGTGGGGCTACCAATATCAAAAGGCACTCTCAGAGGTTTTTAAGAGTGTGTTGGCCAAACATCCCCCTGAAATAGTTAGAGCTGTCCAAGCTTGGAAAGAGATACCATCTCTCACGGAGCTGCCACTAAAAGTAACAAAAGCTACCCTTCTCGAAGTGCTTGGAAGGTCACGGTCCCCCAGCCTGGCTCAGGAGGGTATTTTACAGTGGGGAAGAATGTTTGTGGAGTGTTGCTGCCATTTGCCTATGTGAACTAACAATGAGTGTGTGAATAGGCCAATCTGCACTTTTTAAAGTGGAATTTGGAAAGTGTTTATGTGACTAGAACAGCATTTCCCAGCATGGAAAATTCTTGCCCCAGGGAAGACAAGTGCTACAGAAGTTTTATTTCCTCCAGCCTGATGCAGCCTCCTCAGGCCTCAGTGTGTGGGAGTCTTTCTCCACAATGAAGGCAACATGGCATATTGAATGCACATCTCCCCAAACCATCCCAGCTCCCTTAAGGGACACAGCCCCAGCATGATTGCCAGAGTCTGATTTCCACCAGAAAACTCAAGTATACGTAATTTGATGAATGGAGTTTTATTGGAGAGAGTTAAGAAGCACCCCAAATTCTCTTGTCCCAGCGGTCAGCTATGAGGAAAGGGCCGAAAGGAGGGTGTAGATGGTGGGATGAGGGGTGGCAGGCAGTCGGGGTCCTGTAGGGTCCCGCAGCCCCAGCAGCACATAGCACAGATACCCGGCGCTGTCCAGGGTGCTGAGGGGCGCGGGCTGGGGCCGGGGGTGGGAGAAATGGGTGGGAGAAATGTCCCCTCTGCCTGGGGATCTGACTTTTACACTGAGGTGCCACTTAATGGTCAGATCCCAGGTGTTGCGGAATGGTGGTGTAATGGCCTTACACAAGGCAATGTCTTCCATCTTGTATATATTGTCTATTGTCCAACATAAACTTCAGCTGTGGCAGAGAATTAGCTGTTAGAGTAGATGTGTCAAGACAGAATCATAGAATCACAGAATCATTAATGTTGGAAAAGACCTCCAGGATCATCTGGTCCAACCATCCCCCTACCACCAATGTCACCCACTAAACCATGTCCCTAAGCACCACGTCCAACCTCTCCTTAAACACCCCCAGGGACAGTGAAGCCACCACCTCCTGTTCCAATCCTGACTGCTCTTTCTGAGAATAAATGTCTCCTAATTTCCAACCTAAACCTCCCCTGGTGCAACTTGAGGCCATTCCCTCTAGTCCTAGTAAAGATCCTACCCAAAAGTTTTACTCACCAACCACAAATCACAGCATTCATCTCTCAAAGGAAGTCCTACTTGGTTGCTGTTGTTGTTATGAGAAGGCTTTCTCATGAAAGCAAAGAAGGAGAAATTGGGAATTCAGTTCTCTCCCAGCTTCTAATGTAATTTAATCCTGGCTTATTTTCCAGTGCAACTCATTTTTCCCCAAAGTGGTAAGTAGGTGTTGTTAGTCCACCTATTGGGATTCAGTGAAACTGAATGCCCTCTGATGTGCAAAATATCACTTGCCCTGGCGGAACAAGGTTATTTGTAATCAGTCATACAACAGCATCTTGCTGAAATACATTGATATTATGTGGGCTTGTTAACAAAAAATTACTCTCTGTAAAACACAGAAATGTTTTCTACACATAATTTAATAGGAAGAAAATCAATTTATTACAGCTGCTTTGATCCTAGGAGCAGTGAGCTGTGGTATGCTGGAATTAACCCCTGGCAGAATAGAAGTCCCACTGCCTATGCAAGTAATTCACCACTCCTGGTTTCCAGCTGCCTGTGGGTATTATAGACTCTGCCCACCCCCCCCCCCTTTTTTTTTTTTTTAAGGCAGGAACATGGTCTTGTAAAAATTTCTGCTATGTGCTTATCAACCTCTCAGAATTTTAGGCATTTGATATTAGTGTTAAATTACTGATTACGCTTTCAATAGCATCACAGATAACCTAACCAAAATGGCATAGGCTGCATTGCCTCCCGCAGTGCTCTACCCCAAAGGCAAATCTCTCTCTGGGAGGAAGGGAGCCTCGAACTCCCATCATTCACATGTCTAAGAGCTGTCATTGCTATACCTGAAAAATAATGGAATAGAACTCTGCATAGAAGTTAATTACCATTATGTATGAGACTCATAGGCAGTGATTATAGACATCCATATAAATTTAAGGGAATCACAAAAGATACTGCTGATAGACAGTGATGTTTAATTTGCATTTATAGGTGCAAATTAAGAATGTAGAATAAAACTTTGAAGTGCCAGCATCTCCCTCTATTTCTTGCTGTTCAGACAGCTCTAAAATGACTTGAACTGCTGCAGGTTCCCAAATGCCTCTCTACAGCTTTTGGATCTCTACTGGAATTAGAAAAGAGTTTAGTGTTCCAATAGCACTGATATTTCTACATGATAACAGAGTCACTGCCTGGTTTTTTGAATAGTCTCCCATGACACGAATGCTTAGTTTAGCTTTTAACACAAAAGCATTCACACCACTGATGAAGGGAGATGTTCTGACCCACTCAGTAGAGAGTTGATGTTCACAGCTTCCTTAGATATCTCTTTTCATCCAGCAAATGAGGGTAGAGCACCATGTTGGGACTGTAACTTGGCTGGGGCTCAGGGTCTCCTATTCTTTGCTTGCTGGATTTACCTCTTCTGGCCAAATTTGGAGCCAGCCTAAATCTGTGCAACTTCACTCACAGCAAGCAGACGTGACTTGGACTGAGACCTGTCTCAGGCATAAAGTAAAATAAAACAAAATAAATAAAATAAAATAAAATAAAATAAAATAAAATAAAATAAAATAAAATAAAATAAAATAAAATAAAATAAAATAAAATAAACAAATCAAATCAAATCAAAACAAAACAAAACAAAACAAAACTAAACAATAAAATAAAATAAAATAAAATAAAATAAAATAAAATAGTCTATTCTGTGAGCCAGAAGAAGCTGATTCTCCTTGGAGAGAACCTGGTGGGAGGCTGAATGTGCTTTAAGGGCAGAACAACCCCATGAACCAAACTAGCAGCTGAGCTAGAGAAGCTCTGCTTTCCCAGTGCAGCCACATGCTTGTGCCCCTTCTCCACAGGCCTCGTGGAAGGGGCAAGACAGTTGGAGGCAGCAGCCTTGAGATGCTACGAGCAACCCTCCTGCCTCTGGTGTCACGGTGGCACCCTGTAAGCTGGGGCAGGGCAGGATGTGAGAAGGGGGCTTGCCAGACTGGCTGCTGTCTCCTCAGGCCTTTGCTCTTTTTCTGCTGCTTTTTGGCCACAGAGCTAGTGACACCCACATCCGCCACAGAAATGCCTCTCTGCCAAAAGCGTGCAAGAAAGGGTGAAAGGAAGAGAGGCTGACAGGGCAGCGAGGGCAGAGGCATGAAAACCAGAGGGAAAGTGTAAGTCCCTTGGCTTAACTTCAAACTAGTAAACCAATGCGAATAGAAAACTGGGAGAAAGCAAAGAGGAGATGATGGCTTGGTCAGATGGCTTGGGTCTTGCCAAGAGGATGCCTTGGTTGGACAAGGGCAGGTGGTGAAGGTTAAGGAGTTGAGCTGATTTACTGCTGTTGAGGACTTTTGTACTGATTTTATGGGATATACTTACTACTGATTGGCCTGTGGTGAGATGGGCACTGCACAAGCACTTTGCTGAATGGACTGAAAGAAATCTGCTCAGAACAGAGCACATCACCAGGGAAAAGACAGAGCCGAGCACTCAGCTGCCAAATGCCCTTGACACAAATCACCACAGCCATTTTCTCAAATGTAGTCTGCCCTTAGTTTCTGAGACAGTCCTCTCCTGCCTCCCACTTTCCTAGGCATACTGCCTTGAATCCAGTGGAGGAGTCTTTCTTTCCATGGGACTCTTCGTGGGGCTTTGCCAATGTTTTTTTTTTTTTCTCCTGCTTCAACATTTTCTCCTTGGTTAATATTGTTTGCTCTGGCAATGAGTCACAGAGCCCTCTCTACTCCAGACTTTTATCCTGATGTCCATATTACAGTTCCAAGTTGTTCACAATTTCCTATCCCCTCTCCCTTTCTTAAGCCTGATGTGACTACAAAGCTCCTTCCCGCTGTGGAGAACACTCCTGTCTTGCCTTTAGACCATGACTAAGGGCTCCAACTTTGCCTCTTATCCCTTTTCTTTACATCTGGGCTATATCTACATCTTCTTAATGCTTCCTGACTCACTTCTCTAGAGAAGCACAGCCTCTCCTATTCATCCCCAGAAGTGAAACTTGCCCCCAGGTTGTTCTTGTCTTCTCAGGCCCTGGAGCAGAGTGTTGCCATGCTCAGTCCCATTCAGGACGCTGGCAGGCAGCCCATGCAGAGCTCTCTGTGGCAATCGGACCAGCCCCATGTTAATCAGACCTGCCTCTATATGAACCCCTGCTTCAACACACACTTCAGATTACATTTTCTGTCAAGGACCTTTCCAGCCAGATTGTATCCACCAGGGATGTGTCTGTCCTCAATTCTAACATGTTACAGTAGTGGGCTCTGTTGTCCATTGCTTCAGTTTTTCACAGTCATCTCCATGTCCCTTTCAACCTTGCAATTGGGAAAAGAGGCCATAAATATAGGGCAAGCTTCCTTGTGTCCCATTCTCTAGCTCTGCTTGTGCTGCTCTGCTTTGCTGAGCTCCCAGCTGTGCTAGTAGGTGTTAACCCCAAGCTCCCCTGTCTTGCTCACCCCCCCCTTGTTTCACACTGTAAGCATTTAGGGGCACAGACCACCTTTAGTTACATGGGTTTACAGTCCTCCAATACAACAGTGCCCAGGTCTAAGAATATGGCCACACAGATAAATCCTCTGCCATTCTCTATAGTTCTTTATTATCTAAGCTGCTCTACCCAGTTCTTGCTCGGAACTTTAAAGCTAAATCTCTTTTTCTAATTATAGCTCCATATAGGGAAGAACAGTTTCCTTTACTAGAATAAGTAATGACCTGATTTCTGTGCATGCTGCTCACAGGGGAACGCACAAAGCCAGTCCTACTATATTTCTACATGATCGTGTAGGAAGACTTCTGTCTAATCTTTGGCAAGTCTTATAGAAAGCCTGCACTGCTACAAACCAAGGAAAACAATGAATAATTCATTTCCTTATCTGTTTCAGGATTGTTTTCTGCAAAACATCTATTTTAATAATTTATGTGATTTTTAGCTGCACCATGCTGTAGATGCAAGTGCATAGAGGCGATACATTTTGTTTTTTGCAGCATAGCCTGGAGGATTCATTAGTGCAAAATTCCAGGTTGTATTGGACTAAAATCCAGGTGAGGACTAGGAGGTGAAAGTCAGGTCCATTAGCAAGCTACAAAGAAAACAGGACAGTTCTCTGAAAATCAAAGGTTATGACCGTCATTCTCAGAGACCTCTTCCTATGATGCCAACATGGTCATATGCTGACAATGTCAAGCTCATCAAGAGCCAACTGTAGGACAGAGGGAAATATAGAGAGTTCCCAGATGTCCCAACAGCGTTTGCCAAACACCTGAAGTTATCATTTATAAAACTGAACATGATTACCGTTACAGCCTGTAACTGACTCTGACCTCCACCAAATCTGTCCAAGTGCAAAGCTGCAGACTGAGGTTTCCTCTAGACCTCACGGAGGAATGACTCTTGATTTCCAAGACCCCAGTAGTGGATAACTCTGCAATGCTGACCACACTCATGGATGGATCAAAACCACAGGTCACATTATGACAAAAATGGACAGGTCAACAAATGAGATGTTAAAAGCCAGCTATAGCTCATGAAGGGCAGGATCAAGAAGGAACTGATGATACCAACTGCAAAAAGGAAAGCTGCACTTTGCTGTCACTGGATCTTTGGTTGAGTAGCAGCAGACCTGGGTTCATTAACCCGAGCATCAGCACTCTGCTCACACACCTCGTGCTCCACCTAAGAGCACTTCTTTCAGCTGCTGACAACTCGCCGCTTGCAGCAAAGTGCTTCAGCCAGCACTGCCATGCAGAGCACACAGCACACAAAGTGGGTACAGATGTTTATAAAGGTTGTTTTTCTGTTAATGAGGACAGCGAACTAATGCTCTTTACCCTCTACACCACAGGAAATTTTCCAGTCCAGCTTCAGTGCTGCTGCAGGAGACAGCCAGGAGAAATATTTCTTGAAGCCTCACTGCATGCGTACAATGGAATTTCTCTACTGCTATAAATATGTGTGTAGAAATAAACCAGCCTAAAACTACTCCGCTCTTAATTAAACCAAAACCTGCTCCCTGCAGTGAGTATAAACACTGAGTCTACTTTATTGAAACAACTTTCTACACTTTTTTTTTTTTTGGCTGTTTCTTTTATTTTCTGTTCTCTAGAGAAAGCAGCAACCAGTTCCTCACAGGTCACAGTTTGGAGATATGAGTGGTGGAATAAATTATGATTATTTTTTTTAAAGAAAAGTCCAGCTTTTCATTCTAGATTTTCAGTTTCAGCCTGCAGCACAGCCTCTGGGAACACTCTATGCCCCAGGCTTAACAAGGACCTTAAGAATGAGGATGTCACAGGCCACAGCTAAAGCACAAGTGGGCAGTAAAATAAGCTCCACAGGAGAGCAAGCAAGAGCTCTACAGGCGAAAGAACTTCACACATAGCTTCATTAAACCCATCTCCCTGCAAGACAGGAAGAAAAAATCACCCAAAGCAGCTAGATTATAGTGACACAATCTGACACAGAGCCAGATGACATTTGCTGATTTTATTTGAAGTTGACACCCTGGGAAAAGTCATAACAACTAAGAAGATCACACCAGTAAAAAGGTAGCAGGGACCTTCACGCCAGCTCCATAAACTCCCGTGCAAAAGATTAAAAATAAACCAGTGCAGACTAACATGTTGCAGAACTAATTTAAGTGAAAGAGATGGGAAAGGAAAGGTGAGTAAGATTTGAAACAGTGAAAACTGTTGTTAGAAAGTGTTATAAGCATCAAGAGCAATACCAAAACCTCCTGTTTTACGTATTATTACCATGTATTATTTACGAGCTAAACATACATACTTTTTTGTTATATTTTCATACAAAACATGCCCTGGTTAATCTCTCCAACTCCGTATTTCTGATGTCATTGGAGAAGACTAGTTATTGCAACACCCCTAGAGTTCAGTTCTCAAAGAATGCAACTTCTTAGCCCTGCAGAGAAATCCTGATCCCCACCTCACATCCGAGCTAAGAAGTTTCCCAAGAAGTGTAAACATTCCCATTGCTTTATTTATTTAGTAAGCAATGCCCCAAGCTATAACCAGGAATACTATAACGAACCTGATCCAGGTAAATTCAGACCACTCTTCAGACTAAGGAGTTATCACAAAGCTGTCACAGCCCCTTTGAACTTATCTAGTAAAGTTGCTTACATCTGTATTACTACCCATCTTCAAAATAAGACACGTAGTGCTTCAGTTTAGAATGACATAATTTATTCATATAATTCACAAGTAGTTGGACACTACTCCGAGTTTAATCTCCATATGCAAGTGATTTACACAAACATATAATACTAAAATTGCTTGCTTAGAAGGTAAAAAATACCATGGGTATGAAATGCCATGGTAGATGCTGTTCAATATACTACACATTCTTTGTGTCAGACACTTTCACTCATTCATGTTTTTAGAAAAAAATGTGGTTTGCCATTTTTATTTTTTAAAGTAGTCTAGGAAACTTACGTGATTTTGCTCTAAACCTTCTAGTCAATTATTTCTCCCAGTTCTTATGAACTGAATTGACAACCAAAGCTACAGTTTTAGTAGTTCAAAAAATATATATTTTCATTTCTGCTCCCCTGAATTCACCAAGCATGGTGTGATCAAATCACATTGCCTTCCAACATGTGACACAGAATAGTAACCCCAGTACAGCCAAAGGAACATGCAGGAATTTATGCTTCAGCATGGTGGTGTTGGTGCCAGCAACCAGTAGTTGTGTGTTTGCACTTCACTAGGAATGTATTAGCATCACCAGATCATTTGGTATTCATATAGCTGTGGAGTCTGATTGTAATTCTGCATAAATCTCTTACTGAAACTTGTATCTCATAAGCCTCATTAATTCTGCATTAAGCATATATGGCTGTGTGGAGAAAATTGGACTTTAATGTGTTTGTCTGCATCAGATTAAGTTACACACATTATCTTCTAGACGAGGTCCAAACATATATTTTGCTTGAAATGCCAATAATCTTAAAACATACCGAGAAGTTAAAAAGCTTTCACAATACAAGATCCAGCTACTTATTCCACATATACAAAAACACAGCTAGAGAAATACATTTCAATTGTTCAATGCTGAATTATGAGGAAAGTCTAAAAAAATAGAAAAAACTCTGATACCTGGACATCTATTCAGAATGTAACACTGCATAATGCCGCAATATGAGCACCCATTTAAAATGAGAAATCCCCAAAGAGAAGCATAAGGGGATCTAGTACTTGTGACAAAAATAGATGAATACTGCACCAAAAACATGCATACAATCGCCATGGTCTTTCAGTATGCTAGTGATGGTCTAAACAGTGACCTAACACAAGAGTGAGACAGTGTTCCCAAATAAAATCAAGTGAGTAACTACATATTGATTAAACTTTCTGATGCAGCAAAATGAGGGCACAAAGCCATCTCAGGGTTCTGGAGCTGTTTCAAGATTCGCTTGTGAAATTTCTCTCTGACACGGTTGAACTCCATTATATCCAGTGGGTCCTCTTCAACCCAGAATTTGTGGAATTCATGCATTAAGTAGCCTACAAAAGAATAAAAAGAATGAGAAATACAGTAAAGATTACAAAGTTAGAAAGAAACCTGCAATTAATAACTATGATGCACACAAAGAATTCTGGTCACCAAGGTCTGAGACTCCATGAAGCTATGCAGGGATAAGATTAAACCCACCTGCAAGACCCCTGCTGCAACACTATATATGACTTCTAGCGTGTGAAACTAAAACAACTGGAAGTGCTTGCTGCCATAGCATTGGCATTACACATGCTGGACATTTAACAGCTGGAGATTCACTTCAGGAAGACATCTCATGCTTAGAAAAGTTTCCTTGATTTGGGAATATTTCTCCTTAACAGAATTTTAGGGAAGCTTTTTAGAAAATTCACTCAGGGGCAAACTCAAGATTTGATGAACATTGGCAGAACTTCTTCCAATAATTACAAGAAATCGCTAAGCATCTTGACATATGGATGATGAGCTATTAATGTTATTTGGCCATGTTAAATGATACATGAACTAAAACATTAAACTAATGAGTAGGAGAAGATACTACTAATGATATTCCACTGGTCTTTTGTTTATATTGAAGTTCTGCCTCACTGATTTTTCCCCTCATAGAAACAGTGCTTAATATCCACTAAAAAGTGTATACTGGTAAGTAACTAACAGTTACAGCTTCCTCAGACACAACATAGTTTTACTTGTGTGTGCATGACCTTGCAGGAAAGGTTGTTTAACATTTATGTCCATGGTCCTGGAAAGACAAGCAAGGTGATACACAGAACAACTAGCTTTGGTAAGATATCCTTGCCTTACGAAGAAGCTTGATGACAAATTGTGTTTAACACACAAGCTTTTTTTTTATTAAGGCCTTTACCCTATTAGTTCTGTGCCACCTTAGGCTTGAAGAGGAACCAGCACTGAGAAAAACCTTACATCTAGCACCAGAACTTCAGTGAACTGGACACCACCTCTTGATCCCAGCTTCCACAGCAGATCAACCATTGAGGATGCATAACCTTTCATTCCGACACAGCAAGGCAAACAAGTTATTTGTGCTTTCAAGAAGCGATGACATTTGTTGTAAAAGGGGCTTAATTGCTTTTATTCGTTTATTTCATTGTATTGTAATTAGAAATAAAAAACACATAACTCTAGCTTAAATTTCACTCTATATTTACAGTCACATTTTTTTCCTCTCAACCTGTTTGAGAAACTTCATTCAAGAGGTATCTTAAGCACATCTTCAAATCTTAGCAGATATTTAGGTAGATACTTATCTGTCCTTTATTTATCAAGCTGACCACTGACAAAGACAGAAGTGTAACAGCTAAACTGCTCAAGTTCCTACCAGCCAGTGTATCTAGGGCAGCAACCCAGAAGCCATCACAAGAAGGGGATCCCTGCTTCAGTATGGAATCTGCCCATGTAAGATTTTGGGTGAATGAGTCTTGAATAGCAACCTCAAATGCCTGCATTATTTAATAAAAGATGAGCAGGTCACTAATATTTGCTATTTATACGGTCAAGCAATAAAAAGTATTATAGCTGCAAAACAAAAAGTCTGCTACCTAAATAGCCAACTTGCACAGTTTTGGTGGCTTTTTTTTTTTGAATTAACATAAATAGGGAAAACAGCGCATCTTGACTTGTGTTATCAGTTCCTTGCCTACATTTCAAAAAACATTAGAAATGTAGCACCTGCTGCCGTGCCCTTCTGGCAAGGATGCACAGTAGGTCTGTGCTGTAGAAGGGATGCTCAATTACAGGGGAAAGAGATGGAAAAAGAATTAATTCTCAGGGGGGACAAGTCTACTGAAGGGTGCAGTGAGCCACTTGAATGCAGATATCTTAATACAGATGGATTTATGGGGAAAATACCTTACGTTTCTTCTTATTATTTAAAAGCAGTTTAAGCAGGTAGGAGGGGCACTAGTTCATGCACTTTGTTTTGTTCTACTCCCTGGTTTGATGGTGGCATGCATCACAACTAAGAACTGGATCCAAGTATTCTAAAGTCAGGACAGCAAGACCAGCATGATGGTATTTGTGCTGTGTCAGCCAACTTACAGTACTCTGTTATTTGCAAGAGCAGAAAAAACAGCACTAGTAGGAGTACAATAGGAGTATTTATCCCCCCCTCATTACTTACAGAAGGTCTGCTGAAAGTGGGTGAGTGTTGGTGCCTCTGGAGCAACATTGTAGAAGTGGGTCTTCAGAGCTCCACTCACCAGCAGGTTATATGCAAGGTCTGTTATGTTAATACCCACAATAGCAAAAGAGTAGCTGTAAGAAAGAGAAACATTTGCAGAGAGCTTGTCTTCTTTCCACAGGCTGTAAGAAATTGTCACTGACATGGCAGATTAGGTGATACTGAGGTGTATTGACTCTCCCTCTTGTGAGCTTCCAAGTGTGATGGAAAACTAGAAAAACATTTATCCTGTCTGCTTTCTACTCTCTAATGGCAGTGTTTCCCTAGTGAAACATATGGTCAGAGTGAAAACAGGAGTTTCATCACTGTGCCAGTGTTCTCAGTGGAGCAGCAGAGATTCATTCCTATGAAATGAAAACAAGCCCGGGAGTCCCTGGACTCAATTCTGATACAGGGTAAGCACTCCACACGGTGGCTGTGCCTGCAAGGTGACCTGACGTTTGCTGTTTTAACCCGTCTGCCCAACTGGAATTCAGTATCCACAGTTAGAAACATAAAGGTTTATACAATTGATCCCATAATGATATTCATATGACTAAGAAGCCTGTGAAAGAGATGCAGCTGAGTCACCTCCCATTTCTTCCCAACACAGAACTAGATACACAGCCAAAATCCTAAATCAGGGCATGCTAGGAACAGAAAAGAGAATATCTAACCTATGAAACAACACCCTGTCCTGCTAAGACAGATCAGCAAGGAAAGTGTATTTAGGCACAACAGAACTCAGAAGTTAGAAGTTCTTTCTGAATTTGTAAATCTGTTGAATAAAAAGCTCAAGATTTCTGGCAATGACCACTTCCCAAGAAAACACAGCAAAGCAAACTTGTTTAGTTGCGGAAACAAGTCCTTAACAGCAAGTTCCACAGACAGAACAATGAAGTACTGGCATTAAAATACTGCATTACAGATTCTCAGTTACACTCAGTTATACTTTCTTGAAAGCAGATCAGAACCTGCCTCTGACAGAGACAGGTGAGACTCACTCATATTATGCATTAAGAAGAATTAAACAGATATTTATAACTGCACTATTCATAGCACACGCAAGAAAGCCTTTTCTTTGCTACAAGATTCCACCCTCTACCCCCAATTCTTACTTCAAAGTAGGTTAATCTTTGATCAAAACGAAGATAGGGTTAAGACAATACATGTTAGTATGTACACTGAAAAAAATCCTTAAAGTAGTAACCAAGCAATACTCTGTTCCCTTCAAATATGCAGCATCAGTATTAACTGTTGTGTTCTGGCAAAAACTTACCCAATTGCCTTATCAAACTTTTTCTTCTCCCATTCAGCTTTGCTGAATTGGCTGGAAAAAATAAAATAAAATGCAGATATTAACATGAATTGCTAGTTGACATATATTTCCTTCCGATTTCTTTGTTATTACAACATTAAATAAATAGACTGTATTTTACTTCTATTGATAGGGCTAATCCTCTTTAACTCTGCTTCTGACTGAATAGGTATAGGGAGACTGGAAATAGCTAGAAATAGCTAACTTGGTTTATGGCATCACTGGTAAGCTTGGTAATGATGACAAAAGTACGTACCTACATCACTGCTCTCAGTAAAAGCCAGTTATTTTCTATATTGGCCATAAAAACAATCCACCTCAATTAATTTTGAGCTGCACAAAAACCAGAAGATACCACATTTCTTTCAACAAATGGATGATGATTTTAGCCTTCATTTTCTCAAAGACGTACATGACATTCATCACTGGAGATGTGATCCACTTGAGGAGGCAAACACAACCTTTCTATTGCAGGAGTATTTTTCATGTCCAACCAAATTAGAAGTCATTCAACAGCCAAAATTAAGGAATTGGATTTCTTGTTGTTCAGCACAATAATGCAAATGTTTTCAAGAATACAGAAGATCCCTTCCCATAAAACAGAACTGGAGAGGGAAGCATTTAAATTAAATTTGTTCATTTGTTTAATGTTCAACATTAAAAAAAAGCTGCATGATGCAACCATCAGCAGCTGATATTCCACTAACCAGGTTTTACCTGCATCTACCCAGTGTAAATTTAGAAGAAATCATTGCCTGCATTTATCACCAGCTACAAGCAGGCAAGGGACTGACCCTCACCAGTGCGCTATGGTTTAGAGTCTGGTGGGAGTTTTACCTTACCTTACCGTAAGGCAGCTCTGAGATTGCAGGCTTTAGATCCCAAATTATAGACACCTAAGTGTGCAAGTGTCCTTCTTGGACTATACTTGAATTACAGTAAGCTTATATTATACTAAAAACCATGCCCTGAACTTCAGGCAAGTAAAATATTTAAGAATTATTGCCTTTAAGTATTAAAGTTGCTGAGAGTTTCACACCCACCCTGACCTGTTACCGGGTGACATACGTTGGAACAAAATTTTGCATCTTATGTGGTTTGGTGTGCAGGATTACACCAGTCTATGCTTATTGTCTAAAAACTTAGTCGTTTTTGTAGGTTGTGGCATAACATCTATTAAAAAACCCCAAGCAAGTGTTGAATAATAAAAGGTGGTACTCTTAGGATATGGACAAGCAATGCAGTTCAACAAAAATAGAAGCTACATTGATCATTATCACATCAGAAACCAGCACGGCTGCTAAGCAACCACACCAGGAAAACACCACAGGCACCAGGAGCAGCATCTGTCTTCTAGCAAATGCTCTTTCAAGGGGTAAAAATCGCACATGCTCACACAGAACTGCAAGATGGTCCTTGGAAATCACACACAGAAGTGGAGAACACTGATGGGATTCTCAGCCCTGACAGCAAATATTCAGCATCCGTGCAGTATTGTTTCATTTCCCATGTAATCTTCTGTTCAGTTAAACAAAAATCTTGGCTATTTTCTATAATACTGTTTAAGCATTGTGACAATGCCTTTTTATCAAGGCACATTAATTAAAAGCATCCATTGGCAGCACAATACATAAAGGGAAGACCAGACCTAGGGGGATACTGTAGTGAGAAAGTAAATGTGAATATATAGAAAGAAATGCCAGACAAACTAAATTTGAGCATTTAAGTCAAAGATCAAAGTCTATCGCACTTCCATTCCCCTCAACCCTCCAAGCACTTTTTGTCACAGAATTACCATTGGTAACTCAACCACAAAACACTGGGGAGATCAAAAGCTATACAGGATTCAGATGCAAACACCCCTGCTATGGGGGTATCTAGCACTACTGGCAGAAGAAGAGGGGAAAAAAATAAAAGATGTATTTTGAGACAACTGATTCCTGTGGAACTGGCTAAGAGACACCCATTCCCCCAGCAATTATGGAATAAGTCTCCTCATGAATTGTTGTTCACAATACGAGGTTTTCAGCACCTGAAGCTACCTGATCTCTCAGAAGTCAGGATATTGGACTAGCCAGATCAGACCAATCATTAGTCAAGGTAGTCAAAGTATGTGAATAATAAAGTGGATTTTCAGCTATGCTAACAAACTCTTGGCATAGAGTGTTTTGGATTATAAAGCCAGTCACAGCTGCTGTGATCATATTTGCACTGCTGAGACACCCTCCCAAAAGTCACCCCAAAACTGTTGGATTTGTTGGTTAAATTTGTTACTAAATAGATCTTAAAATAAAAAAATGAAGTAGCGCTTTAGCTACAGCAAACAAGGTTGATCTTATTCTTTATATATTTATTAGCATATTCAGATGTACCCAGCTGTGCACCATTAGCTTAAGTTGAAATTAACACTGCAGCATTTAGAGAAAGGAATAGGGATCTCTGTGTTGCATTAACGATTTTCAGCTTATAACACACCAAATTGCAGCATGGTTTGATCATTATTTACATGTAGAATCTTATAAAACCAAGAGAAAGAAAAAAATACCTTAGTTCCTTCTTAGAGACTTCCCTTCATTATGAAAAGAAAAAAGAATTAAAACAAAGGTAAATAAAAACATAAAATCAATTGAAATCAGAAATTAAGTGAAAACATTTAACGCTAAGTTTCACTATTTCTAAGATTCAGTATACAAGTTTTCGTCTTAAATTTGATCAATTTTCAAGATCAGCACTTGAAAACAGATAGCATGTGGCAATACTCACACATGTCCAACAAAAGGAAAACACGGTCCCCTTCCCAAAACAACAGCCAGTACAGTACTCTCTCAGATTATTCATTTCTAGGCTAAAGCATTACCTGTATTTAGGCTGAAGAGAATCAGAAAGAACTTGCTGGGCTACCTCAGTGTCCCATTCAGCAAAATACCTGAAGAGATATGTTTAGGTTAAATTGTTAAAACTTGCTTTGCTTTTTTTTTTTTGTTAAGTCACAAGCTGTCCATACATGCCCGTGCCAGGCCCTTTAAATATCACTACATGCACTATGCAGTATTAATAGCTTTAACATGTTGAATTCATTCAACTACCACTCAGACCCCCAAAGAGAAAGATAAAAGCAGCCTGAAATGACAAGTGCAATCCCATAAGCTGCTAGTGAGCGTGGGTTACCAGGCTCGCCTTTCTGCCCATCCTACAAAAGATCTATTGCTTATTACTAGTGCATGTTGACTGCAGAGCTGAAGATAAAGCAGATCAGGCTCCTTGATCCGGCAGATTCACTAAGCAAGATAAAAGTCAACACAGGAGACTGTGACGTGAAATACGTGGTAGGAAGTCCAGTGGAATTTCAGAGCAGACTCTAGAGTCCAGATCCTTCACTGGTCTTGGCTAGAGATGACATACAGTCATTTATTTTTTTTTTTTTTTTTAATGTCCCTCGACATAGAAAAACAAAGTATTTATTCCCCCCTCCATCCCAGGGAGAGGTTATTTTTAGCAAAATAAATCTTGTATCTATTACCTGCAGCAGATACAAGGGCTGGTGGAAATAACAGGGAACAATCAATTCCTAAATTGCTAGCCCCAGATGATACCAAACACCTGGCCTGCACAAGGCAGAGGGAATATTTATGTAAACCTCACTGCTTAATATTGGGTATAGAAAAATTTAAAAAGCAGTCCAACTACAGAAGTCTGCCATCAGTGGCCAGACTTCAAGTGTTTTACTTAAGAATTCAGTATAAAAATTCCAAAACAAGAAAGATGAGCAGTAACATAACCCTCCCACCTCCCAGGGCATTCTGTTTAAAGAGATCCTCCAGATATTGGTGAAAATATATTTTACAGTTTCTCTCCTGGGGGAAGAGTGTTAACTTACTGTGTTACAGGGAGGGGGAAAAAAAAAAAAACACTTAGCAAGCAATATAACCTTGTTGAATGAGGAATACTAAGAGAAAAGACCCCCCCCCCCCCCCCCCCCCCCCAAAAACTGGGAAAGAAAATAAATTCTTTCAGTTTTTGATATGGAGTCCCTAACGCTTTTCAAAGTTATTCCCACAGACTTGCTAAAAAAACCCTGCATATTATGCTGCTTTTCAAAACTTTGGATACACATAAATACATCTCTAAAGGAGCATACTTACACCAAGTTATATAATCCCAGCAGACCCATCCCTCTGAAGTCTGTTTTAGGATCATCACCTTGGAAACCAATTTCACACCACTGCTTCGAAATCCGAGCTTTCAGTGGCGAATTGGGCTTCAAGCATTTCCACAGCTAGGAAGATCACAGGTAGAATATAATTAAGCCTCAACACATTGGCATGACTTTTTCTTCTCTTTAAAGCAAGGTAAAATCTCATGTAACAGATCTGTATTGCTATTCCAGCAACCAGAGCAGAAGAACAAATGAAATTCCTGGGGGTGAAGAAGGTTGCAGGGGGGAACCAAACCACTCAAGTTTTGCAGCCATTTCAGCCCTAGAAGGTCCTTCTGACCTTATCTGCAAGCGCAGCAACATCTCGCACAAGGACTTATTTTGTTCGTGCTTTGTGTATCAAACTAGAGCCTGCCTCCATAAGCACCGAGATAGGAACGGGCTGAAAGTTGGTTGTAAATCACTGGCAGAGAGGAAGGCAATCAGCCCTCAGGTCCCTAAGGCTCCACAGCAATCTTTTCTCCAGCATCTTTTGCAAGTCTCCAGAAGGGTAATAAATCGAGGGTGCTGGCTTGGCTACCACAGAGCTGAAAAGCAAATTGAAGAATATAGAAAGAAAAAAAGCCATACAAGAACAGCTCTTTCCACCTTCGTATTTAACTAAGGGGTGAATCATTCATTGATCTCACAAAAAAATAAATAAATAAAAAGGAGAAAGTGATTTAACAAGCCAGATCCTCAGCTAGAATAAATCTACTTAGCTGTGCTGGCCCAGTGACTTAGTGCCTAAATATCACGTTGCTAGGCACCTAAAAGCAGCCTAAATTGACATCTGACAAATACATACCTTTCTGCACATCTTATGTGCCATATTGCAAACCTATGCTTTCCAGAGTGTATTGAGAAATCAGCTGTTACCCATAAACCATAAGCTGGTGAATATGGCCTCAAGACACACTTAGATAAAAGATAAAGCCTACCCAATGGAAAGAGGAGTATGCACATTTCTCAAGTAATCCACACAGAAGGTGTATTAATTTTTAGCAATTCAGACTGCATTTAAAGTTCAGTACCTTTGGAAAGTTAAAACTTTTAATGATTTCACTTTGCCACGACTGCATAAAGCATCATGCAGTGTTTAAATAATATTTAGTGTCTTCCCTGTTCATCCATCGACACTAAACACAGTATTATTTATTAGTTCAATCACATTAAGTTAATCTTCCTCTCATTCATAAATTGCCCTCCTGGTAAACATGAATAAACGATAGGCATTAGGAACTTGAATTACCCATTGCAGAGATCACTTAGCAAAATACCTAGAAGCAAAGAAAATCTACTGGCTTATTCTTCCCTAGTGTGGACTGGAAGCTGAATTAAACCATTGAACATCTTTCTATTTGACATGACAATTAATTTACAGCAGGCTTTTTGCTTTTGCAAGTGCTATTGCACAGGTTACGCAGAAGACAGATGGAGACACTGATACTTCTTTCAGCATTAGGAATTTTACAGTGTAAGCTGCACTGTTTAACTTCCCTTCTGACAAATGCTCAGGTTCTACTCTGCTTTTGTCTTTAAATGTTACGTGACTACACATCACAGCTACCATTTTCAGGAGCAGCTAAGAACCAGGTCCCCAAATGCCAGGTGGCAAGAAAAGAGCCAGCTCCTCAGTGCTCCTCACCCATGATCACCTCACACCCTACTTCTTGCACACTGGGCAATGCAGGTGCACAATGCGTTTAGGAATATTTTCCTGGAGCAGGGGCAGAGTCAAAGGAACTGCTTAAAGTTTTCAGTACTTAAACTTACTTTATTTAAAAACAGTAAAAACAGATTTCAGTACTTTTATTTAAGAACAAAACCTGATTTATTTTTTATTTTAAGACCTCTGAAAGTTCTGTAAGAAAGCATTTTCTTTCTGTACAAGTTAATGTATTCACTATTCTTACCGTTTCTCTGAAGCATCTTGCACTAGCTATGATCAGAAGTAGGATCAGAAGAATCAGAAGAAATACTGGGACTTGCTATTCGACTATATTCCATCCTCTTTATTCTCTCCTCAGTTTCCTTCCAATATAAAAAAGCTCTCTAGCTCTCTCCCTGCTTGCAGCTTCAAGACCATCTTCTTCAAAAAACACTTATCTAGTGCTGTGCAAGGTTTTCCTTAAAGCATGAAGTAAAACCCAATTGGTATGGTTTTCATTGTTGTTCATGTATTATCTAAAGAATAGTCTAGTTTTCTTTTCATTTGAAAATACATTCAGTAAATGTAAATGTGCACATTATTTCCCACCCTGCCCTACACTGTGAAAGCTAGAGGCTTATCGCTGGGATATATGAACAATGTCTTTAAAAACACAAGAAACTGAGGAGAAAAAAAGGTTTATTCTCATTATGAGAACTTGAAGAAAGGTGTACTGAAGTAGGACATGCTGCTGTTTTTTTCCAGAGCTCAGCACTGAGCTGTTACCTGCAGTAAGAGCTGTGTATTCAGTACCTAGACACAGTTCAGCCAAGTGACACGTGCTCATCATCAGGGAACAAGCTGCTTGCCTGGCAAGCATTACACCCAGACTAGATGAGCATGCTGTACGGTCTAATCTCAAAGCAGGTACATGATGAAGGGACGTGATAGTATCTCCCAATGTCTTAAGAGGTTTATAAACTAGCCCTTTGGAGTTGGCATGAATAAAGGATGCCTTATCGGTGTCTCTTAAGCACATACCTTCAGGAGCATTTCCTCATGTTGCGGGTTCTCCGAATCGTACGGCTCTCGGCGCAGCTTTTCAACCTCTACAACCAGATTCCTGTACCCGACGATCTGCAGCAGGCAGGCTTGAAGAGATACTCCCAGCCTGGGGGTGGAAGACAAATGTAATCCAACTAAGTCATGTGTAGCCATGCCACAACACTACAGCATACATACCTGTTTAATAACCTGTTTAACGTTACATCAATGAATTTCAATCCAACATTTTATTTACTGTTAAAGACTTTCCAGGAGATCAGTATTATATTAAATAAGGCCTTGTGAAAGGCATAGTCTTATTTAGTGCCCTACTTTGATTAAAAAGCAAATAAAAATGGATTTTTAAACTTGAAATGGTGAATTTTTCCATAGGAAAGTCTCATAAGCATACACAGCAGCTTTCAAAGCCTATTACAATCACATCACTGAATCTTCCCCCTCATTCAAATGGCAGCTTCCTAAACAATGCCCTGAAACCAGAGAAGTGAACTTAAAAAGGAAGGGGGGAACTCAGCAAAAAGCTAAAAACATGCATTTTATTTCCATGCCACCATAGCCTGCATAAAGAAGATTAAAAAAAATGAAGTAACAGTTCAAAGATCTGCCTCTAGGTAGACTTTTTTTGTTGGACTCATGTTAAGAATCACAATAATGGTTCTTTTCATTATTATGCAGATCAACTTGATGCATCCTTAAAAAAAAGCCAAACTTGGCTTTGAAGGCTTTAAATTACAGTTATTTATTCAGTTTTAGGTTAATTTTTTTTATAATAAAATACAAGTCATAAGCATGGCAGTTTTATATTTCATTTGAATATTTGATTATATATAGGAATATGACCTTGATTTTAAAACTTATTTTAAATAAAGGCTAAAATGATCTGAATGCCTAGTATGAATTTGGACCACAGTTAGATCTATATCCTCACTGCTCAGTGGAGCACGGGCTGTGCTGATATCAAGCTGCACAGATTCTTTATCTGCCCTATCTGGTACTCCGAAATACTTTGTTTATTCCATAATACTGTTAAATTTTCCTTAGCAGAAGGATTTTCACTGCTTATCTTTTGAGATTAATCCACAGAATAAGAGAGATGTCATCATTAGGCCATTTCTCTTGCCACGACTGCGTGCTACTTCTGTCTGTAACCCTTTTTGAATAACCTAAGCAGCATTTCCCCCCTTTGGTGTTTAGTTTTTGCATGCTTCACTTGCTATACCCTACAGTATTATAGAAAGGCTGCGTTTCAAAGAAAGCTGAGAAGCCTGACAGAATTGCCATAGTGCATCACTAAGGCATAGCCATCATGTTTTTAACTACTCAGTAACCTCACAGTAGTTCAGAGCAAAACACCACAAGCAGTGGAAAAGCAGAGCAATTTTATATATTAAAATGTTATTTTTAAGTTCCAAGCTGAACACCATATACTAAGCAAGCAGTATTTGAACTTTCTATTTAAAGCCAGTCAAGTACTCTGCAATGTCGTTCACGGAGGAAGGGGAATTTCTTCATGGAGGAGGGATTTCTTCGTTTTGTTCACGGAGGGAAAGGGAGCTTTCCTCCTTGCCCCAGCAGCACTGAGCAGAGGATGCAGATGAGCTGCTGATGCCTCACCCCTCCTCCTGCCATCCCTGTGCTGGTGGTGGTGGTTCTCAGTGTGCAGGAGTGACCTGCTCACGCTCCCACCCCGTGTGGAGCCTCAAACTGGGAGTGTTTCACAGGCTGCTCCTGTAGTTGGTGCAGATCGCATGGGTCACCACCTGGTTATTCAACCTACTCGCTTCCACCACCAGATATACACACTTATCTCAAAGGCACTGACAAAGGGACACTACTCTGGGCCGCCTCCTCTTCAGATCACAGCAGCCCATTGCTGTCAAGAACAGCTCGGAGCAAACATCCCTGGGATGCTAGCTCAGCTCTGCAAAGACGCTACATGGACAAAACTGACTGCACACAGATTTGTGCAAACACACAGCATGACACGTCCCCGTGTCCTTACCCAAGGAGATTTTAAGTGTCTGCTATACAAGGGAAGGTCAGAGCTTCCCAACAAGACAGTTTGGATGCACGTTTTTTGATGTTTGAGAGCAGGCAAACCAATGGATTTTCCTTAATCCTGCCTAAAGAAATAGCTGACCTGCTTTTGCTGAAGTTTCTCCAGAAGAGTTTAGTATAAAGTAAGTGCCTTGCATATAAAGCTGCAGTCCAGATTGCTGCAATTTAGTAGAACTGTAATTAACGTAAAGTAGGGAGCAATTTAGTGGCAGGGTTTGTCTTCATTCATGTGGCACTACCTCGCACTTCCCAGCCCCACATTCCTCACTGTTTTGAATAGATCTCAGCAAACTAAGAGGGGATGCCATGGAGTCAGGCATGGGAATCAATGACTCAGTCCTGTGAAACACCCAGCACATAATTTCTTGTTCAAAAACAATTAAGCATTTGTTCTGCGCTTAGCATATGAACTACACCTGGGTTAAATGAAAAATATTAAGTTTTGCTTTCTTATATGAGGACCAGAACACTCAAATGTAACCTAGTTCAGGGGCAGGATTCAGGCAAGCACCATTCATTTGCATACCTCCTCTCCCTCTCTCCCGAAAGACAGCTTTTACTCAGAGGCCAAAGGCAAAGCCACAAGAAGAATCAGATGATCTCTGGTGTCACACAAATATTATTTTAATGAATTCCCTGCTTCTTCTTGGCATTATTCCACCCTGTTACCCAAGTGTCCAGTGTTGACAAGTGAGTACTTCAATTAGCCCAACTGCTAATGCTGCGGTTACTGATGTCTACAGGTCAGGCTCTGAGCTATGCACGTTTATATTCTGCATTTTTTCCTGGTATGTCACCCTCACTAATTTTTCATTGCTGTTTTTTTTTCCTCTGCATTTCAGCTATCAGTGTCCTCTGCAACACTGAGTATCTAAGCTGTGGCACCCTCCTCCTTTGCCCACTGATACACAATATTTATACCAATAACAGAAGTGTTACTACATACTCCTGAAATACCTGGCTTTAGATTTAGTGGTTTGTTGTTAGTCTCTTCTTACCACTAAGATCTTGGAGCATTAAAAAACTGTGTTGTGTTGTTAAACCTTGTGTTTGAATAACTCAAAGCAGCTTTAAGACAGAAACAATATAATGGTTTGCCCGTTATGACAGACCAATTTCTTCCCTGCCCAAAAGGCTACCTACAGCCTTGCTAAGAAGCCATCACTGTCACTTCCATGACCACCTGCCTTGGCACTATTTTATCCCTGGGGAAGTGGTCCCCATAAATCAATGCATCAACAATGTACTAAGTATGATTCAGGAAGCAGCTAGACAAAGAAACTCAGGACTTGCCTATTACAGTCCACAGAAAAGATAGTTCATTTTTCCATCAGCTTTTTGACAGCAAAGCTTAAGCTGTAGCTTTACACTGAGAAACAAAATTCATCTTCAGATTGTGTACCAAAATAGCTATGAAAAAACAGCTGTCCATGGACTTGGGTACTGAAAAGAAATCAATAATTCCCCGTTTATTTCATAAGGAAGTCATGAACTTACTGTGGATTTATATCTGGGTTAATCTTTTTCAGCTCCATGATGTCATCTATAGTTTTTTCAATAGCATCAGGGTGAACACTTACTGAAGTTTGCAGACGCTAAAAAGAGGTTTTAAACACATTAATTCTTATGGAAGCTATTGTTCAATGGAAGTTAACAACGGTAAATTTAATACCCAAAAGCTTCTAGCTTAAGAGCCAGAAGAGCCAACTCTACATGCACACCTTTTCAACATACTCAACCCTAATGACTAGCTTCAGAGCACCATCCCCACGTGAAAACTTGAGCTGCTTCTCCATGCCCTTGGAGCCAGTCAACATGTCTGCAACAGCTGCTAGTGAAGATGATCTGTGTTGAGGCTTTCAGCTGAGAAGCAGTTTCAAGCCACCCACCTAATTACTGTGGGATTGCTACCCTTCATTTTGACACCCCCCTCTCCCAACATATTGCAGTAACACAAACACATTTTTTCTTCCTCTTGCACATCATTGCCTTGAAGATACCTCCAAAAGTTCAATTTAAAAAAAAATAATCAACATGCCTTCCAAAAAATTAAAGAAAAATTTTCTGGTGCTCTGTCTTAAAATTACATAAATTTATACTGCATCTAAGCAATTTTCTTATATAAGAATCGGCCTTTTTTATTGTGCTAAAAGTACATTTGGAAGTGCCATGCCAAACTATAAGCTACGTGACACCATTCTCATTAGTTTTGAGGTAAGCTTTTCAACAGCACTGGTTCTCATACCAAGGAAAAATGAATGGTTGAGTAATCTTAATGCATACACAAATGCTTTTTTCAGATGAGTGAGAAGCATTTATATTATCACAACCAGTGCTATAGCGAAAGGATGAATTGAAAGTCTTCTCCATAGTGTATTTAAAAAGAAAGCAGAGATCTAAGTTGTCTTTGCAATCTAAGTAATGCTGACTTCAATCTCTTTTATCCTTGCTTTAAAGGCAAAGAAACAAAAAGTTGTTAAGTCTGTAAGTGACTGACTGCAGATTACAGAAGTTTTGGATAGGATGAGGAATCCACCTAAGAAATCCTAAATTACAAAACATCACCCTTATCTCTTCCATGGCCTGTTGCTCCCTTGATTCCAATAGCGCCAGCACCACATTGTGCTGTTCCTGGAGCACAGGACACTCCCCCCAGCTTTGGGAAACCACCGGTCGTGATGGTCACAGCATCTCCTCACTAGGAGATGCTTTTAATGTGAGACCATATCAGCTTCTAAAGTGATTTTGTGGGGTGAGTAAACAGCTGACTGAACAAGCTACTGGATACAACAGGAAAGTTGAACTGAGATCTTTCACTCACCTTACTTTTTGAACCTTTCAGTGACGCCTCTGTAAGAGAACAGTATTTGAAAGCAGAGTGTCAGACAATTTTAAATGAATCCAATATAAATTTAGCTTATTATTATTTCTTAAAGTCATGCTATTTTTAGCACATGCAGAAAGGTACACAGGCATGCAGAACTAAGTTCTTCAGTTACCTATTTTCATAGTTCTGGCAGCTCCAGGCTTTGTATTGTAACAGATCCTTTGCAACTCACATCGCCCTGTTAGTTTCCTCACCACAAATTTCAGGCAGCGCCACAAGAACTTGCAGTAGAAATACAGGCATACCTGGATAAACATCCTGTCAAAAAAAAAAAAAAGCCTGATAATAAGACTTGAGCAGATTTTGTTTAGACAAAGACACCACCCAAACAGAATGTACTTCCTCACCCTAAATTCTCATTGCATAATGGCAGCTTTAAAGCAAAAGCAGCAGTCACACTACAAACATTTATCCTAATAAATGTTAAAGGACCAGAGACTTCCTGAGGTTCCTCCTGGCCTGAATCATTCTGTCATCTTATGAAAGCCCAGAAAATAAACATCATGAGAAACAGTCTATTTTAAAAGTTTTTTGGGTTTTGTTTTTTAAAGCATTGCAGCTGTTACCTAAGCCCACACACCACGTGCTACCACAATTACATAACACACCCCAAAAACAGGTTTCATAGGCTACATCTCATTTGGAGAAAATTTCACTTTCTTGTTTCTATGATTATGAATGCCCAGCCCCTATACCGTGCCCTGCCACAATACCCAGCCACCCGGCGCACAAGGACATGAGATGGGATACAAATAGCCCAGTGCCCTAGGGGTCAGAAGCATATCTCGGAAAAGGCAAATTGCAAAGACTTGACAATGGAAACATTGGAATCTGGGCACGGTTCTGGGCAAGCTGCTCTAGGTGGTCCCATGCCCTGCTCAAGGAGGGCAAGATGGCCTCCAGAGGTCCCTTTCGACCTCAGCAACTCCATGGTTATACTCCACGATCATATTCTAGGAAAACATCAATACAGCTTTAATAAGCTAGCTTGCTGTTGAATGGTCAGAAATAATTTGATCCATTACGTTGTCAGCTGTGCATGTGTAGTCATTAGTAGCCTATTATCTCTTCTACTTACTGTTGACACTTTCAAAGGAAAGTTAGTTGTTAAAAGCCTCCATATTACCCTTTTCAATTGAGTTTGTTGCTTATTCTGAAATACTAAATTCTAGATACTAAAATCAGTATAGCTTTTTTAAAGCTGAAAGAGCTCCACCGCTTCACAACGCATCCTGAAGGGTATGTTGCAAAAGGACATTCAAGAGAAGGAAGGTAAGTTAACTCATGTTAATGTCCACAAAGGAGTTTAATCTGCTTTATGTTCACTTTAGCTTAATCCCCTTTACAGGGATTAAGCTAAAGAAAAATAAAGCCATTTTATGCCTAAATGAAGGGCATCCACACAAGTATTTAACATGCTTTAAAAACATCCACTTTATCTTCACACTTTCAGTTAATTCACTTAACATTCCTGAATGCCTGTGTGTAGGCAACCCCCTTGTCTTTATGCAACATGAAGCCTCTGTTGTATATACAAAGTGAAACCTAAAGAATAAGGAATTAATTCCACATCAGAATCGAACTTGAGGCTAGCAAAAAAGTTTCAGTTGCTGACCTTGAAATATGTGGGTCCTCCCACCCCAAGATGGGCTGCTCACTGTCATGCGAATTTTGTACGTGCTTCACAGCAGATGATCAATTCAGTGTTAAAGAACAAAACCAGTTATCAGAAGCCAAACAGAAGTATAAGCCCTTTAAAGAGCAAGTCTCATATAGAGTCAGCTAAAGCCTTCAATTGCAACATTTAATAGTGGCTTGAAAACAAACCCACAGGCTAACACTAGGCGTTTCAGTTTTTTCAGTAGATAATTGATGTCAACCATCACAGAGTTGACTAGCACCCTTTCCTCCCCTGTCAAGAATCTGCACACAATGCACACACAGCCAGCCTCCTCAGCACACCCCAGCTCTGTACTGAGGCTGAAGGTCCAGAGAAACGGATTCAAAAGGGTTAATGTCAGACCGAAAGGTGGAATGTAGTAAAACAAAGTTCTGGGCTTTCATCGCACATTTGTAGCAGAAATTACACTCTTTCTTTTTGGCCTGTTTTGCTTCCAAAGGTTAGATCTCAATTGGAGCACTTCATTACCCAGAAAGCTCATTTATATGGAAAAAAGAAGACTCACTTAACTTCATATAACAGCCCATCTGAAAAAATTTCTTTCTAATGAACAAGAGACCCACAGAAAAGGGCAACTCCTGTAAGAAAGTTCATGCCTACACTTAATCAGCTCTAGTGCTGAAACATCACAACTCATTTCACTACTCAAAACCTTCTTTTTTTTTTTTACCATGGTGTGTGATTCCCAGTAGAAAAAAGAAATAAGATGTTTTAGGTGTATTTGAATTAATCTTTGGGTTATATGTGCTGCTTTAAGGTTCAACGACAGATTAGCAAATCAAAGGAAAAACTCTACATGGGATGGGATGTTATCTTCCAGGGTTGCAAAATCACATTCACAACTGAAAGTTTGATTTGGCAGTGGTTTGCACAAAGAGTAACTAAGTAAAAATGCACCAAATAAAGAACATCACTACAGCACACAAACACTACATTGATTTACTAAAGTGTACTTAGCCACTGTTACTAATAAAGCAGACAAACACTAGTTTTGACTAGTACGCTAGTTCTGACTAGTTAACTTATAAAAGAAAGTTTGCCTTTGAGGATACCTTCAATTTTCTACTACTCATCCATCTCAAGCTTACAACAGCTGAAATCTTCCGTTCGTAACACGAACAGCATAAAAAGTAACACAAGTTTGTTTTCAATGGGTTGTTCTTTACAAAAAGGTGCTCTTGCTTGCAGAAATCCTGTAATAAAAGCACACTCATAAATAAAAAAAAAGATAAGTTTTATTTTAGCTGCTAAGCACTTCAGCTCACTTCAGCAAAGCAGAGACACTGGCAGCTATAAACAAAATACAGCCTGCCATTACAAAGAGCCCTCATGGAAGCCTTGGAATGAGCCACGTGTCTGACTGCCACAGTGGCCTTAACTTGTTTGTTTTAGAGTCTGATTCCAAGCCTTCTCTCCACTGAATCTCAGTGTTTTTGGCTTTTTTCCCTGCTTGGCCTTGAAGGCTGTCTTGGCATAGAAAACACAGCGTGCTTCACTAGAAGTCTGCGTTTACAGTTTTTAACAGGGATTGCACAGTGATGCCTCAGTTCCTGAGGTGAGCTTCGAGAGCAGAAGTACTACGAAAGGAAGGTGTTCCTAAGAACACACCTCTTCCCAATCCTGATGCAAGCCCCTTCTCCTCCTCCCATATTACATGCTACCGTACTGGTCTACAGATTGCGTTTATACATGCAAAGGACGTTAGAAGAGTTCATATGAATATTCTCTCAGGTAAAACAAGAAAAGTGTGCATAGCCAGATGCTAATGCACACAGGCCTAACCAACAGGCAATTCCCTTGCTGCAACCATGCTACTTCAATACTACAGAAAAATGTGCTTATTTATTAGGGCTCCAAAACAATACAAAAATACATTTGAAAATGAGCATGTGTTTCCTTGCATGTCTAGAAGAGACTTACTAAATACTATCTGATATTTAAAGCCACTACCACAACAGTCTAAATTACAAGTATGCATAATGCAACATTCAGTATTCCACTGACATGACAGGAAGTCCAAGAGTTACTGCGCAGCATTCTTGGAACTGATGAAAACTGAAGGTACTTACTCCCTTCCTTCATTCCCTCTCTGGTAATTTTAGGATATCATTAATATCATAGCTAGTAACAAACAAATACCTTGAGTAAGATGAAAACTAGCACTGGCTATCTAGTTAAAACGATTGGAGTTAAAGCTAGATAAATACTACAAAAAACAAACCAAAGAGCTAAAGATAAAAGTCACTACATTTACTTACACATCATTTTCTTCTCTCCTGTGTCCTGTTTTAGGTCATATGGATGGGAAAGACATTTCTGCAACTATTTTTCCAGAAGGACATACTCAGCTCAATGAAGAAAGTATTGCACATCAGTATTTCCTTACTATTCTGATAATGTCTTGAGAAGTTGAGGACACAGAAGTTAGCCATGGATGGACAAGATGACCAAATAGGTGAGTTAGCAAACGATACCACATTGTGAAGGTTTAACTAACTTGACCATCTTTAGCTTATTTGTGCAACTTAAGCTGTGTATACGAGCTCAACCAAGAAGTAACTACCAATATAATTTTTTCCATATACACGTGTGCTATTACCTCTGTTAAAAGAAGAGATTTTTATTCTGCGCTTTTTCAGACTTGACAACTGAAACCCATCTTAGCTCTCCATTTAGAGATGAAAGCAAGTCACCATGGCAACTTAAGAAAACATGAGTAGTTTTTAAACAGCAGCTTTCCACTCTTCTCTTGCTTCCTACTGACTTGGGTTTTATTTCATCTGATGTGACTCCAGTCAAACAGAACTTATGCTTAAAGTCTGCTAGTGCTTACAGACTGTTTTGCAGTAGATCAAGAAAAGGTGTAAGGTTTCTAGGATTCATTAAAAAAACTGCCTGCTACAGATGGTTCTCCAGCTTGCTATTATTTCAGATTTTTCAGAGAAGTTACAAGCTAAGTGGAAGTGTCACTAAGAGACTCCTTAAAAACCTTTTACAAAAGAAGGCACCAAAGGATTAAACATTTCACTGAGAAACAGTTCTATTTTTTCATAAACGATACTTCAAACTTCAGGAATAATTCAGAGGAGAACAAGCTGAGAAAGAAAAGCAACCTAGAACAGCTGCTTTCATTTAGACACAGCCTTAGATTAGAGGTATAAATATCAGAGTCCTGTAGATTACTGGCCAATGTCACTCCCCTAAATCTGGAGTCATTCCAGTTACTGGACTGCCTGTTTCAAAGAAGTTTCTCTTTCCCCTGCAAAGCAACAGCTATTGAGAACAGGTAGATGAAGAGGCAGAGAAACTTCAGCTACAGTAAAGATGAGTCTAAAAATGACACTCATAAAATATCTGGATGTCAAAGTAGCTACCATTACTAGCATAAGCATGTAAGCATGTCCCCTTTCTTAGCTATTCTGATGTGCAATACAGCCTGGGACAGGCAGAAGTGCACGAAGTAATTTGGACCAAGGAAGAATGCACAAGCAATTTATGACTTATTTTGAATTCTTGCATTTTAATTGTTCAAGTGCCTTAGGATTTAAGTTTATTAAAAGCAGTCTTATTACATGGCACCAAAGCACACATTTTTCTCACATCTTTTTAATTATGGCCTTATTCAATATCAGAATTTGATTATAAGATGCATTTCTAAGCTTCTTTTACACTGGCAATTTCACTTTCCAGCTAGAGCAGAGACAGTGACTGTCAGTGAAAATTAGTAACTTCAGGGTCAAGCCATTTTGCATTAAGACTACCTTAGAAAGGATACCTAAAAAACACACATGCACAAAAAAGAAAAACACCACCACCTGCATAACCAAAGACTCCATGCAAACAAAACCAAAAATCCTTCAAAACTAAACTACCTGATCCACACCTCAAGTAAATATATGTATCAAAATAGTAAAACATTATGCCATCGTTTTTTAAAAGGGATGTTGCATACTTGTCTATTGTTTTAAATATCAGTAGGACACGATTCATCAACTTCATGTAAAATACATTTTACCTATGTAAACAGCATGAAGCAAACTTCTTACTGCTTTCCTTTAAATAGGAGGATGTACAGGTGTAACTTGTACAAAACTAAGCAATTGCAACCGTGGAAGAGTGGTCAACATTGTTTTACATGTCCATTGCCTTTCATGTGAGGTCCCTAAAGCTCCATATATCTGTGGATCATACTCAGGAAAGTGATGTTTCCCCTCTGCTCAGCCCTGGTGGGACGCATCTGGAGCGTTGTGTCCACAGCCATGTTTGCCAGTACAAGAGACATGGACTAGTCCAGAGAAGGACTGTGAACGTTAAGGGACTGGGTCATCTGGCCTACAAGGAGAGGCTGAGAACTTGGGGGAATCTTATCTACGAGCATAAATACCTCATGGGGTAGTAAAGAAGATGGAGCCAGCCTCTTCTCAGTGGTGCCCAGTGACAGGACAAGAGGCAATGGGCACAGAGGGAAATGCAGGAATTACATTTAAACATAATATTGTTTATTTTGAATTGTAAGGTTCATCAAACAATGGAATAGGTTACTCAGAGGCTGTGGATTCTCCATCCTTGGAGGTACTCCAAACTTGACTGGATGCAACCCTGGGCAACCTGCTGTAAGTGACCGATTTGAGCACAGGAGTTGAACTTGATGATTTGTCTTCCAGCCTCACTAGCCACAGAACTATGCAACAGTTAAAGAACAAACAGAACATCCTAAATAATAATAATAGTTTTGGGGAAAAAAACAAAAAGGACCCCAACAATTCACTGACATTAAATACAAAACAGACTATGTAAAAAGAGAGACAGGAGATTTTAACTTAGTTATGAAAAGCACATCCATCATCTAACAGAGGAATAGTAGTCAGAGCAAAATCAACACTGAAACTGCACTGATTCCTTACTTTCTATATTCACATCTGCACTGTTTTGCTTAAAAGACAAACTCCTGTAGCAGGAAGCCCTGATGCAACATATGCAGACTTGCCCTTTGGTAGCAGCAAAGACAGCGTGCCTCCTGTACAAACACCTAACTCAGAGGTGAGTGGCAGGCCTATCTGCTGATAGACTGTAGAACTTCTCTTCCTAGAACCTGGATTTGAAAGCCACTGCTGAAAGTCCTCCTTGGGTCTCCAGGTGACTATCTACTGCCAGAAGCTGCTGCAAGTAAGCTACTGTCACGGTTCCGAGAGAGCAGTGCAGATTGTCTTCACTTTACAGATGAAAGCTCCTCTTTTCACCTGTTTACTGGCATTTTCTATGCTGCAGTCAACAAGATGACTTGCAGTTTGTGTGGACTTAAATGAACTCCTCGGTTTTAAACACAGATAATCTATCCACACAGCGTGGTGTGGAATTGTGGAAGTATATCTGAGCTAATTCACATGCTGGAAGTTGCTGTGGCATCAACCCAGCTTTCTGCCCTTTCACTGTTCCTTTTCTGTTCTACCTTTAAAATAGAGGAAATGGCTCTATGGTAAGTTGAAAATAAAAAAGTTTTGTGCCACAGAATCTGAACTTACACAGCATTATTCTGTCAGAACATCTTACTCTTTCTTTCAGTCCCAGGTTACATGTAGTCCTTCAGAACTAACAGTGGGACAGTTTGTTTCACCTGCACAGCCTCTACTCCTCTAAGACTCAACTCCCCACAACTTTTGAAGCTCCTCTCTTGCTTATCATCCCTGATTTTTTACCCTGTCCTATTGTTTTAGCGTATCACATTGGTATCTAAACTTACAGGAACACCATCCAAGCAGGAAAATGGGTAAGATGGGAATTTCATGAAGTATAGATGGCATCAGCGTCATCTAGTCCAATTTCTGCTCCATGTTGTGCACCAAAGGAAAGCTCTTTGCTACAGAGTAGTCCTCACCAGCAGTACACTGCATTCAGCGTGGCATTTGATCTTGACAATTTATGACAATTTTAAGCAAGTTCCTGGGCTGCTACTATTGGTAATGGACAGACACCAGGGTACACAATATATGTTAACTTTTTCATTTTCCGGCTGATTTCCAAGTTGGAAGGCTAAATACCTTGTCTTGCACACAAATTTGGATCTGCAGGGACTGCTGTAACTGCTATCACAAACCTGCAACCACAACAATCACGTGCAACAGAGCTTACTGTTTCCAGTAAGCACTCTTCTTGGAGGATGACCATAGCTTATTCATAAAAGCTAAGGACAGTAAGAAATAAGTAAGAAATTTGAGAAATACTCATATCAGTCCTACATCAAAGAATTAATCTGAAATAACAAAAATCCAGATTCTTGTAAGTAAACAGAATAGAGGCTTCATATTTCATGGGTTTTCCTGTTTGAGGAGCTGTGTTCTACCACATGCTCCCCCTCACCTCACCTTCTCCACATTCAGAACACTGGACTTTATTATAGAAAATCCTATACTGTACCATTTAGATAAGTTGCTTTTCTCTACCATTGCTCTCAGCACCACCAAGACTTATCCTCAAAGCCTTTAGGATTAATTTTAGAAATATCATGAGAGAAGTAGGACTTGGTTTCTTCAGGAGTACCACAGGAACCTAAATACCAAAACCAGCATGGGTTCTCCATGGGAGCTGCAGGGACCAATCCTCTCACCACCCTGATAAGGTCAGGAGGAAACACACTAATGATTAGCCTAATAGCTCATTAATTCTTAGCTGTTTTTTGTGAGTGTTAGCAAATAAATAATTGCTTTACACTTTTCACCTGTGCATGTTCTGCTTACAGAGTCTTTTTGCAGCTGGCTCAAAGATTCCTGAAGAAACCAATCCAAGCACCCCACAGAAATGCCTGGAGCAAGGCTGGCATGGCAATAGTCATTACAGATGATCAGCCTAGAGGTAATGATGCTGATACCCATAGCATAAAATATTCTTTACTATAAACAGTCTAAAAAGAGAGAAAAATAGTGACAGATGCTCTATACAGAAGCATATGTTTCAGTCCTCTTGAAAAGGTTTCTCCCAAGCAGACAGAATATGATTGCTTTGGCTTATACACAAGTTAAGCTCTTGAAAAGTATTAATTTATAGGAGTGCTCAACGCTCTCCGTTGACTACAGAACAAAGACGACACGAGCTTTCGCAGTGGAGGTTAGTGTTTGCAAGCAAGTCATACACAGTAGCAAGTACTCATTAGACATTCCTCCTAAAATGGAGCACAATCAGCTTCAAAAGTATTTGTATTTCTTCAGCAAGCATCTCCCCTTCTCTGCTTTCACAAGCAGCACTCCAAAAATCCAGATAGCCAAGAATGGGGAGAGGGAAAAAATCCTAACATTTTTCAAGCACCGTTCTGTGTCACTGTTTTTCCTGTTTTCCCCTGACACACTGAGCACTAGAGATCCACTACTGATACGGTGCAATCCAAGCCCATATGACACTTCCCACATTCTTTGTTTCTATAAAGAACTGAAAAGGAAAAGCTTTAAATTTAAACAGCTTTAGCGAAATCTAGGTGAACAGAAAGCAATCTGGTATAAATTAGTTATCAGTTGTATGGAAAGTGTAAAGAGCTAAAACACTTGACTCACAGCAGCAGGGAAGTAATTATAATCATTTAACACTTCAAAAAAAACCATACAGAACAGTTACCTCAGGAAGTGTTTCATGATGGCGGTTTTGCTTGTGTTACAGGAGCCGTAATCAATTGATCACTGATAGCCTCTTCTTTGCAGGCGATACCAGTGCTGTAGAAATAAAATTGAGATGCATTTACTAACAGAGGAAAAGAAGTGGTACTTATGTTTTCTGCATTGCTCTTGAAACAACATCTTTCCCACATATTTCCACAGGCATTTAAGAAGTCTTATGTCAATAAAAATAAAAATCATAATTTAACGCTCTTCAGCCTGTGCACATATTTTGACCAGACTATCCATATCTCTTTTCTGACAAGTCAAATATTTGAATAAGAGCACAAAGTAAGAACATTTAGATTTTTCTTCAAGCTTTTCCAAACACTTGTGTACATCAAACACGCGAGGCTTACAGCAGCTTCCAAGTGGCAGTTTCAAGAGACACTCAGCTCTCCCAGCTGTTTGGAAGCCCTTTGCTCTCCAGAATTTGCAACAGCACTTGGAGACATTGGGTAAAAGTAGCTTGTAAGCAAAGAGTTACTGTTGGGTCCTGATTTAATTCATAGAATCATCTAGTTTGGAAAAGACCTTCAAGATCAAGTCCAACCATCAACCTGACCTATTGAACCCTATAATTCAATATAAGGGATGTTAGGTGATCAGCTTCCCTGGTGTCAAGTTTTATGAAGAATTGATACATATGATATCTTAAAATAAATCTATTTGACCAGGCTGACCATCCATTCAGAGATCTGATGTCCTACAGTTAATTTTCGTTACGATTACAACTTTGTTCGAGTGGAGAAGAACAAGAAGAATTCAGGTCAAAAAATAAAAATGCCAAACAACTAAGTGTAACCCTGCCCATGCCCCACAGCCTCTCCCCCATCACCTCTTCACTGTAGGTTTCCCAAATGGATCATTCATATATGAGCAACATTTAAGAGATTCAAACTTCTCAGATTACTGTTCTTCATATCCTGCAAGAGTCAACACAGCTTCCTTGTTTTCTGCCAGAAAACAGCATTGTTCCACACTGTTGGGACAGCTTAATCTAAGATTTAAAGGGAACAAGATAACACAAGTTCTGCACCAGTACAAACCACACACACAGGCTTGAAAGCTACACTGTTAAGAAATTATTTAAGAGCTCATTCTTCATTAGCACTGCATGCAGCCTGCTGAAGAGTACCAGAAGGCCTTCAAAATCTGGCCTCTTTTGTCATATAATGGGAAGCTGTAAGTCCAGAGAACCTCAAATTATTTTTTTTCCAAGATCCATCAGCACTGAGGAGATAAAAATATTTTCACTCTATCCTGTTCTTATTTTCTTTCCAATATGTAACTTACAAGTTTTACATTATGCTGTTGCGTGTTGACAGGAACAGAAGCAGCATTTAAGTTGTGAAAAATACAGCTATCTTGTTGAATTACATCACATACCGTTTACTAAAAATATATAATCCCTGAACTGTAAAAGCTTCATTCATTTATATTGTTTTTGACTGGCTGAATCATGTTGCTGTCCCCTGAATACAGCTGTAATTGGTGCTGGCTGCAGTGACTCCTCCTTGCAAGGGCAGAGAGAGAGGCTAACATCAAACCCTGATTTGTTAATGAACACGGTAAGGCAGGCTCCTAATGCTTCCCTCTACAGCTTTTGATAGGCCTTTGATGACAGCAAGCACAGGCAGCATGGGAGACAGGCAAAAACTGGAGGGGATGTAACCTGCTCCCCTTCTCCAGTCTAATAACTTGCTGTTTAAAAGATAGTCTGTGAAAGACTCTCACAGCCGAGTCTCAGCTTTTTAGCATCAACTCGAACAAAGGCAGCTTCACCATGATGTTTGACCCACGAGGGCAGCAGGGTAAGGAACACACCAGAAGCGCCAGGAGCTGTCAGATCAACCCCTCCTAAAAGGGTGCGCTGGCCTCAGCCTCAGAGGTCAGCTCCTTCTTGATTCTGATCAAGGTCCTCGCTGGAAATACATCAGGAGTAAAAGAGCAGCAAAGGGAAGAGAAGTCACACTTGCCTGCACTCCAGGATTGTCTCATCAAAGCATGGCTTGGTAGGAGCTGCAAAGCAGCCTCTCTCCAAGTAGAATTATCAGCTAGAGCCAACTGTAAGTTAGTACAGTGATAGAAATCAATGCCAGATCAGAGGGCAGGAGTTTCCAGTCATTTTCAAACACGTAGGACTTGAGGTCAGCATTTCCCACTTCTGCATGCCTCCGTAAGTGATCCGATGGTAGAATCCAGCAAAGATTGTGTGTGTGTAGGAAATGTTTATGCTAAGAAAATTATTGCCACAATTCAGAGCTGAATAAGTTCAATTATTCATAAGCCTGTAGAGCCACAACACCTAGTTTCTACAAACGGCTTTTCCTCACAAAATGTAATAATTTAAGTTGGGAAGGAAAAAAAGAAACAAAACTCCAAACAAAATAAATGAGTACTCTAATTTACTTCCAAAGTTGTTACAGCATCTGAGTGAGCAAGAAAAGCAGCTATAGCTTTGGACTACGTTTATACCACTTTAGAGCAGTTTGTCCCAAAAGGAGAAGCATCTGTGGTCCAGGAGAGAGAACAGATTCTTATGCAATTTACCCTTAATTGCAAAGTTCACAACACTTGCAGATTTGGGGAGACCCAAAGATCAGTTTCTCAAGACTCAAACTCCTGCAGAACTGCCCCTTTTTGCCAGGAAGAACCAGATTCACAGCTGAATGCAAAAAGCCAGCAGACCCCCAGTGGGGAGCAGCACATTGGTCACAGCAGCCACCCGTCGCTCCAGGAGCCTATGACGACACTTTCACATAGTGTCACTCAAACCATGAGCTTGCATTTGCTTTTCCCTCCCACAACACCCAAGTACCCCATTGACTGTAAATGAAGTGGTTTCAACCGGTTTATCTTAAACCACACAGGACTTTACTCTCCTAGAGCTAGCTGCAATTTTTCTTCGCTGAGACGCAGTACTGTTACATAGAACAGCAAAACTGTTTCAAGTTCTTTATCAAAATATAAATTCCTTAAACAAGTATTAACTATTTGGACTCACGAGGCTGTTTATGGCCTTGTAAGTAGTAGAGCAAAACAAGCAACTATCTGAAAGGCTATCAGTTGCTGTAGGCTCAAAGAAGTCAAGAGAAAGACTTAGAAGTCACATCTTTCTCTGGAGCTGATGGCTTACTTTTTCTACCTCCAAGGAAAGCTGCAGATGCAGTTGAGGAAAAGATGTCTTATTTAACGTAAATCACCATATTCACAGAGTAAAATATAATACAAGGTAGTTGTATTTATTTTGCAAGCTAATGACTCACCTGGCATACTGCAAACATTTTTAGAAGGCTTATATCCCAATTGTAAAGAAGGAATAGCTGTGCTGAGGAGACAAATCATCAAAACTATTAAGATGAGCAGGCTGAACACAGGACTTTGTTAATGTGGATGATTAGATTACAGTTCATCGAAACTTTCCTCCTCAAACAAAAAAAAAAGACGTGTTTGAAGTAGAAGGCAATAACTGTACAGTCACCTTAAATTCAGGAGAAAAAAAGAGACCTTATTTTTAGGTTTAATTGTTGCAGTTTTAAAAGGAGGTTCTTCTAAATTGAATACCAGCAACCATCATGACATTGACTTCAGATGGTAACTTCTGTTTCCAGTAGCATTCCAGGTTGCCACCTTCTCCTCATTGACCTCAGAAGCCTACACATTTGTAAGGAGTAAGTCTTATATCACCAAAAGTGTTTTCCTGTTGTATATTTTTTGGAGATGGAAGTGTTAATGCTTCTCTATCCTGAACACCGACATATAATAGGTTGAATTAGAAAGGGGACAAGTATCTATGTTACAAAGCATCCCAGGAGGTCCTAGGAATAGGGACAGCAAGCTGGTCAAGAGCCAGCAATACGCAAAGTAAGCAGCAGCCCAGGGTGCTGTTGGCTGGGCAGGAGAGAGGCCAGAGGAGATGGGCTTGTTCAGTCCGTAGTAGAAATGGAGAGAAGCCGGAGGAGCTGGGCTTGTTTGGTCTGTAGTAGAGATGGCTTTGGGGGACATAAAAGCAGTTCCCAGTGACTGCTGTGAGGTCAGAGGAGACACAGACTGGCTCTTCGCAGCTGCACAGGGCAGGAGGGCAAGAGATAATGTGCATAAACTGAAAGAGGAGGTTCAGCCTGGATAGAAAGGCAGAACACACACAAGAACAATCAGGAAGAGGCACAGGCTGCCCAGGAAGGTTGTGCAGTCTCTATCCTTAGTGGTTTTCATGCCAGACAAAGCCCTGAGCAGCATGGGCTGACCTCATAGCTGAGCCTGCTGTGAGCACAAGGTTGGATCCTGACCCCTTGAGCTCCCTTCCAGCCTTTGATTTTCTGCTTCTCCCCAGTCATTCTTATGGAGAGATCTCAGATGTCATGAGTTATGTCTGTTGCATAGAGTACTTGGACAGAGTAACATCAGGGTGCCCAAGGTCTTGCTATTTTATTAGTTTAAGAGCTACTAACTTCTCACTAGAAATCATATACAATCGGCAGCACTTCCTAACTTGCATTGAAACCTGAAGGTGGAATAAAACTCACTTTAAAAAGTTATTTAGCAACCCAGTAAAAACATAGGATCTTTGACAGTCTCAACTGCAGTGTACTTGTTTATATGTCTTTAAACGTTACAGCGCATACAGCACGTAGACCTCTACTACTTAGAAGACATCCTTGGAAACTGCTCTGTTGCTGAAATGGCTCTTGGGAACAGGTCACCTCAAACTTAAGTTTTATGGAGTTCAACTCTGTGTTGACTCAGAAGTGGCTTTGCCCTATGTTAACAGATGCAGCCGCTGGCAGGACCCACCTCAAAGACCAAGAGCTGATACCTGTTGTGTGAGTTCAGTTTCCCAGCTCATTACAGAAGGGAGTTTTCATTTCCATGTGCTCAAGACAGGGCTGTATTCAACTTCAAGTAGAAAGGAGCCTTGGAACAAAATGTCACACTTGATTGATGAAGCTAATGAGCAAGGCTTGACTTCAGTCACACTGTCACAGGTAATAAGATTTTCTCTCCTAATCTCCATCACACATTGACATTTTGTGTTTCTGTATTTCACTAGGAGAGTGAAGGAAAGGCTAGACATGAAGACAAACTTCACCGAATTTTAGTCCTGTCTAAAAGATTCTTTGACTATGAGTGCATACAACGCTTAACCAATACTAAGAAAGAGCCCTGAGTAAAAGCTTCAAATTACAGCAGGGTTGGGGAGGCAGGGGAGAACATGAAGTCCCCCACCAGACAGCAGATCTTTTAAAATCTCTAGTTGTACGGTCTTGCCAACACTTCACATCAGTCCATTACTGCCTCTTTAAAGTGGTAAATAGCCTCAGAGATGTGTGACAGAAACAAGTAAGCTTCGAGAGGGTCTCACAGTACCTGTAAGTGTAACAGAGAGAGAGGGGACTGCCTCCAGAAATGAGCAAACTCACTTGCCAAACCTCATATTGCAAGTTACCTCTAACAGCATCCAGTTACGTCTACACACTGCGGTAGATCCTCAACGGGTAACAATTACCTGGCAACTACTAAGCAGGTATGCCGCTTTTTGCCACAGGTAACATCAAACCACAGCTCAACATCACAGAAGTCTCTCACCAATTCATTATTGATCTCTGCCATTGAAAACAAAAAGACTATTATTCCATACCCGACTATTTAAAGACAGAGTCCTAGAAACTCGGTAACAGAAGCACACAAACATACTTTTATTCTGTATTCAGAACTACGGCATTAATTACTTTTACTAATTTCTATTAGCTCTGTTGTATTAGTGTTCAATGACATTGAGGAAAAATACATTAAGTTGCTCCAGGTCCGCAGTGAAGAATTCATTGGGCACATTCTATTTCTAATGTGAAATTAAAGTCAGAGAGGAAGCTTTCTGCATCCCAGATTACAGTAAACTTCCAGAAATGCAGCCAGATGCTTACATATTGTAGCTCATTTAAAGTGTCATCTCTGTCTTCAGTGTTTCCATCCTTAACAAGCTTTTTTCCCCTTTAAGTATTTTATCCAGAAGAGGACTGAGTAGATAACATCAGCTAAAAAAAATAAGTCTCATGCTTGAAAATTGAAAACAGCCTTCAATCTATGGCAAAACATTTATTTTTGCTTCATGCATTATAAAAATGCATCATTTCTAGCCGTTTCTCATGAACTTTCATTTGAACCCTGACGAGTTCACCCAGGAGAACAGCAGCAGCATCTGGGTGGCTCAGGTCTGCCTACATGGCTTTCAGTGCAGTGTTTCTGGCCTACTTGCTCTGTTTCCATACATACTCTACAACAGCTTGTACCACGAGGAAGTCTGTTCTAAATAAAACATCACACTTTGTAGCAACATTCCTTCAAGCTTAGAATAAATCCTACAAGACTAGATGCATAAAATCAAGAAGAGGCAGCCTGGTTAGCTCCCAGACTCATTAGTGCAGAAGCTCCATGAAAGAAAGAAAAGCAAAAACACCACCCAAAATACCCCAACATGTACAAAGTGACTACTTTCAGTGAGTAAGTGACACCCTTTTGCATTCCCTTCATGGTTTCCACCTCACTGCCCAGATTACCAGGGGATATAGGTAAAGGGGAAAGACGAAGTATGGACTTGCTACCAAAATTAAGTCCAGGTTTGCTTTAGAGCCCCACCAATTCCCAATACACAGTACCTTATGTGGAAGAAACATCCTATCAGTTGGTCACAGACAGATCCGCAACACCAAAAGAATTGCACCAGAGATGCCTACTGTTTTCTCCTACCTTTACAACATCCGTTATATCTACTTGGACTAGGTAGAATAAATCCTGCCATCATCCAGCCAATACAACCTCACAGCAAGCATCAGCCTGAAAGCATGTAGGACCATGGACTTTCACATTTGTTTAGTTAGCTGGCAAAGAGACAAAACAAGGACAGCAGAGGTATCAGGGCAAAGGCCAGACAACGCTTTCAGGCTATAGGAACACAAAACAATTTATTTACCCTGGAACTTGATGAGGGTCAGACAAGTCATACTGATATAACAGAAAATTGTCCTAAGCAGTACCCAGTTCTCCTGTCACTGCGTTCAGATTACTTTGACATGCCAACGACAACTTTTCCATGGAGCTGTCCAAGGCAGACATGCAAGAGTAAAGCATGTAAGAGTTTATGCATGTCCTCCTATGATTTTATAGGCCCACTGTTCCCTAAAACAGGGCTCAAGAATAACCACTTCCCCTTAAACAAGTCAGTAGATAATGCCTTAAAGTACCATATTTGTGAAGCAGTGAGCACCCTATGGCAAGGGTTATGCTCCAATTGTTAGCTGCCCGAGGTCATGCAATCTGCAGATGGACCACAATAAATGAGCAGTATACTTAATCTGTAGTCAAGATGACTAAAAAACCCACTGCACTTTTTTTCTCCTCCAAATTTCATAGCCTACTATTTTATCTCCTGGGTGCCGCTCAGTGAGATGTTCTGCATCCCAGGGGGTAGCAAACCAGGACAGTTCCAAGTACACGACCTTGCTAGATGCTCTGGGTCTTCTGAGCTGCAAGCATGTGAGTTTTTGCAAGGTAGATTGCTCTGGTTTTTACTAATGTCTGGGGTGATGAGAAGTGGAATAAAGAATCTATTTGCCCACAGAAACCAGAAAGTTTTGTTAAGTTGCTGCTCTAAATACTGCAAACTCCATGCTTTGGCTGCAGCCAAAAGCCCTTCTTTAGGGAAGGGAAACAATAAACCACAGCAACCCTTCTCAGGGAGGGAAACACAAAAAACAAAAGCCAAACAGTAACAAGGTCAAAACTCACTTCAGGGGCACCTTTTAGGGGCAGTCTATCATTCAGACAGGCCTACGTACCAGCAGTTACCAGTCGACACTTCAGCTTGCAAGATTCACAACCCTTGTTAATGGAAACTAAAATTTGGTAATATACTTCTGAACACTAGAACCAACTGTATTTAGACTCATTTCACCCTCTGGAGCTTAAGCTAAACCCAGGCAGCATCAAAATCAAACTCCACTTCTGTCAGAGGTGGAAAAAAGCTCGGATGGAGTTTGGTGACAAGTACGTTCACAGCAAGGAGGGAAACAGTGGCAAAGACAACCCACTAACGTTACTAAGAAAAAGTGAAGAAAATCTGCAAGAGGTGAAGACAAAAAGAATAGTTTGAAGGCTAATAGTTATACCAGCTGGTAAGCAAGATGGATGAAACACTTTCATACAGGGCTCAAAAAGTATTCTTCTGTGGTAATTGTGGAAGATGTCCTTCCTCAAGAAGTAGGAAGATGGTCAGCAGCAAGGAGAGAGTGAGATTCCATGGGGCCCTCCTTCCTCTGCCTCCTCCTCCTCTGTTCTGACAGGCTTTGCTTTATTTTAGGTGCTTACTCTCAGGTAGAAAAGGATCCTGGTAAAGATTAGATGGCAGAAGAATGAAAAATGGGGAGAAGACAGCGTGGGAAGGAGAAAAAGAAGAAACATGAAGACCATTGGAAACTGGTCCTGAAACACTATTACCAAGGGGGAAGAACAAAGCAAAGCCAGGAAGAACACAAACTAGGACAGGATGATTGACACCAGTGCCATAATGCACTCGTTCTTAACACAATCCGACACCAAGAGCCTTCTTCCTTCAACATCTCTTTCTATTTAGAATAATAACAGGGCGCAAACATTTTATAGTTCTACCCTTTACTACAAAAGCAAAGCAACAGTTAAAAATACTTTTTAAAGAAAAAAAATAAAACAAATTTCCAAAACATTTGCAGCAGACACGCAATAATAATTCTGTACTGTGAACTGGAAACATACCTGAGATGGTAGCCCATATGATATAGCACAATGCGCATATCCAAATTTCCTCCGGGTTTTTGACAACTGAGTGATGACCACAATTTCATTTCTCATGCTTCAAAGCTACTCCCAAATTGCCTGGTTTGTATATGTTGTTAACTGGACATGCATGAGAACAAGACAACTCCCTGCTCATTTTGTGCCACTCAACTTGCCCCTCAGAATCTTAAACTATCCCTGCAATATGATAAATGAGAGGGAGGGGAAAGAAAAGTCACTAGGTAAAACAGTCTATAGTATCAAAATTTTCTGTTGAAACGTTTTCTCTCCCAAAGGGAAACTTAAATCTAGTAGTTCTCAGGCATCTTATTTGCATATAGGAGCCTAAAGACTACAAAGATCAATGCTGTGTAAGGGCACCAATCCCTGACTCAAGACACTCATACTGTAGGTGGTTGGGACAAGCAAGGTTCAAAGAAGAACATGACTACCTCATATCCTTGCAGACTTCATAGTGGTCCCCCTCCAAATAGCTTGGGTAGACTGTATGGCCTCTTCTTAATTTGCACCCAGGGCGTGCGCCTCACTCCTCTCCCTTCCTTTGCTCCTCTCCCTTCCGCAAATGGTACAGCAAGAACTCCTCTTTTCCTCCTTCAGTCCATCTGTTCTCCTCAGGCTGCCTTAACACTGACAGCGTGAAGGCCTAGCAAGCCCAAATTTAGCAAACCCCACATCGATCTTCATGTTTCACAGAGGCACAACCTGTTTGATGGCACGCATCCAAGCCAATGTTGATATGGATGTGGCTTTGTGAAGGCAAAGTGGGAAAGGGAATAAAAGACTTGCTCTTATAACTGCCTGCCAGAGCTGTGAAAAAGGACTACAATTTCCATGACCACAGGATTTCATTGTAGTAAGGTGCCTATTCCTGTCACCTACCTGTCCACCAGATTGTGCAACTATCATCAGTACAGCAAACAAATTATCGCTACACCATGGACAAGTCTCAATACCTGAAGCATTCTGGAAAAAAAAATGTTTTTTTGATATGTATATAATACTTCTAAAATATCAGCGGCAAAACCTCTGTTAGTAATCAGTACAATCTGGAAATGGCCACAGGAGCCCATGCTCAATACTCTGGTCCCATTAGCATCACAGTTTTGGGGCCCTAGGAAACTTACCAGTTCACTTTTGGCAGACTCAGACACAGGCACACAGTGCGGCAGATGGAATACACCAAGGAATAACACCTCTGCTTGTGAAATTGATACCCAGTTGTACACAGACTGTTTCTGTAAAGAATGCTTATTTAGGACTTTCTTCCTTATGCACCTTCAGAAGATATCAGTTAACTGTGAGTGGATTAGCAGCATGGCACAACGAGGTGTGGAGACAGGTTCTTGTATGACTGATTTTCTTGGGTTTGGTCCTACCACAGTCTCTCTGCCTCAGCATCCTTCTCCAGGAAGCAAGATACATACTTACCACACAAGCTACAGCTATATCATACTAACAGAAGGGGCTCTGCCAAGGAAAAAATTGGTGCCAAGCATTTGAAACTGAAACTACATAGCAAGGAAGGCGGGGGAAGAAGGTGTTTGTTTTTTAAAAAAAAAAAAAAAGCACCTGATGCAGACGCTGGACAAGCTCCAGCTCGGTCCCTGGGACTGGATGCCCAGTGGCAGGCAGGATGCAGTAGGAATACTCCCAAACACGTTTTTTCATTTATTTTCAGCTGCTCCTAGGCTAGTCTACAATGTGAGCTGAAGAACAAAAAGCAGGGACAACTGGGACATTTGCTTCAAAAAAACCCTGTGAGCTAAAACATTAGCGTACACATGCCTATTAAGACTGAAAATACCTGTGAAGTAGTTCTGGGTACAGTGACATCAGAGGGGGGACGCTCACAGGTGCGCAGCTTCCTATGGCCACAGTGCTCACAACTGTACCTCCCAGATCTGCTTTCACAAGTCACAACCGCACCTGCTCAATCTGTAGATTATTTGCAATTCCAGTCTCTTCACCTCCTGTATTTCTCCCACTCTCCAGGCTCCCCTGCACATCTGTGACCGCAGCTGGCCAAAACATAATGGGGCACTCAGTCCAGGGATCTGCAGGCAGATTAGTACATGAAAACACCAAGCTCAGCCACTTGTTACAGGCAGGTACTAGCTTCCAGCGCTTATCCTGGATATATCTTCTTGAAGGGCCTCTCAGCCAGAACAGAAAGCTGAGAAGCGCTTGCTCACATCTTGTTGGAAGCAGGGGACAGAGCACTCCAGGATGAACTGCCAGAAGCATTTTAAGCTTACAAAGCTGGTGTGGGGCTCTTAATTGGTTTTGTGCTGAAGTGGATGAGAACTGCTCACTCAATTACAGCTGAGAGGTACTTTCAGGAAACCAACATACTTTGTGGAGTCTCAGTAATTGAACAGGGATGCTCCTGGAGCAGGACTCCTGGTTTCGTTTCATCGGGAGAGTTCAGTTCCCTCCTAGTGAGACTGCTCTGAGACCTGAACCAGCTCGTGGCAACTGGAGAAGGTCTCCAGAGGATGCAACAAACACTCGAGCTGGCTGTAAGCCAGCTTGCTGGTGTTAACATACCTACAATTTTTTTCAAGGCAAGCAGGTTAGTTTACCGCTCAGATGCTTGACTTCACTGGGAGAAGGAACGCTCGCACAGTCCCACACGCAGTCGAGATGTGACTCAGGAAGCTGCTCCTGCAGCCCCTGCCGTCATGCTTCTCTTTCCACAGCCTGGCAGGAACAAGCAGCTTTTCCAGCTCGAGCTCAGGCGCTACCACGCGTCTCCCAGCTCAGACTTGGCACATGGCGCGGTGCAGCACAACTCAGCACTCGAGCTCATGGTACATGGATGTTAAGCCTGAACCACAGCCTCGGTGCTGCGCTGCTGTGACCAGTCCCTGCATCTGTTCACATTAGTTTCATTTTTCATTCTGTTTTTCCTCAATTTATCCCCCTTTCTTGATTGGATTTTCATAGTCCAGCTTCCTTTCAGATATTCCAGCAAACTGAACTCTCTTTAAAGGGCTGAGTCCTCTTCTTGCTGCCTCCTTCCCAAAGCCTGAATTCTAGAAGAGTAACATATTTCATGCAGTCTTTTGGCCTACATCACAGAGCAGAAGATTTCAAAGGAATGTCAAGTAAAACAAGCCTTCCAATCAAGAGAGACAAGCAGATGTTCATTAAAAAAAAAAAAAAGCTTCATGAGCCAGAGGACATTAAATCCAACAAGATTTGATCTCCAGGCAACCCCAGCTTGTTCTCCTTGCAATTTTCTGCTAACACTTCAAATGACCCCCTGGGAAAAATAAAGCAGGCCTGGCTCTGTTTACCCCTCATGCCCTGTCTGCACAACTAAACAGAATTTTTGCTAACATTGGTTACAGCTGATCACGGCTTAACTGTAAGTACAAATTCTCCGGACAGCATTAAAATACAAGAAGCTTTAAATACAAGCAGCAGCTTGGAGCTACACAAACATACATCAGCATTTGTGCAACAGCATTTCCTCTGCTTCCATCCCTGTAGAGCTACACTCCTGCAAGCAATAGCAAGAGTCCTTTGTGCAGGGGAGAAGACATAAAATAATGCAACACAGCCCTGAAGTTTTCCAGCATAAGTATAGCTTAGCTCAAGGGACTGTAATTCCAGGGCAAGAGCGACAGAAAGATCTGCGATCAGAGAAGAAATTATTGGGTTCACAAGAGTCTGTGCAGTCAATGCGATGCTGTCCCATAGCTAATAAAACCCTGCCTCAAGAGCTGAGCAGGCAAAGGATTTGTGGGCACTTGAGTTATACGCTTAGCCCTAGCAGGTTTTCATAGCAGAACGTGATTTACTGTGCATCGGTGAACCAGCAGGAGAGTTAACAAGTGTGTTGTTTGCTCATTTCCCATTGTTTAGTGCTTTCCTGGAAGTATTTTCTGCTGGCTTTCTGTAAACAGCGATACACACAGTATCTGATGCTGTCACATGATTTCACTCCTGAAAAGTCATAGGCTTCCTGTCGCTGAGCATCTATTAGGCTCGCTGATAATCTATTGTTGCAGGAATGTGGTTTGCATTCGTTTCAGCTCAAAGACTGCTGGAAATATGCAAGTTATGAGCACCGAACAAGTCAGAAGATATTTCTAGATGTAACTCCACCTGTTCTGTTTAGAAATGCAATGGTATACATATATATATAAAAGCATGCTCTCCTAAATACCAATAAGTCTCTCTTGAATTTGCATCCTGCTAAAAACGCCAAATAGACTTAAGTATAAATACATACTAAATTACTGCACATGAGTCTTTAGCTGTTCTCATCTATGGAGAGGAGATGTTCTTACCACAGGCACACTCAGCTGCCTCAGCTGTTACAGGCTCCAGCGGCACAAAATAATGTTCTTTAACAACACCTAACTAGGTGTTTGGGAGGGCAGGCAAACAGGGAGCGGGCTGCAGCGCCGGGGATGATGCGGGATTTAGGGAAGAGATGCCATTTCTTCTCTTTTACTTCATCTCGGGGTAAATTAGGCTTGCTGTGGGCGAGGACGGGGGAGATGAATGAAGCCCTGGGTTTACTAAAGCATGCAAGCCACGGCAGAATTTTCTTTCCAACAGTTGCTAAAATGGCTCCTTTGTTCCAAACGCCTTTGTCACGGAGCCGGCTCGCTGCGGTGCCCACCGGACCGGCACCGGGGCCACCTGGGCGCCCCCCGGCCGCCCCCTTTGGGCTCCTCGGGGGCGAGCAAAGCAGCGCGGGGAGGGCAGGCACGGCGCGGGGGGCGGCGAGCATCAGCCCTGGAGTTACTCGGGAGCCGGTGCAACTTCAGCCCGCGATAGCCAGCGGAAAAAAAAAAAAACCCAAACCCACCCGGGCCAGGTGCCCCCGCCGGGGCAGCCGAAGCCCCCCCCCCCCCCCGGTGCTCCCCCGCCGAGGGGGGTCCCGCTTTCGGAGGGGCCGTGGGGTAAGGGGCATGGGGAGCAGCCCCCGGTGCCGAGCCAACTCACCGCTCCGCTCCGTTACAGCCCCATGGCGCAGCGCAGCCGCCCGCCCGGGCCCCGCTCCGCTCCTGCGGCGCCCGGCGAAGGTGAGGAGGAGGAGGAGGAGGAGGAGGAGGAGGAGGAGGAGGAGGAGGAAGGCGGTGCCGCCTACCGGAGGGCGAGGAGCAGCGCCCAGCCGCAGCCTGCGGGAGGAGCGGGCCGGGCCCGCCCCGCGGGGAGGGGACGGGGGGCGAGGGGCTGGGGGGCTCCGTCCCCTCAAGGGCAGAGCCCCTCGCCCCCCGGGCACGCTGTGCAAATAGGGTCGTTTATGAGGGGGCATCTAAACAGCCTGGCCCGGAATTAATTAATTAATTACCCGGGCAGTCCGTCCCGAGGAAATACCTGTGTCTGTCCGTCTGTCTCTGGGGGTCACGGGCGTGCTGACGGGGCTCTCCCCTCCCAGAGGGAGGCCGGCGGTGCCTGAGGTAGCCCCAGGAGCGCTTCAGGTTGCCCCGTGCTGTAACTGCTGCCAGTGGGCGACCAGAGCGCTCGTCCCTCCTGCCACTGGCAGCTTTCTTTGAAGCCGTGAGCAGGCTGTCAGGCCACGTTCGCATCCCTGCCTGGTCCCACAGTGTCTTAGTTTTCGGATATCCTTTGAAATAGAGGTTAATTAGCATTTGCAAAGTGTTTTCCGTGCCTAACCTGAAAATAGCACTCTGGGTGCCTGTTAAAGGGACATAGTTTCATTTCTTCCAAGTCTCCTTTTCCAGTCACTTCAATCCCACTGTCATAGAATACACGGCTGGAAGGGACCTTAAAGATCACCCAACTCCAGCTAATTATCAACTGTTACAAGAGGTATAGTGAAGACACTAAGGTCACTAAGTCACACATTTAAGGATGGCTAGGAAGCGCTGTCCATGTCTCCCAACTGAAGGCAAAACAAACTGCTTCTTAACCCTCCTCTGCTGGAGATATGTTGTCTCTTCCACATCCGACACCGACATGCCTGATGCCCCTGGCTGGCAGCTGCAGAGCTGGTGGGAAGGCAGGGACAGGCCTCAGCAGCCTCCATTTAGCTGTGCTGTCCGTTAGCCAAGGCCCAGCGGTCCGAGGAACCCCACTAAGTGATGGGTATCAAGCTGAAGCCTTCCTGCCTCATCTCTCATTTGGGTCATGTCTTGCACATCCAAGGAAGATTTCAAGCCTATTTCCGTGTGTGAACGCAAACAGAAAACTAATTCCTTTTCCCCTCTCCTGCATTACAGTGGTGTTCCTATTAACTATATCCCAATTAATGTTATGCCAATACAGACCCTTGTTTTCAGTTTCTGAGCCTGTCGGCAACTGTTCAAGCACTAGACAGTAGAAGCTACTTTCAGGGGCTTCAGTAGCAGAGTTCAAAGACGCTTCCCAAAATAGGTTTACAAACTGAGCTTTGAGAGACAATTCACTCGTAATTCTGCAAGATGCATCATGAGCATTGAAAGACATATTCACAGCATGGAAGTAGCCTCCTTTCCCAGACGCCATACTCTTGTCTACAAACATGGAGGCATTTAAAACATAAGCTGGAAAGGATCAATGACTGTAGCCCCTTCCTCTTATAGCAAACTTAAAGGATTAAATCACTGGGCATGGAGTTTCCAGAGGGCCTCCTGCCCATTCCCAGGTCACAGCACCTGGTGTATGGTAGTCATACAATACCATTTAGGGCTGGATGGGATTACTGAAAAGCCCCTGTTATCCAGCTGTAGTTTGACGTACCCATTCACTCAACATTTTAGGATGGAAGTTACCTGTGCTTACACCTCTTCTGTTGAGCATCACTGTTCTCATGGAAAGTTAAAGCTAAGCAACATTTTAAAGCTATCAGGGGCACGGATTAAAAAGCTCCTAGCTCTTTTGATTATAAAGAGAGAACTTCCTACTATGCTGTACTTTCCATCTAAGAGCATAGTTATATTTATGTCAAATGAAAGAAACTATGCATTACAGCAGAAATACTTTCCTCTACTACTTCTAAATACAGGCTGTACATTAGGAAAAAGGGATAGAGGACTCCACTAGTTGAGCAATGTCACACTTTCTCAGCAATAGCTCATGCAGCCTGCTGTATGCAATAAAAATAAAAAGAAAACAGCAAGGTCACCTGCATGATTAATTTAGTATTGCAAAGAAGGTGACAGAAGTGGTCAAAAAAAAAAAAAAAGATAACAACCTAGCTCACATATTGGTGAAAAAATCAAAAGCGCAAGTCCCTCATTATTTTGTTTGGAAGCTCTTGTTGTTGTTGTACCATTCACTGATAAGGACAAGATTGATAAAGAGCAGGCATGCCATGCCCTTGTGAAGAACCTGCTGTGTTTTGACACCACATAGTGCTTTTCCCAGAAGTGCCACCCAAGCATTATTAAATGCACCATAAGGAGCTACTCTTCAGCTAATGCTTTCATAGTATTATTTCATTTTGACAAATAAGATTTTTCATGTTTTAGTAATACAGACAGTGGCTAAACGCCTTAGCTGTATTCATATTCTTTTACTTAAAACAGATAGAAGAATATATTTTACCTAATGCTAGAATAGATATAAAAATAGTAAAGAAAGATAAGAAAGGAATAAAAAGAACCTCCTATTTACATAAAGGACCTTCTTACCTCAGTTTTAGAAGCCAATAACCCAGATTATCATTCTGTTTAGATTTTGTTCAGGATGAAACATGCAACTCTCAGCATAAGTTAAGACCTTCTCAGGCTGCTTTTAATCCCCCTCAGCTGCCCTGGCCTGCAGGGGACCCTTTCGTCAGCTGGGAGGTGTTGGGGTGTGATGAGCCACACCTTCATCTTCAGTCGTGTTGCTAGCGCTATTCCTGTGACCTGTGGATCAGCTGAAAGTTTGCATTTTTTATTTCTTAGTGCTTGATCTTCTGGCTCTACTGAGACGGGTGTGATTTAAGAGTCTATAATATATTAGGCAATTGGTGACAGTGCTGTGCATTTAAAAGAAAATTGCTGTAATGGAAGCATACTGCTAAGTATAATGATACTCATGATATCAAAGGAACAATAGTGGATTAAGTACTGCAGGACCAACTGCTGTGTTTTTTATTACTTTGAGCTGATCAAACTTTTTTGCTTGTGGGAAAAAGCTCTGTATTAAAAAGGCTATGGTACTCTTGCCTACTGGAAGACAAGAAGGCTGATTTCAGTTAAAATGACTATTTGCTCTCCCTCTGTATGAAAATACATCACACCTCTTGTCATTTGGAACCCCGTGCTTTGTATGAAACTGCTGAATGTGGGCTTTAGAGCCCCATGAGAAATGACCGAACGCTGGTCTGTGGTGAACTGGAGGCTTTCCAAAGTCACAAACAGATGACAAAGGAATGCTGTAATTAGCAAGTCTGATGCTAACGCTTTTGTCAAGATGTTGAGGGAAGAATCAAGCTCAGATTACCCAGGGTGTAGGATGGCATCAAGCAAACACACAGCTGTGTCTTCTGGGAGGTGTCATATGGTCCAGGTGAACAGGACACTCGTGTCAAAGTGCAGACAGGAGGACAACATTTGTCTGAGCACAGCTTATCACTGTTTTCTGCACACGTGCATTTGGGTGTAAGCTCCCTGCCAAATAAAAAGTACAGTAAGGGGGAGGAATCTGAAGTTTGGGAGGCTGCTAGTGGGAGCAGAAATCACAAGAGAGGTGCGCAAGCTCGGTAGTGAAAGGTGCCAATAGTAAATTGTTTTCTGTACCATGTATACAGGAGAGGTGCTCCCAGTACAGTTCTTACTTCTACATCATCATAGCCAGAAACTTTTATATATCTGCCTGAAGCTTTATGGTTTGCATTTAACAAATAAAAATAAATATAAGAGGAAAAGGGAAACAGGCCCCTTGGGGATCCATGCAGATCCAGAAACAGAACTAAACATCTCCAAATTTGCTTATATATAAGAATTATAGCACTTTTGGATCCTTTCATCTTAGGATACTCATGTGCTAGTTGGGTTAGCATCTCTCTTGTATCTCTGATACTGCACAACGTATCTACAAACCTTTTGATCTTATTCTGCATAATCGTGGCGTATCCTTGCTGGGATTTATTGGGTGAGGTCTGGGGTTTGTAGTTCATTCCTCCCCATTCCAAGCAGTGCCCAAGTAACGACCACGATCCCAAATTATGTGATGCAGTAAAGGATTTCCCTTTTTGGTCTGCATGTAAATTCAAGTAGGTGCTGAATCCATTTCTGGGACAGTGTCCTGTGCAACTGACAGATGTATGGGGACTTTCCTGCAGATGTCCTCCCCCAAAATGCATTCCTACAAGTGAGCTGCAGAACACTATAGAAATATGTTGTAAAGAACTATCTTGCTGTGGTGAAGAGAATAGTAGGATGACAAAATATGTTTCCAGTCCTTACCATCTATAATTTTGTTTGCTTAAGAAATCTGGTTCCCCAAATTAAGAATGATTTTCTTACTGAATGTGAAATCATTGCAATATTTGAAATTTGTGTCAACGTTCTGCTTTGAAATATTGACCAGCTGTCAGTGCTTTATGCCTAGCTCAGGACAAGCATCAAACACAGAAATGTCCTGAGATGGTGTATTGCATGGCTCTCCTGCATTGATATTATTGCAACTACAGCACTTTACACACAGCCTTCACAATCATTTCTTAAACCTCTCTCCTAGATACATTGTTTACAGTGCCACACTTCATTTCTCTCGTATTCCTTCACTGAAGATGCTGTAAAGTTTAACATGGGAGACAATAGCAAAAGCATGTAGATGATGGTAACAAGAGAAATGAAGTGTGTCAGGTTTGCTCATATAGCCTTTAGAGAGATGACAGCTAAGTGAGGCAGCCAGTATGCTCATTTAGCTTACCCGTCTCTTGAAGCAAAGAATTCTACCAGAAAGGACTTTGTCTTCGTATGAATTAAGAGCATTTAATGTCATTATGCTTTAACTTAAATCAGTGTTTGATATTTTCAAGTAGAAATAGTAAGAAAAAAAGACAAGAATTTCAATTATTATATACTAAAAGTGCTTGCATTTTTATCCTAATAAAAGTGAACAATCTTGAATATGCTGATTAGCATCAGACTGTGTCCTAATCTTCTTCACTAAGATCTGTTCCAACCATATTATGTATGTGTGAAGAAGAAAGAACTGTATTTATAATAAAGAATTTCTTTGAAAACAAATTTTGATCAAGGGAAAAGAAGAGACACGAACATTCTTTATCTATTCTTCTTTTCGTGTATCCTCTGCAGTTAATCAGATCCATACTCTGAATGCATATGCTACATTTCTTTCAAGGATTACAAGGTGTTACACAAGCAATGATTCATAAAGATTCACAACCCTTGGTGAGTTGGGTAAATATTTATTCAAATGTCACATAGACTGACAAACTGAGTCACAGAGAAGTGATGTTTTACAAAAAAATCCACTAATTTTGGATGAATCAATTTTTTGGCCTATCCAGTTGAAACTCTTGCAACTTCTGTTTTTTTCAGATGTGCTGAATATGTGTACAGATCCAGAGAAGTCCATGAAAACTGGATTACAAGCGCAAGCAAGTGGGGTGACCCAAATAACTGTTCATGTTTCAAAATTGTAACTTAAATTCCTTTGCTTATGGTTGCACAGCTATTCTTCCAAATAAGGTGAATCTATTGCATGAGCAAGAGCTAATGAGACCTCCTGAGATGATGCCTGTAAGGGGTTGTGAGCATAGAGTCCTAGCCTGTGGAACAGATTGCAGTATTTTCTTCAGTCCTGTTGAAGAACTGAGGATCTGACTTATAGAAATGGAAAAGAGCTGAGAAAACTTAATATTATTTAGTTATATGTAAACAACACTATGCATTTAAAAATTAGCTTTGCAGATTGTGTCTGGACTGCAAGCACTGTGTCCTAAAAAATGTATTGACTGATGAAATAGGCATATTCACTGCCTATTTCATATGATTATCTTTATCTTACATTTATACCCTGAAGGATAACTGTAAGAATAGTGGTCTCCAGATACGCAGGAAAGCAGACAGCCTACCTAGTATAGATATATATCAGGGAGGATCCCTGTGTGGAGTTGTTTTCTGAGCGCCTACTAAATCCTAATTGCTTGTGACAGAACTGGGTTTTGCCAGGTTAGTGTAAGATTTTGACTGTAGGGCTAGAAGAGAATAATATAATTCAACCAGTAATTCCAAAAAATAATGCTTCCTGTCTCATTGTGAGAAACAGGTGTAAAGAGCAAGAAGAGAATGTAAAGCGTGTGCAGGCTTTGAAGAAGAGACGATCATTTTCAGCCTTTGTGCTTTGAATCTAACATGACTTTCAGGGCTAAACTAAAAGATGTGTTGATGTGTTCAATAATTTGGAGGGAGATCAATATTTCGTATGTTTCTTTCAGTACTTCATATTGTTCTTCTACACTTTCTGACACCCTAGAAATTATACTAGGCTAGCACAAGATGATCTTCCCCAGGCTTTGCCTGAATTGCAGAGAAAGAGTCAGCCAGGCAATGAAAGCAGCATTCCTTATTCAGCAGAGCCAACAGAGGACTCAGTTATTTTTTTGGGAGAAGTGGTTCTGAAAGTGATTTATGGATGTAATCATCTCCAAGCCTAAAGTAGATGGACCATGGACATGTCATGTAGTACTGCAATTGTAGAGTATTTTCAAATAAAAAAATGTTGATAAAGGTGTGTAGTGCCTGATGAGGTACTGGTAGAGGCTCATTGCTTCAAAGTGCATGAAGACTGCTGTCCTAGAGCAGTGGAAATGCCAGCAGTATTCTTACAGCAGAGGAGTCAAGACTTTGGAAATATTTCAAATTCTAAGTCTCCAAGATTGCTTATGGTCAGAGAAAACTTAGAAGATCAAAACTGAGGGCAAAACAATTGCCTGCAGTGTGTGTTTTCCTTAGTATTGGTGCATGTGGGATTTTGGAGGCAGGGTACCATTCACTGAGAGGTTTTATGTGAGTAGAAAAAGCTGGCAGGAGACAGCATGTCAGGAGCTGCACTGGGAGCTTTTAGTTGATCTTCATGGATATCATGCTTTCCAGTAATTGTGCCTAGGGAATTTACATCTCTTAGAGTCTTCCTTAATCAAATGAGGAAACCCTCTGACAACGTTTGTGTGCACATGTCAGGAACCTTGCAAGAGCTGGGGCTCTGTACTGGCAGTGCCAATACTGAAAGGTCTTTAGACCTGTGGCATGCACATCAGAATTGCAGTTGTTTCTGTCTTGTGCATGAAAGTTCAGAAGAATTTTCTTAAGTCTTTCCAGGAAAGGATCAAGCATTTGCTGTTCATTGAAGCCTCCAGAATTGTGCTCCCCCTTCTAGTGACGTATCAATGATAACCCACCAATGCAGGCACACCCCTGTAGTGTACCATAGAATGACTCAGGTTGGAAAAGACCTCCAAGACCATCTAGTCCAACCTATAATCTAGTACTGACAAGTCCACCACTAAACCATGCTACTAAGTTCTCCATCTACACGTTTCTTGAAGACCTCCAGGGATGGTGACTCAGTATCTGGCTATGGAAGTTACAATTTTCTCCCTGCCAAGTCTGATAACACGTTTACATTGCATTAATGCAATCTCAATGTGTAGCAGAAGTGCTTGGTTTAGCTAGCCTCTGCCCAATCCTAAACATTCACTAACCTTTTAGGTTCCCTGGCTGATGAGGTCTGTAGCAGTCTCAACACAGCGCTGAGATCTACCTGCTCAGAAACTCAGAAAAAGTTGTATCATTGCATCAAAGAAACTTGCTGCACAGGAGGATTGTACTTGACAATGTTGGAAATGAACATACCAATAATCATGTGTTTATGACACAAAAGTATTGCTAAATCATACAATGAGAGATTGTGAGATTAATGCTATTTAATGTGCTTCTTAAAGTTCCGATACCCTGAGTCTAAAGATTTCAGGAAAAAATCATCTTCTATTAAAGGAAAGGGAAAAAAAGTATTCAAGCACACTAATATTATTTAATGTTTTGAGTCTATTGAGAATAAAACATTTTTGTTTGCTAGTATTTGAAAATAAAGATAAATCCTGCCTTCAATGTAATAACTGGCACAACCCCCGTTGATTTTACCAGGGCCTAGATTTCTCCCTGTCTCTGTTCTTGGTCTTATGCAATCGCTAAAAGATTCTGAAAGTTATTTGGGGCTTGCTTTTCTTTGTTTAGAAAGAAATATGCAATCTAGCATTGAACAGCACAAATACAGAATCAAAATGACATGCAGCACAGAGCCAGCCTTGCTATCTTCCTGAAAAATACAAGCCTTTGGCATTGCAGAGGTTTGTTACGGAGAATTTTACTATTGTAAGCGGCAGCAGTAGCACATTTTGAATTTAGGTCAACAGATATTTGTCAAAGTCCCTCACTATTACACGAATGCTATCCTAAAACAATCCATCTGTGTCTCATCACTTACTATGGTACTCCTTTATAGTACCATACAGTACCCACTCCCGGGTGATTTTGAGCTAAGAGGTTTCTTATTTCTGTAACAAAATGTTATTCTGGAACATATCCTGTTTGTCATGATTCTTAAACTGCAGCTTCTTAAATCAAGAGATTTGATACAACAAATCCTGCTACCTTCCTGTGATATTCTTATAATTGGCTTTGAAAGTGATGGAAATCCAGTGTGATCACATTAAGCTAAAGCATGGCTTGGATTGCAGTAGTATCAAAGGGAGTGAGATTGTCTTTCCATGCATGGATCCATAACCCGTATTTTGTTGAAGGAAACAGAAGTGTTGTTATCTGTTTACTTACTATGATATGAAGTGGATGGGGAATTAGAGAGAATAGGCAAATATGGCAAAGGTGAAACAGCTAACAGCATAGTGAATATTGTAATTTGCTCCAGGAATAAGTCATCAGCATTTTATTCCTCACCTACAAGTAAGTGGGAGCATGACATTCTGCTTTAGAAGATGTTTCCTGGTTATCAGTTACAAAAAAAAAAAAAAAAAAAAAAATCAACCAAAAGCCAAGTCTTTCTAGTAGAGATTTTTTTTTTCTTAAGAAAAATATGAAATTAATTAGTTAACGAATTCCAAACTAGGATATGTAGTGAATTTTAAAAGCAAAATACTATTCTAAAAATGATTTTTTTAAAGAAAAATTGAGATTTCTCCTAAAGCGCTTTTAATCAGTGATTATATTAACATGAAATGCAAATGTGTTTGAATCCCTTCTTCTGTAAGCTATTTTGTGGGTTAGTCAGTGATGATATTGTTAACCATAAGGAGATGTATTTTTACTTGTCGTCAATAAGCATAGTAGTATCTGTGGGAAGAATCTGTGCCCATGTTAACTGGCATTAGAAGGGATTGCACAGCGCTTCAGGGCTTAAATTGTAAAGGAAATGGTGGTTCTGATTTGACCAAAATAAGCTTGTATTAAGAAAAAAAAAAACACAAGCAAAACAACAACAACAACAAAAAAAAGCCACATGGCCATTTTTTAACTGTATTACTTTTAATTGGTGGAATTTTCTTACGTGCAAATGTTGTTTATAGAAGTTATATTGATTTATAACTTGATATGTTTACAATGGAAAAACTGAAAGGTTATTCCAATATGCATCCTGAATTCCTGACTACTGTTAATCATAAGGGGATATTTCAAGAAAAAAAGTACACAGTATGTCTCTTCTCCCCCAGAAAGCAATTCTGAAGAGAATAAAGCTGAATAAACCCAAACGATGGCTGGAGAACATAGGATTAGGCAGCTGCCCAAATCTCTTGGTTTGTGCTCTGAAATGTAACGTCCCACTAAGCCTATGTGCTATTTCTTACCTACCAGCAGTGAGTCCCAGTGGGATAAAACACACATAGACCGCCAAGTACAAGAACTGAGAGCCCACACAGTCAGGGCTTTGAATTGGAATGTGGGCACTTAACAGAAACAACCTTTGGGCAGGTATTTTCCACTTCTCAGAACAAATGGTAATGAAGTACAAACTGAATTCATTAAAATCATCCTTTCAGTAGTTTTCGTCTTGCATGGTTTCCAGGGCTGAGAGCCTCACAGAATATTCTCATAGAGACAGCGGCTGCTGGCACTGTGTGGTTGTTCTTTCCCCTATTCATTCTGGCTTATAAAAAGACCAGACAATGCTGATACTTAGTGTCTGCAAGGGTTAACACGCTCCCCGCCATACTCTCATTAGGTAGACATTTCATATCCATACTGTATGTGTGGGAAAACTTAAGCATTTGATTTTTGCTATCACAATATCTTGTGAGGGTACACGTGGCCTGTGTGGGTCAAAGATGGAGAGTGATGTAGGGCCACCGACTGTGGTGCAAGAAAAGAAGTGGGACTTCCTTTCTGACAAAATACTGTCTTCACAGGCTGCCAGATGTGCCCCACCGGCTTCATATCCTCGGTGTGCTTGTACCTCCTGCACATGGGATAGCTTTGTCTGCAGCACAGGTCATGGTATGTACTGCAAGCAAAACATACCTTTTTCCTGGGTAAGCACAGCCCTACCTAACTGCATGGGTAGACTCTTACAGAGCGTGGATCTGGGACAAAGTCATGGAGCTGGCTTCTGACTGCAGGTCTACAAGGCTCGTTGGCTGCCTTGCATACCACCCACCTGGGAATCCCACATCTAATTGATCTTGAAAAAGGTTAAATACCCACAGAGGAGGTTGAGAGAGAGGAAAGAAACCAGCCTGGTAGTTAAATAGAGAAAAAAAAAAATGCAGTTTTTAGATAATAAGCTATAGTGAGAATAGCCTGCTAATAGAAAAAAGTAGGTAATGTTGAACTTCAGTGTTTTGGAGAAAGAAGGAGGGAGAGGTTATATTATGATGGTGGTGTAGCATAAGGCTAGATTAGTTTATGATGGCAGAGAAAAATGAAGGGTAGAGAAGACTTAGGCATTTTCTCTCTGACTCAGGATGACTTTATGGCACAGGGAGCCAGTGAGCTGTGCAGGTACTTCTTTCAGCAAGGAGCAGGTTGCTCAGCAGTGCAGATTTACTAAGCAGACTTACTGGGGCTATTCACGAGCAGAGAAGCAGTGTGGGGAAACACAAACATTGGCTTAGTGTTCATGTGGCCTTAGCTTTATTGTGTTTTTGCCCTCCTCTGCCCCTAGTGCAGGGATTGCTAAAGGTCGTTTGATCAGTGCTGGCTGCAGTGGTGGCCTCTGTGAGCACTGACAGCATTATAGCTCTGGGTGATAGCTCTGTGTCAGGTTTTGGGGTCTCAGCTGTGGGTAGGGTATGCTGGATGGGTCTGCTCTGGTTTGTGTATGTAACACTGTGCTTTGTGAAACAACTGATCCCAGCACGGGCCGAATGCTGTTGCCCCGCTGGGGATGTGGGTTCAAATGTTGCTGTGCTTCCGCTGCTGGCTCAGAGAAAGAATTTATACACTGGAAGGAGGATGACGACGATCTTGTGCACTTCATTGGGGAAAAACAACCGTGTGCTTGTGACAGGAGACAACGAGAGGGCCGCAGCCACTCCCCTCTCGCCGCACACCGCCCAACCTCGCGGCTCCCCCGGCACCGTGACACGGCCCTAGCCCATGCCAGCGCTCGGGAAAACCCATCGGAGAGCCCCGAGCACAACCGCAGAGGGCCTTCTTTTTTCACCCAGCGACCTCCCAGCAGTGTTTTCGCTCAGGAAACGACTCCCTCAGCCTTGGCCGGCCGGCGGGGACCCGTCCCGCTGGGCGGGCTCAGGGCGGGGCGCCGCCATGTCGGCGGGCGGAGGGGCGGGACTGCCTGCCCCAAGATGGCGGCCGCCAGCCAGGTACCGTGCGGCGCCGGCTGGGGGAGAGGGGGGCAGCTCCCCAACGGAGAGGGGGGCGGAAAAGTGTGCGCAGATTCTTGTTGTTATTACTTTTACTATTTTAAAAATATCTACTATTTTACTATTTTTCACACGTGCCCAGAGCCCGTAAATTTGAAGGAAATGGGTGGGAGGTTTAGGTGCTGGCTTTCAGTGGCGAAAACGCGGTGGGGATACCGACAGGGATGCGCTGGCGCTTTCGGGTATTTTGGGGCCATGCTGGAACATCCAGATTTCGCCATCAAAGTTCAGGAATTTCACTTCCACGAGCTTTGATGTGTGTGTGTGTATGCAGTGTCTGCCTACGTTTGTGTTTCGGTTTCTGGGGAACAAAACCGACCCCAAACCGGACGATAAGCTGCCGAACTTCATAAGTGGGCGCAGCGCTCCCCCCGCTGGCAGCAGCCGCTCAGCTCCGCACACACCGGCATCCCACGGGTGGCTGCTAAACTTTAAATTAACCCCTGTTGTAATGTCAGGCCAGTTACTGATGCTGTAACCTGAGCTAGAATTGCAGGGGAGGTTGTTTCAGTGTATTTGCTCCATGCTTTTTTTTTTTTTTTTTCTACCCCGATAGTCATGTTGGGCTTTGTAAAGTGGGTGTGAGATGCCACCAAATACAGGTATCTACTTGCATACGCTTACATATAACCGAGCATGGTTCTTTAACTCTGAAATTATGGCAGACTGTGGGGTTTTGTGGCTGCAGAACTGACTTCAGGCAACTGACAAGGCAGAGAATTCAGGCCCAGTTTAGACAAAGATGGAGAGAGTGTTGTGCTGTCCCAGCAAAGGCAGGTGGTGCTGTCTGAGATGTCTTCAGGGGTTGGGGACCTCTGGGTGATGTTGACAAGCGTTACACAGCATCTGGGGAAAGTCTGCAGCTTTTTGAGCAGCAGCTGCAAGGCCAGGCAGCATGGGTTGGGGCATCTCCACCAACTCTAAATACCTTTGTGTAGGCTTCTGAGTCGTACCTTGTTCGGCCCTTGCGTTGATTAGTTCAGAGGTAGTGAAAGGATATGAAGTAGTCTTTCACGTATGGTTTCTGTGCTAGTTTGCCAAGTATTAGGCAATGACTTCTTAGCTTTTGCCTGGAGGATGTGGGAATTTGTAAGGACCTTTTGTCTGAAGCCTGACTAAACTCAGAGCTGCTTTCCCCTGGAATTGGTTCGAGTCACGCAGTACATGGAAGTGTAGATACTTTATAAGAGGCCTGATCTGTTCAATTCCATATCCTTTTTGTTCTGTCTGGGTCTCTTTTGTACAGACTTTCCATTAGCAATCTTTCTGGTCTGGGCAATGTAGCTACATGCTTTTCCTTCTGAACCAGATTTGCATGGTTCCACAAAGTAAACCATCCCATGTTGTTACTATTTTTGTAACCCCATCCTACTGAATCAAAGATGTCTTCTCTTATACTTCCTTTTGAAGTCATTTGAGACTGCTTATCTCCACTGCTGAGAAGATGAGAACCTGCACGCAGGCAGTCCGTGAAGTTACTGGCCTCCTTTCACCCAAGTGTGGCACGGAAGGCTAGCAGGCCAAGACATTTGGACCAAATATGTCAATCGGACATCTTGTTCATGGATAAGCTTGCTGAACAAGCCTGCAAATTGGACGAATCCTGGTAAGGGCGTTTGCTAACAAATTCAAAATGAAAAATAATCTTACAGGAAGGATTGGCTCTATAACCAAATGAGATTTTCAGCCTCTACTCTTTATGCTTCTGAAGTCACAGGAAATAATAATTTCAGTAGTCTCCTTTTTCAGAAACTGTTCCCTGTTACAGTTTATCACTAGGAAGATTTCCTTTTCATACATTATTTGTACATTGCATGTTAGCATGGTTATGCTTGAATTAGCTCTGAATAAGAAACTCAAGGAACTGGCAAAAGTCTCATGATGGTAGGATGGATCGTGGTGCTTAGTAATTGGTTAGTTTTTTTGTCATGCTCAGGAGTACGTTTTAATTTTATGTGGTCAGGATCTCTGTAAAAATTCAATAGTTCTATTTGGCCAGGAAGTCATGGTTCAGACTGTTATGGCCATGCATGCACCATCTCAGAGTTGATAGTGGGAATCTGACACAGTTTCAGGATAGATCTGTTAGAGCCTGCTATGCCAGTAACGTGCTTGCTTTGCCAGAAATTGTTGTTGTCAATTTCTTTGCCTATTGTTTGAATTCATTTGGAGACTGCTGTAAAATTGGGTTTGTGAGTGGAAGAGTAAGGGCAGGAGAAAGAACCAAAAAATGGTGAGGAGAGGCAATAGACTGAATTTTCAGCAGCGTTTATTCTGCTCCTTTTTGGAATCTGTTATTACCTGCTGCTGCTGTCATCGTTCTCATTCCCTTTAAAGAATATTTCTTTCAGTACAGGCAATAGTTGTGCGTTTTGATGACGGTAATGCTGCAGCAGTCACAAGGAATATATACTTATGTATCCTATGTGTCTCTTTAATATTTTTATAACAATTTTACTAGCATATTTGCATTTGTTTGAAATAAAATATTTGCTAAGACATTCAAAACAAAGTTGCATCAACTACTATTGTGAAACTTTTTTGACCTTTACCATTTTCCTGTAGTACACTGTCATATTATCATGATTGTGTCTGCAGTTTAGATATCATGAATGAGCTATGAAGTCTTGCAAGCCAGAAGATAGGCAAATGGATGATAGACTGTGAAAGCAGCTGACACATTTAAATAAGTAAATATAGTTGTGGTTGACATAACTTTTTTCTTCAAGCAAACAAAGACCAAAAAACCCCACAACATTTTTTTGAGGTTATGTGAAGGTGGGGTGGAAAGATTGTTATCAGTTCAACAGTAATAAAAAACGGGAAAGGACAAACAGCTGCAGTTTGATTGTCCAACTCTATATTGTTATGAGGATTTTGGGGAAAGAAAAAAAGAAAGGCAAAGTCTAGCCACATCAGTGTCTGCAGCTTTGTCATAGTCTTAAGGGAAGTCTGGACTGTTCCTCTGGGTTTGAAGAAAGTGTGAAGAAAGAAAGAAAAAGAAGCTAGGCTCAGAGGGGTGTAGGAAGCTGCTGTGTGATCTAAGTGATAGAACAGAAGTGGCAAAAGATGCAACAAAACCTGGAGAAGGCCAGTGAAGCAAGGTGGGGACTGGGCTCTTCTCCCAAGCACCAAGTGACAAAACGAGGGGAAATGACCTCAAGTTGTGCCGGTGTGTGTGTGTTAGGTTGGATATTAGGAGAAATTTCTTTATTGAAAGGGTTGTGTGGCATTGGAATAGACTTTCCAGGGAAGTGGTTGAGTCACCATCACAGGAGGTCTTCAAGAAATGTGTAGATGTAGAACTCAGTAGCATGGTTTAGTGGTGGACTTGTCAGTACTAGATTATAGGTTGGACTTGATGATTTCGGAGGTCTTTTCCAACCTGAATGATTCTATGGTTGTATTCTATGAAGAGGTTACATTTTGGTAGCTTATTGGCAGGTAAATGGTATGTTGCCAGTAAATTTATTGTGTTAATTGATGTACACAGTTTTCTGGTTTTTTCTCATGACAAGTGTGTGATTTACTTAAGGTTTGGTCTTCGAAGGTGTGCTAAATGAGGTATGGAGCATCCTGATTGCTAGTCCTTGAGCATCTATGTGTGAAAAAAAAGCAGTTTTTGCCAAACATACTCACTTGAAAGTGGTAATTATGAAAAAGGAGGCTAAACAGGAACAGTTCATCTCCAGCTTGAGCATTCAGTGAGGCACTGACTAACTTAGAAGCTAAGATCATACAAATCTCATGGGAGTTCCACGTATATAAGAAAAAAGAAACCATCTGAAACTATTATGTGAAAACAGGAGGGGCAGGCAGCATAAAAACTGCAAGTGGATGTAGTGATACTGTGAATAAAGAAGTAAAGGGAAAGATAAAAACTGGAAAATGAAATCGAATACCATGGCAATCTTTATAAAGATTTATTTTATGTTCTTTTAATAAAGGAGTTAATTAGCAAAACTTATAAAATGGGGAAAATTGACCTATTGACTGAGGAATAGTGTAGTTTGCAGACTCAGTTTTGTCAGCCCCCCAGTAGTTCATGAAGTCTGGAATTATCTTTTGATAAAGATATTAAACAGCACCAGTCCCAAGACAGACCCCGTTAGTGTCCTAAAAATTACTGACGTGACAGGGAGGTTTGCTGTATCTCTCTACAGCAGTATTTTGTTTTTTAGGCAAGGCGCTTACTATATGTTGTTACTTTTGCTTCCCAGATCACCAACGTGGAAGTTGACAGAACTGGTGAAGATCATTTGAAAGTCCATAAAATGAATAAGAAGAAGATAATGAGGAAGCAGGTCAGAGCTCAGCATACGTTGATGAGACATGAGGGCATTGAGTGTGTCTCCCATGCCACACAGGTGATTGACAGTTCTGATTTTGATGGTATGAGAAAATGCTGTTTATCTGTGTTCCGTCTTCACATATACTTTGTCTAAAATGCAGTTCTCCTCTAAAAAGCACTTCCTGAAATTAAAGGTTTTCTGTGCCTCTTGAGTTCAAAGCAGAAGTGTACTTCATCAGTTTAATGTCTGTGGAGAGGCTTTGATAGTTGTAAGATTTTTTTTTTTTTAATCTGAAACAGTAGCTCCCTGAGTTGGGGAGGAGAAGACAGCATGAGAAATGTTACCTTTTTGAAGGAGATGTGCTTTTCTCCTCTTTTCTGTATGATTTCTTTTCTTCTCTGGCTTTTAGCTTTTGTATCTTTTTCTGCTATACTTCTCCATCAAGTATAATTTATCTCATCTGTTAACTCCTTGGTAAAAAAACAAACGCGTCTGTCTTAGAAATCTTTTCCACATTGTTTTCTTCACCTAAATTGATTTAGGCTGTGGCTCTGTGGGAACTGAACTGTTTGACTGACTTTCAGCTGTTAAAAACAGAACTTTCTCTTCCTGTGCACAAAAGGGGACTAGACAGGGGACAGTTTTGCTTCTTTCTTACGACAGTCAATGAACTTTATCATAAGATGCTTTATTTCCTAACCTACCAGCAAACTACCCATCTGTTTGATCTGTTACTTTTCTGCTACAGTAGAGAGTTTCAGGAGATCAGAAGTGGACCTGGCAAACACTGGTGTAGCAAAAGATAAGTGGTGGGAACTTTCAGGCAGTAAGAAAAAGTTCAAGAGGGTGTTAGTTCCGTCTGTCAGTTGTGGGAATTTGCTAACTTGGCTTGGAACATATTGTAGAGCTATACCGCTTACTCTAGCTTTGTTCATCTTGATCCTAAAAATTCTTCCCATTCAGATACAGAAATATCTGTTAGATCTTGATGCTTTGTAACCAAGTTGGGCTTGGTTTTCAGGTGGATTTCACACCATGTAGGCATATTCTAACATAACCCAGCAGTCTTGTATATATTGTATGCTTCTTGGGGTAGGGACAGCACTTTCCTAGTTTTGTGTGGAGGTGGTCCATGATCTAGGATTTGTTCCCCTCTGCCCCAGATACCTAATCATCTGTCTAACGTATCCAAAGAGTAGTTGTGGGGTCCAACAAGCTCCACATGTGGATGACCACATTTTAATAATAAAAAAAAAGTATGAAACAAAATCGTAGTGCTAGTGATAAACTTTGTCCTGGTTCTGTCTTCTCCCAGCTTCTTGTGCACTCCCAGCCTCCTCACTGGCAGGGCAGCACAAGAAGCTGAAAAGTCCTTGGCTTACTGTAAGCACTGCTCTGCAACAACTAAAACAGCAGTGTGTTATTGACATTATTCTCATCCTAAATCCAGAACACAGCACCATACCAGCTACTAGGAGGAAAATTAACTCTGTCCTAGCCGAAACCAGGACAATATCCATCACTTATTCCATACCATTTATGTCATGCTCAGGTCCCGCACTTCCCAATACATTCCAATACATTAATCACCACTTTTCCTGTGTATGTTTATGTATTTATATATATGCATATATAAAATGTCCATTGAGTTTGTTTAGTTCATGACTTTGGGCTCCACCTGTCACGACAGTCTTTCAGGGCAGAAGAGATGGTGTGTGCTCTTGGATTGTTGCATGCTGAAGCCAATTCTGATTCCATCACCACCATGCTTGTCGAGTTCTATCAAAATTCATTTGTCATTATCTGTGTGACTCTTACTATGTTACCATTGGTAGTATGACATATAGCAATCATAGTAGTGATGACAGACAGTATTATATCGTAATTAACATCATGCAGTTCAAATCGTGGGCTATTCTTACCCAACATTAAATCCCCTTGAGGTATGCATTGGATTTCCCCATTTTTCAATATTACCCACCAAGTGCACAGAGATCCTTGAGTATTCCCACGGATGGGTTTGCCTTTGCCTGAGGCAGGCATAGTCCAGACTGTCTTCCCTAGCATTTTTTTACATGCACTACAGGGACTTTATCCTCTTGTATGCTATGTAACAGGTTTGGTTGGGCAGGTCCGTCTTGGTTGGCAGATGCTCTAGTGTTGACTAACCAGGTGGCCTTTGCCAAATGTGTGTCCCAATGTCTGAATATCCCAGCACCCATTGCCTTCAGTGTAGTCTTTATCAGTGCATTATATCCCTCGATTTTCTCAGAGGCTGGTGTATAAGAGGGAGTATGATATACCCTCTCAATACTATGCTCTTTGGCCCAGGTACCTATGAGGTTGTTTCAGAAATAAGTCTCATTGTCTGATGCAGTTCTTCCTGGGGTGCCACCATCCATGAGTCAGTACAGAGATGGAGCACTGGCCACTCTTCCTGTTCAGCAGTATTTAAAGCCAGCTGGATGGCCTTCACTGCTGCAGGTTGGATCAATTCACATTCTCCTTCTCCAGTTTCTGCAACTTGCCTTGTAGGAATCTATACAACAGCCTTCTACCTCCAGTGCTTCCCCACAATATGACAGGACTTACCAGTGAACAAGGCATATTGCTTCTCATTTTTTGGTAGCTTATGATGCAGTGGGGCTTCTTCAGCATGTGTCATCTCCTCCTCTGGCGATCTTTGCCTTCAAAAATCTTTTTTTTGCCTCCAAAATCTTTGCCTTCTGGCCACTCTATGGTCACTTCCTAGATTCCTGGGTGACTGGGCTTTCCTATTCGATCCCGTTGTGTGGTCATTGTAACTCACTCACTCCACATAGCATCAGCTGCATGATGTGTAGAGGGCACCCTTCCTTTGAACATCCAACTGACCCCAACTGGCCAAAGGGATGTCCCATACCGTATGACGCCGTGTTGAGCAATTAATATGGGGTGGCTGGCAGGGGTTGGGGGGGACTGCTGCTTGGGGAGGGGCTCGGCATTGGTCAGCAGGTGGTGAGGAATTGCGTTGTATATCTCTTGTTTTGTACATGATATTACTTTCATTTTCTGTCTTATTAAATGGTCTTTATCTCAGCCCACAAGCATTTACTTTTTTTTCCCCCTCCAATTCTCTCCCCCATCCCGCTGGCGGGGTGTGTGTGAGTGAATGGCTGTGTGGTGCTGAGCTGCCTGCTGTGTTAAATCACAACAAACTTGTGCAGAGAGTACAGAAAATGCTTTCAGGCTTTGTAATAAGTGATTTTACTGAAATTGCTCAGCCATGAGAATGTGAACAATCTCCGTACATGCTGCTGTGGTGTAGTGAACGTCTTTGTAGGTGACCTGCCTACAGCCAGTGAGGGCGCTGGTTTGAGTCTCCTCATTTCCTCTGCACACACAGGCCTTCCCCTTAGTAATCACCCTTAGTAACATTCCAGAAAATAATAATTAGTGATATGGTCACCTTTGAAAAATGTGATCGGTACGGATGGCCTGATGTGTTGCTGACGGCAAGTTTAACAGCCATTACAAAAAGCATAATCACAGCAGTATCTCAGGTGTGCTCACTGATTTAAAAAAAAATCTTTTTTTTGTTGTTAATAATCTTTCTGTTCAGTTTTAAACATAATTTTCTGTCTTTTAGGGAAGTGCAACACTACAATTTGAAACTATTGAACGCTTTGCCAGCTGCTTTCAGAAAAGGTCATAGAGCATTTATAGCATTTAAGGAAAAGATTGTGTGAAAGCTTTCTGGAAAGGTATTGCATGGAGTCAATCAGAGTAAATTGTTGCTAGTTGTTTGGAGTTACAGGGCTCAGTCAAAACTTCTAGACTGCATCCTCTTTTGGCCTTAGAAAGGGATTTAAACTTCCATGATTAGACTGAACATCCAGTTATAGCAAATAGCTCTCTAGATGTCAAAAAAAAAATGTTTTTTAAAGGATTGTGGATTTGCAAAGGATATATTTTTTTAATAATAGCCCTTTCTGAAGTTCTGTTTTGTTGTGTTTCTTCTAATATTTAGCAAACCAGCAACAGTATCACAAACTGCATACTCATTGATAACTTTGTACATAAATCACAATGAAGACCTGGAATAAAGCAGTTAATCATTTTCAAAGCACATACAGGATAAGGAGATGATCTGAGATAGCCAACATGGCTTCACCAAGGGCAAGTCCTGCCTGACCAATCTGGTGGTCTTCTATGATGACAAAGGAAGACCGACCGATGTCATCTACCTGGACTTCTGTAAGGCCTTTGACATAGTCCTACATGACATCCTGATCTCCAAATTGCAGAGAGATGGATTTGATGGGTGGGCCATTCAGTGGATAAGGAGTTGGCTTGAAGGTCACACCCAGAGAGTGGTGGTCAATGGCTCTATGTCCAAGTGGAGGCCGGTGACGAGTGGTGTCCCTCAGGCGTCTGTCCTGGGAGCAGTACTGATATAATATCTTTGTTAATGATGCAGACAGTAGGATCGAGTGCACCCTCAGCAAGTTAGCAGATGACACCAAGATGAGTGGTGCAGTTGAAGTAAAGGATGCCACCCAAAGGGACCAGTAAAAGCTTGAGAAGTGGGCCCATATAAACCTAATGAGGTTCACCAAGTCCAAGTGCAAGGTGCTGCACCTGGGTCGGGGCAATCTCAGATGTGAGCACAGACTGGGAGAAGAACTCATTGAGAGCAGCCCTGCAGAGAAGGACTTGGGGGTTCTGGTGGATGAAAAGCTCGACATGAGCCAGCAGCTCAGGCGGCCAACTGCATCCTGGGCTGCACCAACAGAGGGGTGGGCAGCAGGTGGAAGGAGGGGATTGTGCCCCTCTGCTCTGCCCTCTTGAGGCCCCACATGGAGTGCTGCGTCCAGGGCTGGGGCCCCCAGCACAAGAAGGATGTGGGGCTGTTAGAGCAACTCCAGAGGAGGGCCATGAAGATGGTCAGAGGGCTGGAGCACCTCTCCTGTGAAGAAAGGCTGAGAATGCTGGGTCTGTTCAGCCTAAAGAAGAGAAATCTCCAGGGACACCTCATTGCAGCCTTTCCGTATTTAAAGGGGTCTTATAAAGAAGATGGAGAGCAACCTTTTACTCCGGCAGATAATGATAGGACAAGGGGGAATGGTTTTAAACTGAAAGAGGGGAGACTTAGATTAGAGGTTAAGAGGAAATTCTTCACTGTGAAGGTGGTGAGGCCCTGGCACAGGCTGCCCAGAGAAGCTGTGGATGCCCCATTCCTGGAAGTGTTCAAGGCCAGGCTGGATGGGGCTTTGGGCAACCTGGTTTGGTGGGAAGTGTCGCTGCCCATGGCGGGGGGTTGGAACTGGGTGATTTTTAAGGTCCCTTCCAACCCAAACCATTCTATGATTGTCCTCAAAGTAATCTGCTTTAATAAGGATGGGGCATAAATCCCTTTTGTTTATTAAAAATAATAAAAAGGGTGAATTCGCAGATAAGAGTGTTGGAGCAGAACTAAATGGTCTGTTTACAGAGGCCACTCTTTTTTTTGGTGAACCTGGTGTGACTGGGAATATCAGTCTCTCTGTGCTTAGAAAGACTACTTGACAAAGAAAACTTTCATAACAATGACAACAAAAAGGAATCAGTCTTTGAAGTTTTTTGTTTGTTTGTTTTTGTTAGCAGTAACTGGGCTCTAGAAAAAATTTATTTTAGAAAACTCCAAAATGATGTCTGCGGGTGTCACTTTTTGCGTACAGAACACTTCGTGCATGTGCCAGTTTGAAGCTTAAGTGGTTTTATAATAGCATTTGCAAGTATTTCTGCCAGAACTTGTGCTGGACAGAGGTTGCTTTAGCTTCATATACCTAGCTAATTGAAATATAACTATTTTGTGTGGAATGTATTAAAAAGTAATCATGGGATTGCTTCGTTTTTCTTGAGAGCTGATTTCTTAGTAGAGTGTTAGTTTTAGTTCAATCAGCAGTAATCAGTAATTCTAAATTTTCTTTTTCTCTTTACATAGAACCTAGTTATTGCCAATGCTGGCCTAGGTAATGGGATGAGTAGACATCAACTGCTCAAGACAGTAGAAGAATACGGATTGGTGGAAGCACTTTTAATGCCACCGAATAAACCATATTCATTTGTGAAATATGGGTCAACGGAAGAAGCCAAGAAAGCCTTTGATGCCCTCAATGGAAGAGAATTAACTCTGGGAGACTCTGGCCAAAATGTTGTACTGTATAGTAATTTTGTGGAAAAAGGTATCATTTTTTTGCTTACCTATAACTTCTTGCACACTTCTTCTCTTTGCTTTTACTTTTTAATCTGTAAATGTAGCTAAAAGCACACAGTATGTAAGTAGAGAAAGAGAATGAAAGCCAGAATCTAAGATTGAGCACAGAAAATAACCTTTTGTCTTTGTATTTTTTCTCTTTGTGTTCAATGATAGGATACTTGAATTTGAACTCTTTTTACTTGGAGGCACAAGGTGGCCACTTAAGTAATTTCAAGACCATTCAGTGCTGCATTTGAAGGTTTTGTGATTAAGGAGCTAAATTGGGACCCAGGGCATCCCTGAATATTTCATTGGACTTCTTGTGTGGTGATGGTCTTGTGATCTCTATCTTAGCTCCAAGACTGAAAATAGGCAGAATAAAATTTCTGCTTTTTTTCCTTTTTCTCAAACTTTTTTTTATGGCTGACTGTAAGCTATTTTGTACAAGAATGGTTCCTCTGTCTATGAGTTTTTATAGTGTCTAGTGAAAAGACTTGGTTTTACATGGTCTGTACATTCTGTCAGTGAAAAGCTTTTAAAATAAGGACATCAAATTGAAGGCCTCTATACCACAGGCATTTTCTGTTTTTCTAGGTTTTGTATTATGGTTGTTAGTATTTGGTTACGAATTGCTTCCCTAGACATCAAATATCAAAAAAATAATAGAAAATAAGAAATCATGTTTTTTCCTGTTAGTGGTAGGTGGAATATTAGAATTACAGTGGCACTCCGCTTTTTAGCTATCAGCAGAGGTAAATGAAAATTGTAGAAAAACTAAAATGCTGGTAGAATACTGAAATGATTGGATTTTTTTTATTGTTATTTTGACAGGAAAATCACAGGTGGTTTTGCATTCGGGTAGCGTGGAGTCTTACCAGTCTTATGCAGTAAAATCTAAAAAAGTGCTTTTTGTGATGCAAAATTTGGGCCTTACCCTGTTTTCTTGTGTCAAAAATGAATTACTCATTCACCAAATTAGATACTCCATTGTATCATTAAAGCAAATATTCCTACAGCTATAATATATTCCCATACATAGCAAATAATCCTATGGGGAACACCTGGTTTTATTTTCCCTACAGAGTGACAATATTCTCTTTTTCCATACACCCTAGTGTTCTTGAAGAATGCTGTTCCTACAAACTTGCCTCCAGGCCTCGTAGTCATTGAAAAGGTAGTTTCTCCAGAGGAAGAAAGGAGGATGTTGGAAAGTATTGACTGGATGGGAGATGAAGATGCTCAAAATGGTGGGTAAAACTGAAGAAATTCATACCCCCTATGATTTTATGCTGTTATTTCCTACAGTTTCAGTTTACAAGAAAGTCTGCATGTTGATAAATGTATTGTTTGAAATCATTGTGTATTTGCTTTTGGTATTTTAGAAATTGGGTCTTATATTACAAGTGACAAACTACTGGGGCAAAGTGGTCTGAAGTGATATCCTGATACAGATTTACTTGAATAAGATTGCTACATCCAAAACCAACAATCTTCTGTAAAAAACTTACATCCTACTTAAAAAACTTCCTTTCTTTTAAATCAGAAATAAGTTAGTGAAACACACTTTCTGGATGCTTCTGTGCTTTCATACGAGTTTTGTGGAATCAAATCTCTTAATAAGTGAATTGGTCTTGGAATTCACTTCAAGATTTTGGTGGTTTTTTTTTTTTTTTTTTTTCTTGGAACAACACAAATGGCTATATTGACCTTAGTTAACATATAACTTGTTGACTGGTGAAAGTGAAGGATCTTGCTGTATCCCTAGGTTATCAATCAAGTGCTAGGCCAGAGGTCAAAGCAAGAATAAAGATGCATTAAACAGGAGTCAAGAAAATTGGTACTCTCTACTTCCTGCATATACAAAAGCAGGGTCAGTTTGACTTTAAAAAACAGTGAATGCCTGATACAGTTACAAAAGGTAACAAGGCAGAAGAATTGTGCCGTGAATAACAAGGGTCACGTAGATTGTTTTAGCTCTTAATTAAAGAATGTTTAGGTTTAACGGAGGTCAAATGGAAAAGGGAAGCGTAGCAATTTGCCTCTACTATTTTATGTAGTCTGATCTTATTTTAAACTTGTGTCTTTTCACAGCCCAGAAGACTTTAAAGCATAGAAAAGTAAAACATTTTGGATATGAGTTTCGCTATGATAACAACAATGTTGATAAAGACAAACCTTTACCTGGAGGTGAGAACTTCCTAAAAAATAGTACTTTGCACTGATATTTGAACCGTTATATAAAGCCGTTGATCCTCACTGAGGTATGGATGTGAGATTGTAATGAAAGGAGAACCTTCACTGTATCTTAAGCACACATTGAACAGTGCTTTTGTGAATGGGATCCATTCCAGACTGCTGTGACTATTTGAAGCTTGTTTTCCAGAGATTTGTGGCCAGGAGTTGCTACCCTTTGTTGAGGTCAAATCAAATAAGGCTTTTGGGATTGTAATCGTCTTTTCTTTTACCGTTACTTTATTTTTCTTTTGTTCCATAAGATGATTTTGTGTTTAAAATTGCATATTAATTTGGGGTTGCAGTATGTATTGCAACACATATTTATCTTGATGAACTTGAAGCTTGCTGGATACACAACAAAATTTTCCTTTGGACTGAAAGCAATCTTGAAAAGGTTTGACTAACTCTTAGCTGGAGATGAGAGCTATGAAGTCAGAGCAAATCAAGTGAGTCATCTTACAGTCTTAGATTTAAAAATAGTAAAACCGGGGGGGTTAAACCCATATGAAACCTGAAGGTGTTTAAGGTCATGCAAGGGTAACTGTGGTGGATGTAGCTTTCAACAGATGGATTCTGGTTACTTTGTAGTTCTAGCACTGAAACTGTATATAATCATAAAAGTATTGATATTTGAGTGTTTTCTAGTCCTACAGCTAGTGCTCTTTATGTGTGAGAAGAGCACAAATGGAAATACTTCATTGGGGGAAAACAAAAAATAAAAATCAATAGATTTGTGAAAGGGGTGCTATTAACATGTTTGTGGGTGTTACATCCAACAGAATATAAATTATGTCCTCTGGTAAAATAGCACACTAAAAATACATTGAAGGACTCTTGTTCCTGTTTCAAAACCATATTGACTTCAGCAGATTTATTTGGTGATACTTAATTCAATAGCAGATTTTTAGGGGGTAATTTTTATCTTTTAGTGAGCTTTCTGCACAACTTCTGACTTTCTGCGTAATAATTATGGTTCTTGTCTGCAGCTTCCTTATTGCAGTGGTTGGTGGAAATTTGGCCCCTGATTTGATATGCTTTTATTTACATGCAGGGATAACATAGTTTGCATGTCTTAGGGGTGGGCCTGGTCTGCCTCTAAATGTGACCTTGGAGGAACGGCCTTTCTAATTGTGAGATGTTACATATATGTGGTACTTGTAGATCTGACCAACAGTTCTGATGTGTCTTTTAGAACAAAGTGGTAGTGATTATTATTAAAGATGGCCTTACATATCTATGAAGCTGTTTCTCTGTGTATTGCCCAGTTATTATATTTCGTGTGAATGGAAAGGATAAAAATGTAAAAAGTTGTCTTGCCTAAAGTTTTGTTTCTATAAATAGGTCTTCCTGAAATTTGTAGCTTGTTCTTGGAGAAGTGCTTGAAGCAGGGATATATCAAGCATAAACCTGATCAACTGACCGTAAATCAATATGAACCTGGACAAGGTAAATTTTTTTATCTTTCAAAAATTTTGAGCTTTTTACCTTAATTGAAATTCAGAAGAGAATAGCATCTAATGGGACAGGATTTAAGCATTTGCTTAATGTATTTACTCTGTGACCTGAGATGTTTGATATCAAACCTAATGTCTTCATACTGGTTTCTGAACCCAGGAGCTTGTGTTCAGAAGTACAGTTTTTGATAACACTGTTACAGAAGTTGATGTTCCAGAATACAAGGCCGTAACATGGAAACTCAACAAAAAAGAATACAGGAATAAGCAGTCATATTTGTTTTTGCACTCATGTACTTTTTCATTGCTTCTCCAAACTCTCCTTGCTCCCTGTAATGTGCGTAGTCTCCAGAAAACAGCTCTTGCTGTTACTATGTGGTATAATGTTAGTATACATGATATATAGGCTCTTAAGTATGCTGCAAGAAGTGTTCTCTTATCTGGGGAATAAGAAATTTCTCAATTTCTGTAATCTTTCCCAGACTGGAGAGAAATTTGCTTCTCATCACACCTCTAGGGAATAAATCATGTGCTGTGCTTTTTGCGAAGGTCAGTCATCAAGGCTAACTATCTGGCTTCCTCTAGAGTGGATATCTAATTTGTCCTTAGGAACGAAGGACAACAGCTTTTCTTTCAGAATCAGTGTCTGACAGCTAGTTTAGTGTGTGCCAAACAGGAGTCTGAAAAGCTGATCACATTTGTTTATGTATCTGCCGATCTCTTAAATTGTTACAGTCACCTACTCCTGGCAGGGACCTCAGGAGATTAGCTCGAATTGTAGATTTCTATCAAGAACAGAAGCAGTTTTTTAAAGACAAAACAAGATAAAGCAATACCCTTTCCTAAGTGCAAATTGTTAGGATATAAATGAACACAGAGTGCAGCCAGATTAATGCCTTTAGTATCTGTGTTATGAGCCAGATTCTGTCACTGGACCCTAAACTTGAGATTTTAAAAAGTGAATGATGACTAAGCTGTACCTAAACTGTAGGGGCCACGTTGAAGACACATCAAATTAATTCCTTCTTGAAAGTACTTTTTTCATTCAGGGTCCTAATAATGTTTAAATTTTTGGATTTATACTTGAAAGTAACCACCCACATTTGAGTGCTTAGGTGACTGTCTCTTTCTATGTGCTGCATGGGTGGAGTGTAAACAGCAGGAAGGTCAGTGTGGTCTTGGTTGAATTGTTCGGGTGATGCTGAACTGTCCTCTTGTTGCACAGTGAATTATGCTGCCTTCAGTGTGCATCTGAAGGAAGAGTTTCAGTGCTTCATACAGAATAAAAATTATGAGCAAACACAAGCAGATGTGTGTCCTTGCGTTTCAAGTCTGGCTGATTTTCTATTAAACTAAATGTTGGCCTCATAAAACATTAGTATTGCTTTCAGTGAAATGAATGAAATTCAGATTATTTATATCTGGAGGTAAAATCTCGTGTATAATGATGTTTTGTAGACCTGACTGACGGTGTTAGGAAAAAATGTTTTCAACTAAGAAATTTGATTGTGTTAAAATACGTGGCACAGGTTTCAGGGAACGGCAGTTTCTTTAATTAAAAAAGAAAGAAAGAAATTGCTGTCCTTTTGGAAATTCTCAAATACGTGTTTACTCATACACACCCCAAAATAATTATCCCCCCAGGGGTTAGCCCAGTAATGGTGTGTAGATTTTTCTTGAGAACTGCAAAGCGGAGGGGCAGGGTTTGACCCTGACAGTATCTGTTTGTAGTAGTAGGTCCTAAATCTGAAGCTGAAATCCTTTGCACCTTCATTTGCTTAGCAACACAAGGGGTATTTGGGGTGATTCCTTCCCGGGGAAGAGTGAGGGAGCAATACATGATTGTGGATGAGCTAAGGCCCAAAGACACCCAGCATAATTTAACTGTTAGTTTTAAGCTAAGAAGAGAGCATAATGATTTCAGGTGCTTGCTGCAGCGAGGCGACCAGTAGGAGTCTTCAGTGGGTGAGTGAGGCCTTCGGGTGCTCTGAACTGTCTTCTAGGTATTTCCACTGATTATAGAGAACACTTAGGTTAGCTGTGTGGTTAATATCTTATCTGGGCATGTAAATCCGATGGGCTGATCCTGTCCTGAATTGTTTTGGAAGGCTCCTTTATAAATTTGTTTGTTCAGCCCTACATCCCATTCAAAGTGGACATCCATGTAAATAGGGTTTGCCTGAAGAGGTACCCCTCTGTTATTATAATGACTTTTTTTCTTTTTGTGTGCAGGAATCCCTCCTCATATTGATACACATTCTGCTTTTGAGGATGAAATAATCTCTCTCAGTTTAGGAGCTGAGGTAAACTTATATCTGTATATATTTTGATGATGCTTTACTGAGTAGTTTCATTTTTATTCACACAGATTCACAGATTTCTCTAGGTTGGAAGAGACCTCAAGATCATCGAGTCCAACCTCCGACCTAACACTAAGTACTCCACTAAACCATATCCCTAAGCTCTACATCTAAACGTCTTTTAAAGACCTCCAGGGATGGTGACTCCACCACCTCCCTGGGCAGCCCGTTCCAATGCTTAATAACCCTTTCGGTAAAGAAGTACTTCCTAACATCCAACCTAAAACTCCCCTGTCGCAACTTTAGCCCATTCCCCCTCGTCCTGTCACTAGGCACGTGGGAGAATAGACCAACCCCCACCTCTCTACAGCCTCCTTTCAGGTAACTGTAGAGAGCGATAAGGTTGCCCCTGAGCCTCCTCTTCTCCAGGCTGAACAAGCCCAGCTCCCTCAGCCGCTCCTCGTAAGACTTGTTCTCCAGACCCCGCACAAGCTTGGTCGCCCTTCTCTGGACTCGCTCGAGCACGTCCATGTCCTTCCTGTAGCGAGGGGCCCAAAACTGAACACAGTACTCGAGGTGCGGCCTCACCAGAGCCGAGTACAGGGGCACAATCACTTCCCTCGACCTGCTGGCCACACTGCTTCTTATACAGGCCAGGATGCTGTTGGCCTTCTTGGCCACCTGGGCACACTGCTGGCTCATATTCAGCCGACTATCCACCAATACTCCCAGGTCCTTCTTGGCCAGGCAGCTTTCCAGCCACTCATCTCCCAGCCTGTAGCTCTGCTTGGGGTTGTTGCAGCCCAGGTGCAGGACCCGGCACTTGGCCTTGTTGAACTTCATGTAGTTGACCTCAGCCCATCGCTCCAGCCTATGCAGATCCTCCTGCAGAGCCTTCCTGCCCTCGAGCAGATCGACACACGCACTTAGCTTGGTGTCATCTGCAAACTTACTGAGGGTGCACTGGACGCCCTCATCCAGATCATCAATAAAGATATTAAAGAGGACCGGCCCCAGTACCGAGCCCTGGGGGACTCCACTAGTGACCGGCCTCCAACCAGATTTGACTCCATTCACCACAACTCTCTGGGCCCGGCCATCCAGCCAGTTTCTAACCCAGCGAAGCGTACGCCAGTCCAAGCCCCGAGCAGCCAGTTTCTCGAGGAGAATGTTGTGGGGAACTGTGTCAAAAGCCTTACTGAGGTCAAGGTAGACCACGTCCACAGCCTTTCCCTCATCCACCAAGCGTGTCACTTGGTCATAGAAGGAGATCAGGTTCGTCAAGCAGGACCTGCCTTTCATAAACCCATGCTGACTGGGCCTGATCACCTGCTTGCCCTGCAAGTGCCGCGTGATGACCCTCAAGATAATCTGCTCCATGAGCTTCCCCGGCACTGAGGTCAAACTGACAGGCCTATAGTTCCCCGGGTCTGCCCTCCGGCCCTTCTTATAGATGGGCGTCACATTGGCTAGCCGCCAGTCAACCGGGACCTCCCCCGATAGCCAGGACTGCCGATAAATGATGGAAAGCGGCTCAGCCAGCTCCTCCGCCAGTTCTCTCAGTACCCTTGGGTGGATCCCATCCGGCCCCATCGACTTGCGCACATCCAAGCTCCGTAGCAGGTCGCCAACCATTTCCTCATGGATAGCGAAGGCCACATCCTGCTCCCCATCCCCTTCCACCAGCTCAGGGCACTGGGTGTCCGGAGAACAACCGGTATTGCCGCTAAAGACTGAGGCAAAGGCGGCATTAAGCACCTCAGCCTTTTCCTCATCCTTAGTAACTAGGTTTCCCCTCGCATCCAGTAAAGGATGGAGATTCTCCCTAGTCCTCCGTTTCGCGTTGATGTATTTGTAAAAGGATTTTTTGTTGTCTTTAACGGCAGTAGCCAGATTGAGCTCCAGATGAGCTTTGGCCTTTCTAATTTTCTCCCTGCACAGCCTCGCTACATCCTTGTAGTCCTCCTCAGTGGCCCGCCCTTTTTTCCAAAGATTATAAACCCTCTTTTTTCTGCTAAGCTCCAGCCGCAACTCTCTGTTGAGCCAGGCCGGTCTTCTTCCACGCCGGCTCATCTTTGGGCACGTGGGGACGGACCGCTCCTGTGCCATCACGATTTCCTTCTTGAGGAGCGCCCAGCCTTCCTGGACTCCTCTGCCCTTCAGAACCGCCTCCCAAGGGACTCGGCCAACCAGCGTCCTGAGCAGCTCAAAGTCAGCCCTCCGGAAGTCCAAGACAGCAGTTTTACTGGTCCCCTTCCTGGCCTCGCCAAGAATAGAGAACTCTACCATTTCGTGGTCACTCTGCCCCAGACAGCTTCCGACCACCACATCTCCCACCAGTCCTTCTCTGTTTGTGAAGAGAAGGTCTAGCGGGGCACCACCCCTGGTAGGTTCACTGACCAGCTGCGTCAGGAAGCTATCTCCCACGCTCTCCAGAAACCTCCTAGACTGCTTTCTCTGTGCCGTGTTGTGCTTCCAGGATATGTCCGGGAAGTTGAAGTCCCCCACGAGGACAAGCGCCGACGATTTTGCAACTTCTGTCAGTTGCCTATAAAACTCCTCATCCGTCTCCTCATCCTGGTTCGGCGGTCTATAACAGACCCCCACCAGGATGCTAGCCTTGCCGGCCTTCCCGCGGATCCTAACCCACAGGGATTCAACCTTATCATTCCCAGCCTGGAGTTCCACAACATCAAAAGATTCTCTAATGTAGAGAGCCACGCCACCACCCCTTCTGTGCTGCCTGTCCCTCCTGAAGAGCCGATAGCCAGGCATTGCAGCACTCCAGTCGTGGGAGCGGTCCCACCACGTCTCCGTGATGGCAACCAAGTCGTAGCCTGCCTGCTGCACAATGGCTTCCAGCTCCTCCTGTTTGTTACCCATGCTGCGTGCATTAGTGTAGATGCACTTCAGCTGGGCCATCGCCTTCTTCCCCGGCCTAGCCATTGTTTCCCCCGGCACAGCTCCAACAAGCCTTGTTTGAGCCCCGTCCCCCTTCTTACCTAGTTTAAAGCTCTCTCTATGAGCCCCGCCAGCTCCTGGCCTAGGATCCGTTTTCCCCTTGGAGATAGAGACCCATCTGGGGCCATCAGGCCGGGTGCCGAGTAAAGCTCCCCATGGTGAAAAAACCCAAAATTTCTTATATTGTTTAATACAATTTAATTTGGTTTTCCATGGTGTTTGTTCACACTCATTTGAGTTCAATCTCAAGCATGCAAGGTAATGTGATATGCTAATTAAATAAGCAACTGCAATGAGATGTTGTCACAGGATGATTTGCCAGTGATATCCTATTTTTAAGTCTTAGCATCTAGTGCTGCATTGACCTTCCTTCATTTAGTATTCATCTTAGGGAGTATATCACCCTGTTTATGTTTCTAATTCCATTTTTTTCTAATTCCATTTTTTCCTGTGTCATCCCCTGTTACCTCTGGTCTGTAATATTTATATTCAGTGTGTTTACAGTAAGCTAATATAGATGGGTGGACCTGTAGAGGGTCTGGTCAAAGTCTGAACCCTGTTGAACTAGTCACAACGCATGCAGAGGTAGACTCTGATCTCAGGATCTTCCAAAATTTGCAGGTGATGCAGGCAAAAAGTAGGAAGGGAAGTGGAAGAACAGCGAAGTAGAATGAAGCTATACGATGTCCCAGTAGTAGGGCTGAAAACAGTCCATATCATCCAGTCCTCTAGTTAGTGTCCGTACTTCTACTCTTTCTATTGCAGTTCATGTGCTGCACCTATGCCCATCCTGTTTTACAAATTTAACGTTACCTGCTCTGCCTTAAGCACTACTGCAGCAAGTCTTTTCTACTTGGCCATTGCACCTTCCTGTGTTTTCCTGAGGGTGTTCATATTCTAGACATAGCTGCGTGGCCTATTCCATTACGATCTTGTGCTTTTTGTTACAGGGAAGGTATATCTATTGCTGTATATTCCCGTGGTGGTGGATAACTAGATGTTTAACAGTGTTAAGAACAAAAGGTCATTGCAGTGGGTATTAGAGGTTTGATTTTGTTGTTATTTTTTGTTGCTGTTTTGATTTTTTTTTTTTTTTGTGTTGAAAAAGCTGCGAACCCTGTGTGAGGACAATCTAATCCGCTACCTTGTTCTGGCAGTGGTGTGTAGAGGGCACAGATGTGTGTGCATATAGAGTTAGGTGTACCTGCATACCAATAGACAGTGTCCTTCTGTTATGAAACAGCAACTTTGATTGTTTCTCTTGGTTTGTCTTACTCTTTAGGCAGAGGAGGGACCATGGCTGACTGTCACGAGCACTGACGTTCTTTGTATCTTTAATCTGGGTTCTGACACCGACTTTTTTTTCTTGGATGTTTTTTAGTAAATGTGTTACTTCTGGGACTAGAGGCGAGTCTGAGGAAGAGTAGCCTTCCCAATATTGTGTGTGGCAGTTGCACTTCTGTGTTCTTGATCCCTTGAAAGAGAGGTGTCAGTGTTGCCAGTTCTCTCAGACAGGTCATGGATGCATTTGTTAATCTAAACCACAAAAACATTAAGAAAAGCATCGGGTTAGAGTAGGAAAATCTGGAATTAGTTGTGATGGTGTTGTGAACAGTGTCATTAGAGTCTTCACTCCTTTTGTTTTGGTGTGTGCCAGTCTAGGACTGATTTCCCTATGCTGCTTCTGCACTTAGCCTACTTTCTGTGGTAGTGTTCTGATCTGTTCAACTGCAGTGGCATCTTTTAATAGTGTCAGCACCTCCATGCTAGATAGCACGTGAGAACATCCATCTCTTCATGCAATTTCTCTAGGGAAAAAGCTGTAATTGATCTTCTGTGCAGTTTATCAATCATAAGTTTAATTTTCTAATACATGCTGAGTATTTAGAGCAGCACAGCAGCAATAGATGACCCCGCCTTACCGCTAATCCTATGTTGACCTTGCAAGTGAAAATATTACTTCAGTTTTCTTTATAAAAGCTATATTGGTGCTGCTGTAATTTCACATCCTTTTTTTGCCTCACTCTGCAGCCCCAGGCTTCCTTACCTTTTCCATTTCAATTAAAAGGCTGACTCTGACTTGGATGCTCTCTTACTTCATCAGTGAGGCACCATAGGCAGTGCATTTCCAGATGATTATATTACAGCATAGCTTTGTGATGGTCTCAAACACATGGCCAAAAGCAGAGTGATTTTAATCACCTGAGAAATACAAACCTTTCTGTGAGGAGGACTGCCTGGAAGATTATGATGCTGTTAAAAATTGGAATGTATATAATTCAATCAGGGAAACAGCTAGACTTTGGCCACTTATAGATACTTCAGATACAGGCATTGGGAGCTAACAGACTGTGTCCAAGTTTCAGTGCCTTTTCCTAATGGGCTACCAGTGAACTTTTCAGATTCAGTCAATCAAAGCACACATGCAGTAAAACAGACCAGTGGTACAGAAAATGCTGCTTTATTTGATGCCTTTGCTTTCTGGTACTTTTATAACTTTTTATGATTTCTTTAATATATTTTTGTGCGCTTTTTTCATCTGATTTTAAAATGTAAACAGCAGCTGTAGCAATATGTGAGTTAGTTATTTTAGGCGTTTCTCGAAGCCTACTACTCTATTCCCATCACGGTTTATAAAATGTATACACTCTGATAATAAATAGTTGGAGTTGCATATATGTCAGCAAATCCTGATTCTTTTCTGTTCTCTATTCTTCTCCTTGTAGTGTGACTTAATGTTTTTTTTCACCAGAATAAATTAGGCTGCAACCTACTGGAAAAAAATTGCATAAAGCCTTATGTCTAGTCTTTTCTGTATTCTTCTCAAAGAAAATGCACACATTTAAATAGGAAGTGTCATAAAGAAAAAACCTCGCAGCCCAGCTAGTTGTGTAACCTTTTCCTGAAGTTGGCAGACCAGACACTTGAGAAGGAAAAAAGAAATCAGAAACGCCTCATAATTCTTGTTGTTAAGTCATGGAAGGAACTTTTCTTCCCATTGTTTTTTTGCTTGTCCTTCCAGGATCTGAGTTAGGCAGCTTCTAGTAACTAGTAATTGAAATAAATGCCTTGACATACGAAAAAGGAGTTTGAGGCAGACCAGGGGACTAAACACAAGTGCCTTCCTAGCCTAGTGCCTTAGTGATCAGCAGCATAGGTTTACAGACTTCTTGTGATATCTTCACAGAATTGTTTAGGTTGGAAGGGACCTCCTGAGCTTATCTAGTCCAAGCCCTGCTCAAGCAGGGTCAGCTAAAGCAGGTTGTCAGAGACTGCATTTAGCCTGTCTCTGCAGATGGAGGCTCCAAAACTGCCTGAGCAACCTGTGTTTGACCTCTGTCCGAGTTTAAAAAAAAAAAAAAAAAAACAAAAAAAAACTTGTTATGTTCAGATGGAATTTCATGGGTTTTAATTTGTGCCTATTCTCTCTTGTCTTGTCCATGGGCACTACTGAGAAGAGTCGGGTTCCCTCTTCTTTATTGCCTCCCATCAGGTATTTATTATACACATAGATAAGATCTCCCCCAAAGCTTCTTCTCCAAGCTGAACAGTCCTTGCTCTTTCAGCTTCTCATATGAAAGATGCTCCTTCATCATCTTCATGGCCCTGCGCTGGATTAGTTCAGTAAGTCCCTATGTTTCTTGTACTGGGGAGCCCGGTCTGTTCCCAGTACTGGAAACAGGACTCTGAATGCATCCTCACCAGTGTTGAGTAGAGAGGAAGGATCACCTCCCTCGAACTGCTGGCAGTGTTCTTCCTTACGCAACCCAGGAGGCTGTTGGCCGTTTCTGCCACAAGAGTGCATTGCTGGCTCACAGTCAAGTTCACCAGGACCCCAATATCCTTTTTGGCTGAGCTGCTTTCTAGCTGGTCAGCTTCCAAATTGTGATGGTGCCTGGGCTTATTTCTGACCAGGTGCAAGACTTGGCACTTCCCTTTCTTGGACTTTATGAGGTTCTTGTCTGCCCCGTTCTCCAGCCTGTCTAGGTCCTTCCGAATGGCAGCACTGGTGTGTCGGTCAGTCCGCCAGTTTGTATTGTCTGGAAACTTGCTGGGGGGGCACAGTCCCATCGTCCAGGTAATTAATGAAGATGTTAAACGGTGCTAGCCCCCGTATCGACCCCTAGAGGACACCACCAGTGACATGGTCTCTCACTGCCCTTTGTGCCACTGCCACCGTCAGTGATACCTTGCAGCCTGAAACACACTGTTGAAATCAGTCTTTCCATCTGGAGAATGAGTTTATCCAGTAAGAAAGCACTTTGGACTGTTCTGTTAGAGGAATCATTGTAAGTCTAATTTGTTTCTGCAAAATTCATTTATGTTGAAGAGGGAATAGATATTGGCATTAGAATGTACTTTTTGAAATATGAACAATCTGGGGAAGGGTGTGATTCTTCACAACACTGCATTTGTAGTATAGCAGATAGCCTCCAGCAATCCAAGTTATTAAACTTACATGAAATGAGGCAGAAATGTAGGTGTGAGATTCTCATTCCCATCTTAGTCGCATGGAACAACTTGGTCTATCAAGAGGCGCAGTGAAACCAAGTGGCTCAATTTTGTTGTAGTTGCTGCAATATGTTGTGCTTTATGGAGTTTACAAGACATTAAACGATTTGAAGGAGAAAATGTCGCTATTACTTTGGGCTTATGTCTATCTTATACAAACCACTACAAAGTTTGAAGGTAAAGCAGTGAGACATGTGATGTGTCTTGTCCCACAGTATTCCAGGAAAGGTGAGAGTGTCAGGACAGGCTAATCACTTCTCAGGTTTTGATCCATTTCTTTGGCATCTCCTGGGAAACTGCAGAATGAAGTGAGACTTCCAGAATGCCCTATGGGCTTCTAATGACATTTTATAAACTATCACATTCACCGTTTTTTATATAAGCTGATATGCTAAAAAATATTAATGAATGTCAGTTTTGATGCTAGGATATTGAATATAGTTTTCTTCAATTCAGAAGTTGCCGTAGTGGGTAAAGAAAGGCAATGGGGAAAAATCAGTCCAAAGTGATTTTATTAAGTTCAACGGTAAACCATATATCCCTGTGTCTGTGAATTTGAACAGAGTGCTGCAAAACAGGGAACAATCCTTTCTGTTAAGAATTTTCTGTACTGATTTGATTTGGATGTTATTTTCAGCGCTTCCATTTGGTGTCTCTAAAGGTATGCAACTTTACAATATTTCATCCTAGGAGCCTGGCCAAGTTTGCAGCTCTCTTGGAAAAATCCTAGTCAAAGCCTGTCTCAAACTTCCTTTTGCAGGCTTGCAACAGGAGCTCGATCAATATTGAGATTTCTGTTTTTCTGTTTTTCCTAATTTGCCATTTAACATGCTGTTATGTAAACCTTGATTCACTGGAGTTTTAGAAAGACAGAGGTAATGTTTCTGTGATAAGCTAAGTGCCGCTGTGAGAGTACCAAACTCAGAAAGGAATTTTCCCTTCCTGGCAGCAGATCTTACCCCCAGTAAATAGCGAGTGATACACTGCACTCTCTCTTCCTATCAGCCCTGCCTCATTCTCTCAGAGACTACTGGGGGACACCCTCTGCCCCCATGCCAGAGGGTGAAACAGTTGTAGTCTTCCCGAAGGGTGTGTTGTGTTGGCACCATGCTCTCATTTTGGTGTTCTGTTCTCTTTTCCTAATGTCTATCCCCAATATGAAAATCACAGGCTTGTCATTTTCTTTTCCCTAGCTTCTGCTTTTGCCCCTTGAGTGCCTTACTCTACTTCCAGTCCCTGTGCCTCCCCCGGCAGAAAACTGGCATAACCAAGGAGGGCTGCTCTGATGCCCTGCTGAGGCTCCTGCCCTAACTTTGGTGAAAGGGAAGCCTCAGGGTTCTGAGTCAGACTTGTGGCTCAAGGTTAAACAGCGAGGCTGAGCGCGTGCATCATCCCTGTCTTCTGCTTGACTTCTGTTCATCTGAACACATGTCCATCATGCCCTAGCCTGCAGATATTAAGGGCCTTGATCTGTAAAGAAAAGTCGTGACTCTTAAGCCTTGAAAGCAGAGCGATATTACAAAGAAGTACTCCACTAGATCTTTTGAAAATATGAATGATCAGTGGTAGTCATAGAACTGATAGAATGAGGTACCTTGCTATTACTCTTCTCCCAGGCTGGGAGTTGACCATTTATTCCTGCGCTTTTGCTTCTTATTTGTTAATCTATTTCTAATCTGTCTTGGTTAACAAACACAAATCTGTAGCTGTTGTAGCAGCAGCAGCTGTTCTGTAATAAGCTGCTTGAGAGATCTTATCAGAAGCCTTTCGAAAGCCTAGATTGTATCCAGCCATTGACAGTCAGCACCTGTTTCAGTTCTTGCAGGAACTCTAACAAGGTAGGCAGGTACTGGATGTTACTGTGTTAACCGTGTGGTCTCAGTCATATTTTGCTTATTTTGCTTAGTTGCTGATTCATTTTGATTTACTTTTTACATTTACTTTTTCTTTTAGGGGAAGGCACAAAACATCTTAACTCATTTAAGGAATTACTCTGATAGAGGCTCTACGACAAAGCTTTAACTCTGTCCATGCTAGCAGCATAATTGTAGTGGGTGAAATTATAATAGCAGCAGTCCTTGTTTAAAATGAGATTGAGTTGGCAGGACCAAAACGGCTCTTGGCCTGAATGGAAGACATTCATTTTAATTGCTAAAATCTAATGCTGAGTTCAGAGGTTTGCTCAAATGATTGTGGTGGTATTCGTGAAGCTCAATAGTGTGTTTTTCAGATCTGTAAGACAGATCTGAAGGTTTCTTGAGCTGTAACCTACAGTCATGGATTTCTTCTGCTTCTGAAGAACAGTTTGCATAAGTTTCTGTATCGTTTAGTTGGAAACCCAAAGAGGGCTGCATTTGTAATTAATTATCAGTTAGCAGTTTTTACCATTTAAACTAGTTTCTCATTTTTAAAAACTACTGAAGAATTTCTCTATGTGAAATTTGTCCTGAGCACCACAAGTTAAATACATCAGGCTTCGTAAATGTGTTGCTGTTCTTCATGCTTGCTCTCTATAAATGTCCTGTGTGTCTCTTTCTGCCCATGTCATTCCACAGTGTACTGTTATTTGAGCTTGGAAACAAATAAAGTGAACAAGACCCATTGAAATCAAGGGAGAGCTACCTGATGATATAAATGAATACAGAATTGAGCCCTTGAGATAAGTAACAATGCCTGCATTCCTTCATGGGAATTTTTATAATAGTCTGTGTTTTCAGGGAAAGGTGAATATTCAGTAAATGTACTGTTCCGAGTTTTAATTTCTGTGCTGGATATTGTCTCACCTTTTCATACATGATCCTGTTCACAGATATCAACGTGTCTTACTGATATTTCCACCTGATCAGTTATTTTGATCTTTGCAAGGGTCATGAAAGCCCAGTTTCATGTACATTTTTCAGAGGGATCCTGTGCCGCAATACCTAATCACCTCCTTCCACTCTCCTGTAGCATTGGGTGTTTATAGGGTCTTCTCATTGTTTCTCTAGAAGCTGTATGACAGTAATTTGCTGTGAAACAAGACAGCAGCACGGTGATCTCACCTTCCCCACTACCTCCTTGGCTACATCAGAGGAACAAAATCAAAGTTAAACTATGAGAGAACCTGTATTTTAAAGTTTTGTATGTAGAAATATTCAGTTTTCTGCTCTTCCATCTTGGTGAGACATTCCAACTTCCAGGCGCATCTCTTTGTATGAGATGTTCCTGTGGTGAGTCACAGACATCTGCATTTACTACCGGTGGGCCAGTATTGGGCCAATAGCTCTGGAAAGCTTTGTCTCTCGTCTTCACTTTATCAGATTCATGGACACATACTGCATAGACTCGTAGAATAGCTGAGGTTGGCAGGGACCTCTGGAGGTCATCTAGACCAATTCTCCCAGCACAAGCAGAGTCACCTACAGCAGGTTGCTCAGGACCGTGTCAAGCCAGGTTTTGAGAATCTCCACAGAAAGAGACGATTCATATCAGCCTCCCTTCCTTTCCCTGAAAGAAAGAAACTTGTCATCTGCCTTGCGTTTCTGTAAAGCTGTTCCCCGCAGTGCAAGACCTGCTCACTCTTAAATTGACTAAGATCTTGTGTCAGCCCTGAGCAAGAGCAGACTGTAGTTAGATTGCTGTGGGAATATGCAGAATGTGCTGGGACTTGAGATCTCTCTCCTGGCTCTGCTAGAGTGGGAAGTTGTCTTACTGTATTCTCTGTAGCAGTTTTGTGTTGCTTGCATGTGGACCATTATTTTGGCTGCTGAGAGAGGAAGGCAGAGCTGCAGCTCCTCCTGGTTCCTATCAGTTTGCTTCCTTCCACCCAGTTGGTTACTCTTTTTAGCATCCTGCATTTTCTTTGAGCCGCTAGTGTTGAGAAAGGAATGTGGGAAGAATGTTCTTGTCGTGCCCTCCTCTGGGCAGTTACATCAGCATTGTGTCCACTGCTGGAATGAGAGACAAAAGAAACTGCAGTTAGGATGACATAATTTGAAAATGAAATTCACTCACTATTGCATGGAAGAATACGTAGATATGCTATGAAGAATATGACATACAGTTCCATTTAGCAGGATTTTGTTTTGATTGTTAAAAAAAAAAAAACTATGAGGGAAACACATTTCTAAAATGTTTGGAGTCTGCAATAGGGCTTAAGATTTTCTGACTGCAGTCCTAGCTGTTAAATAATGAAGGAAAACTGGATAATTATTTTATCAACTTGGTTCTGTCTTAATGCCACATGTTATCTCCAAGCTTATTTGCTTTTTTTGTAGTGTGCTTACTTCATATGCTGAGGCAGTGTTATTTCATTTCCAGTTCTCACTTGTCTGTTAATGCTTTACTATGACACACAAATATATAGATTGAATTTTTCAGTGGAATCAAACAGACCCTCTAGAAACTATCTTGCAATTGCATAGATTTTGTTAGAGACTAATTGATTTTCATATCATATGAAGTACAAAGTTAGCTAAAAATCTTGAAAAAATTGATTAGATTATAACTCGATATTGGTGTTTATAAACTAAAATCTGTTTTTTCTCTTGCTTCACTTCACTCCTCCCATGTACCCTTCACTATGATACATGAGCTACTCTTTTGTGGTGGCTTGGATTAACTATTTAAATATGAAGTTACTATTAATTCCTGTGAAAAATATAATAATCGTAATAGAAGAAAACTAATACATTTAGTATATTTACAGCTTAATTTATTTTTGAGCCAAGTTTTATGTTGTCATTCTTTAAATACTGTTCTGCTATATTTGCCTTAGAAGCCTCTGTATTGTTTGAGTAGAATTACTCGTTTCTTTCCTTTTTTTTTTTTAAGAATTTTTAATCTCTGGAAGAGATTTATCAGTGGAAGTTATTCCTATTCCTCACATTATTTTTAGAAGATTGGTACTTGGTGCATGAAATGAAATCCTGGTGTCTGCCACAAATTAACAGCAAAACAGACTGAGCTCTAGGGCATTAAAAAGTCGTTATCTTTAGCTGTTGCATTTCAGCAGCAGTTCAGCTCTGGAACTCAATAGAGAAACCTAATTTCATTAGGTGGTGATGTCATCTCTATTGTTACAGGAGCCTATTTTAAGACTGTGGCAAGTTTCATGTAGAAGCGACAAATAGTAATAACAATCACAAGTAGTCTATAAGCAAAGAAACAAGCTTAACTTGTTAAGCTCCTGCTGTGGTATATTGTCTCCCCTGGCCTTAGATAATACCAGTGAGTATAGCAAATGGGGTTTGAACTCTGCCTGCCTTTATACTCTGTGAGCATCTTGTATACTGCACCAATTTTGTTTCTGTTTTTCTTTTCAGCTGTGTTGAGTGTTTTAATAGTTTCTCCACAGAGCTCTTATCCAGCAGAGTTGACTCTGGAAATTTTGAGTGAGGAACTAGCAATTTAGAGAGGTTGAAAGTGTGCTGGAACCAAAGCTATCAATCCTATGATGTTGGTAGTACACTTGACAGATAGATTCTGAATGGGGGCAGAGAGAGCTGTGCTCTTAAAGGAGCAGAAAGCGGACAGGCAGCCTGTTGGTGAAGTGCAGGTGAAGCTCTGGTCTGTTTGCTAGGGCTGCAGGAGAGCGTTGGAGGGAACCCAGGTTGATGGTGCAGCTGGAAGCAGGGACAACTGAATGTTTCGGAGTCCCTTGTGAGGTGTTTCTCCTCCTCCTCTTCCTCCTCCTCTCTTAGAGCTTACACCTCTCTGCAGTGCATGTGCATGTAAGCCATCAATTGTAAATTCATGGCCAGATGCTGATGCTGTGGTAGAGCCCTTGTGCATAACTTTCAGCTGCAGACAGGGAAGACACTCACTGAGCAAGTAAAGCAGTTAGAGGGTACGAGAGAAGAAATATATTGTACGCATGATGAAAATCAGCAGCATTAGAACAACGCCTGTCCAAACATCAAAATATTCTCTTTGTTTTTTCTCTTTGTTTTACCGACTTGAAAATAATATGTATATTTCAGATGTGTGGTACTTTCACAATAGAATTATAGAATAGAATCACAGAATGGTTTGGGTTGGAAGGGACCTTTAAAGCCCATCCAGTTCCAACCCCCTGCCATGGGCAGGGACACCTCCCACCAGACCAGGCTGCCCAAAGTCCCATCCAGCCTGGCTCTGAACACTTCCAGGGATGGGGCATCCACAGCTTCTCTGGGCAGCCAGTGCCAGGGCCTCACCATCGTCTGAGTGAAGAATTTCTTCCTTAAAGCTAGTTTATATCTACTCTCTTCTAGTTCAAACTTGTTACCCCTCTTCCTATAACTACACGGCCTGGTAAAGAGTCTCTCCCCATCTTTCTTGTAAGCCTCCTTTAAGTACTGGAAGGCCACAACAAGGTCACCTCAGAGCCTTCTCCCCTTCTCTTCCTTGGGGCAAAACATAGCAATTGTGTCGATTTATAAATTATTTTTAACAAGTCTTTCATTATCATGCTGTTTTTTTGAATTACACTTTATGACCCTAGCAGACATCGTTGACCAAGAAGATGGCTTTCGTAATGCTTTTTTCTTTTTTAGTTCTATGCTTTTGTCTGCTAAGGAATGACTCTTCTGTATGTATTTAAGCCATGTTTGTGAGTTCATGTTCAGATCCTTGTCCCTTAGTAGATTTCCCTTCTACGGTGAAGATGTAGAGGATTATGAAACAGGCCATATGGTAGTTTCTGTAGCAATAGATCAAAACCTGTATCCCGTCAGCTCTTGTGAGCTATCATGCAAGAATTAGTTTGAAAAAACAGGATTTGGTTGTCTTTTGTTCTGTCAGTTCTTTGTTATTGTCGTGGTCTCTGGGACTGTCGTTAGATGGAGTCATGAGAGCGGCTAGCTGACCTTTGCTTCAGTCTCAGGCTGAGCAGATCCATCTTTTCATCCTGCTGAATTACAGAGATTCAGCACCGGACTGTTTACATACCACTTCCTCAGTGTGTAGGGGGCAAGTTCGTAGTGACGGTAGTGCAGGAAGAACTTTTAATTAAGGCAGGACTGTTTTAAACAGATTTGAGGCATCTGCTGAATCTATACTGTTAAGTGCTATATTTAATAACATGTCATCAGTGGTATTCAGTCCAGGATTAAGACACTTAAAATTTAATGTTTGCGAGTAGGTGTGTACGTGTGCACTTCATGCCTGAGCTCTGCTGTAATCAATGGGGATTGAGTCAGTCCAGCCTAGGGAGTGATTCAGGTTATGTTAATGTAGGCACCTACTGCCTGGCTTCACAGGTTCCAGTGCCCTAATAGGACTTTTAATGTAAGCATTAAGAATTTACAGGCAAATGTAGTTGTCTTCATCTTGAACTGAATCCTACCTTAACTCCTTGGAGTTATCTTGGCATCCTGTACCACAACATTACAAGCAGAAAGCTGAGACCTGCAGAGGAGAGTAGGATTTGATGACCAACCCTGGTGTTTGTGGTGAGTGGGGGAAGATGATCTTCCACTGTACTGGATGATGAACATGCAGCATGTTTTATCCATGCTATGAAGTATCCTGAACCTGTAAGGACTTGGAGCGTTAGGACAGCTAGGAGGTTCGTGCTACACTAGTAAGTGGTGTGAGAGTGTTACCCCAAATGTAAGCATTGCAGGTCCTCCTTTCTGGAACTGAGTCTCTCATTACTGGAAGGGTTTCCTATCCCACATTTGGCAGTATTTTTTACTCAGCCAAGGACTGGTTTGTCCTGTATTGGTTATTATTTATGTTATGTGGAGGCCCTGCTCACAGTCCCTTACACTGCTTCTGCTCCAGAAAGTTTGCCATTGAAGATTATAACTGTCAATGACAGGATGATAAATGTACGGGTAGGGTGGCATGGGAACAAGATGAAGAGTTGTACACGTGTATTTGTAACCTCAGGAACATGGAAATTGCTGATTTACGGCATGTTTCCACATATATTTATAAATGACTAGTGATTTTTGAAAGGTGATATACTCTTTTTGAGCCCTGAAATCCTTTCTTTTCTACTGAGATACTGAAAATCTCTTTTGAGATCTTACAAGTTTTTAGTATGTGTGGAAAAAAAGATAGGCCAGAGCAGCATGCACACAGATGTGCACACTAGAACTCTGTAAATGTCATCATAGTTGCATAATAAAGTTGCACTCATTACAGAACATCTGTGTCTGTGTTGAAAAGGCTTGTTCAGTGGTTTCTTGGAGGACATTTGGTACAGCATGAAACATGTGAATAGGGAGTATTTGCTTTCAGAATGTGGAGTAATACATCAAGTACAAGTCTGTGGAGATGTATTTGAGGGTACAGAACTGATTCCTTGTGTTGTCTTGGCTCTGTTTCTTGAGCAGATTGAGCCCTCTGGAAACCACTAGGATTAGGATTTTGCCTTTTTATTATAGAGTCATCTTTTGCTCTTCCATTGAACTGTACTCCATTACAGATCTAACAATACAAATTACACAGTATCAGGAAAAGAAAATGAGAGATTTGATACATGTGGGGCAGCTCCCAGTATGTCAGTGTAGTGACTGCCCATGGATGTAAGGGAAGACTGAAAGGATGGAAAACATTGCAGAGAAGGCTAAGTCAATAGAAGAAATGAAATGGAGGCTAACAGCATTAGCCTCTTGCTTTCTGTGTCCTAAAATAATTTAAGCTAAGACCTAGGGAGGCCATTTATTAAAGATTTAAAATGGCATGTTTGCAAAATTGAATAAATTGGATGTTGTTGAGAACTTGACTAAGTCTGTCTCAGGATTCACAGGAGGACATTGAGGTCATATGCTGGGGTTGGATAAGTATTTTACAGAAAGGACAATGATATACCTCTGGTGGAGGAGAGAGGGAAGCAGTAGTAATGCAACTGATCCATTGTACTGTAGGTAAACATTCAACCTGATCTCAAATGCTTCCAGGGAGGGGGATACATAATAGCTGGGAGAGGTACTGCTATCTGGTTCCCTGGATACAATCTCCTTGTGGTTATCAGGACAGTTAACAGCAAGGTGAGACCTCAGAAGGAAAAGAATGCAGTACTCTGTTTTGAAATAATGTTTGAAATAATTGAGGTCTAGGATATGAATGCTTAAAAACTAAGAGGAATAAATAATATAGGAATAAATCTAAATAAATACTATATATAATATATTCGGATATAAATAATATAATAAATAATAATAGAATAAATAATAGAGGAATAAATAATGCATTGCATGGATCAAAAGTTGAATACAATTTTTGAAGAACGAGAACCTAGAAGTATATTAAATATCTGATTAGCGTCACCGTAGTGCCTAAATAGATAAGCAAGCTTAGCATGAGTTGGTATGCTTTAGCTTAAATCTGATATGGGTGAGGCTTGGTGCAGGTGTTAGAGACTTTTGAAGTAGGCAGTAGTGAAATAACATTTCATCATCACGATCATCAACGTTGCACTCATTTTCTGGAGTATGACTAGAGACCATGATACTGGATGTAAATATCAGGTTACATAGGACAAATTTCCTATGACATAGGTTGTTTGGGAAAGGTAATCCTACTCTCTGTCCCTAAATATTCAGAATATTCCTAAATTCCGAATTTTGTAAGTTAGCATGGTTTTTGCAGTCAATGAAAGACACTCTGAAAGGCATTGATTGATTCCCTGAGTCCTGTATAGGCCAACAGGCTCTCATCTCTGCACTGTGTTGTTCAAGCTCTGTGTGGGGGCTTTAAACCTCTCTGCTGTCTTTGAAGTAGATATTCTTTTTCATCTGTTTTACATGTGGGAAACTGCTATGTAGGCTAATAATGTGTCTTTTCTCTGAAAATTCAGTAAATAATGTCAGAGACTTGAAAAGTATTCCATGTTGTACTTTTTTGCAGTCCACTTTTTTGAATTTTAGAGTATGTTTCATCTAAGGCAGTATATTAACATCAAATACAAATTGCGTCAGAGACAAAGCTTAGAAAAAAATCGTTGTTCCACACCGTAGCAGTGAAATTCTTATTGACATTGTCCTTATAGTCCCATTGCTTCACTTCTGTTTTGCCTTTGGATCATTACTTATTTGATAGACCAGTCATTCACCTCCATCCCCCTGCACTTTCGGGAGGTAGAGTACTGCTGCACTGAAAGGTAGCACAGACTTCTCACTCCCTGAGGAGTTAAGAAAAACATACTTTCTTCCCTCTTACTTTCATGCTGCATTCTTTTCTTTTTTTGTGTGTGTGTGTTTAGCTGTATTTTATGCCAGAGGAACAATGTTTGTGATGTGGGTGTTGCTTTGCTTTGATGTTTAGCATCCTTGAAAGCTGTTTACTGCTTCATGTGCTCCCTTGTCATGAACACTCTTAAATAACCTGGCACCATGACAAGATATTTAAATCCATGAGTAGGTATTATTAGCTTTTTGCGTTTCTTTCAAGTTTTTGGTATATATATAGAGAGACACTTCTTCCACACTACAAAGCAAGAAGGTAAAAGTTGTGTAAGATCAAAGCATCCACTATTTTTATTTTTGAATGTAATCCCTGGGTGATGCACCATGGGCTAGCAGGAAATTTGATCTTTATTGACTCAGCCACCTAAGAGAAAAAAGTAAATAGGTTAAAAAAAAAAAAAAAAGTAATTGGAAATAGCTCCCGTGGAGCAAAGCTGTCATGAAGCAGATTGATTCAGCAGTGGCAGAGTTACTTTATTGACTGTGAGTCCTTAGTAAATTAAAAAGCGGACTGAACGCGTTAATCTTTTGTGTGTGTGTGTGTGTGTCTGACAGTGACAATTGAGAATGTTCTGTCAGGATAAAGACATATAGGAGTTGGGAATGTTATCTACTTCAGTCAGTAATAGGCTTTTCAGAGATAAGAATGGAGTTCTTCAAAACCCTTCTGGGTTAAATGTTCTTTACTGTACCATAGACAAAGACTAGAAGTACTTGGCTTGGTTTTTAAGCCTTCAGGTGCAGGTATTCTAGATAAAGGCATGAAACATAATGCAGAAATTGCACTAATTTTCTTCAAATGTTCACAGTGGGTTCCTTAAATGTGTTTCTGTCTGAATTGCAGTGTCTAATTTGTTAAGAGAAAATTGCAGAATTTCAATATCCTTCAGCTAAGGATATCTGTCTGCTTCATAAGCAAAATTCAGTTTTGAATTCAGATTTTTGACTCTTCCCATTACAGCTAATTACTTAATGTCATTGCTCATTTGCAAGTAAATTAATCCTTTATTTATATTTTGCCCCAAATCAGCACTGCTTGACATAAGGGTGAAATTCATGTAGAAGGGGAACAGCCACACACTGTGAGATAATAATACAGAAACTTCTCCTCTACAGGAGAGAGGAGGGAGCAGGGACAGAGCTGGGATCCTTTGCTGCTGAGGATTAGATTTGCCAGATACTTCGTACAGTACATAATCTGTTTTTCAGCCTTAAATTCTGCACCATCAGAAAGTTGTTTCACGTATTTCTTGTTAGCTTATCATAGCTGAAATTCAACCAAGAGCACATAATCTCCACTTTCACTGTCTATTTTCCTGCCACTTCTGCCTGAAAATCTAGCTACTGGGGTTGTTTTTTTGGCCTGCCGTTCCCGACATGCTACCTGTTGTAGAGCACTCTGAACCTCTGCTGTTTTGAGTGCACAGTTGTTACCTGCCTTAACGTCTTTTGCTAAGACACTCTGGGAGGCATACAATTGGTGGGGGAAGAGAAACTGGAGATCCATGAGGTAAAGCAGCGCAGGGTTAGAGGAACTGTTTCCTTATACTTCATACAGAATGCCCAGCCTGAAATGGGAATCCCCACATGAAAATGTAAAAGGGGCCAAGGCCCTCTTCCAGGCCCTGGAGAGGGATGGGAACTGGAAGTGTAGGATACCCCATACAGCTGGCAAGCACTGACTCCTGGAGAAAGCGTAACTCTTGAATGTCATCTGCAAGAACTGGGCTTTGTTGTTACTACCAGATAGCAGGACAGAGGGGTAAATGAGCCTCCAAGGAAGGAATTTGGACAGCATCTCTTTTGCAGTTTATTCTGCCATGCTCCTGAAGAACCCAGTCTCATGCTCCTTACACCTGTCCCTGAGCAGCAGTTGGACAAGGAAGTAAAAGAGGCTGAGGTGTCCTCTCATCCATTTAATCCAGCTACTTCTCTCTTCACTTCTTCTGATGCTTTTCCCCTACTTGCTGTTCTTGATCAGTCATCCTCTTGTTTCTTTACCTTACCAGAGTGTTGCTTTTCAGAGAGGCTTGTGCCTAGCCATGCTTTGTATGGCACAACCTCCCCGTTAGATCACTGAAGCTTCTTTGAGGATACCTGGAAGCAATTGCAACATGCAAGGGAAGGAGTATATTAGAAAGCGTCTGCCATTCATTTTTTTGTGTAGCTGTTGAAGTGTTTTGTAATCATTGATCAGAGCTCACAGGTAGGCTGTATTCCTGTTCTTCCCTATACCCTTTCTGTCCCACTGTTCATCATGCTGATTTCCTTCCTCAAATTTAGGTAGCTCAACAGGAGCAGAAGCTGTTGCTCTGTGTAGGTGGTATTAAAGGATAAATAATTTTTTCCCTAAAAACGTAAATGCCATTGTAGTTTGCTCCAGTGTGCACAACAATAAATAGCAATAGTTGCAAGTGGTAATTTGTAGTGTTTAAAACAGTCTTGTTTATTCAGTCTGTCTTGTGGCGTTTTTTTTTTTTTTGTGCTGAATGACTAATCATTGCACCATTGTTTTCTTTTGATAAATGCATCTGTATGCAGAAGCAGAACTGCTTAATTTGTTTCAATCTGGTGTAGCGTAGTAAGTCTGCTTTTGAATTGCATCCTTAGCAGGTTGCAAATCAGGTGGCACCACTTTTCATGGTGTTTGTTCTCAATGTAGCTAGAACCACGACTTGAATGATTTTTGACCATTTTTTTATTGGTAAGTCTTCCTTAAATCATTTGACATGCTTAAAGGACCTGTTCCTTGTTTTTCACAGCAGGATTTTCTCTCATTTGGGAAATGTAAAGGGGTAACGTTCCTAGCCCAAGCAGAAGCAAAATGGAACACTGCTGTCTGGGCTGTGAAATTGAAATAAAGCTGAAAGCATTACCTCAGTATATTGCCGTGGCTAGAAGCCAGGTGGCACACAAGAAAAGGCTGCTCTGGTAGTTGGCATGTTAGTCAGGATCTTGGGAGACTCCTTGTCCTTTTTGTGCTGCAGACCTCTAAGAACGTGGACAGGTTGGAAATGATTTATCTGCCCTAATACTGGTTCTTTAAATGTTACGTATCTACCCTGAGTTAATTGTTTCAGCTCAATCTGCTGAGAATAAATGGGCATTTCCAGAGGGCATGGGGTCATCCCACATCACTTAGCTGCATTTTAGACTATGATGAATCGCCCTGTGGAGACACTTGTCTCTCTCTGCATAAACCTCACAAAAAGACAGTAGCTGACTGCCTTAGCCCAGATGTGTCACTTAGATAGCAAGTGGCCCCTCTCCTTATGCAGTTGCCTTTAGTTGTAAGGTAATAATCTCTTCCTACATCACAGGTACATATAAAGATTCAACAGTGCTCCCATGATCTTGCAAATGAAATTGTTGTTGTGAAAATAAAATATTTATTTTAGTATTTCAATTGTATTATTTATAAGATTATATATATATAAACTTTATGTCAGCCTTAGATTTCTGAACACACTGCTGAAAGGAAGAGATCTTAAGGATGCAGGACAGAAACCTAAAGGCTTTTGTTTCTTAAGGACATATGTCGCTGTTTTGTGGCAATATTCTGTTTAACACAATGAGGAGACAAACAAAGCTTGAGACTTGAAAATGCCTGGCATGTATGTGACGCTCTGTAAGCCACGCTCATTGCTGGTGGTTGTTTTTGTTTCTTTTTAGATTGTGATGGATTTCAAACACCCCGATGGCCACACAGTGGCAGTTATGCTGCCCCGATGCAGTTTATTGGTGATGTCTGGAGAATCCAGATACCTGTGGACACATGGGTATGTGTAAGAGCCCCTGCGTGCTGATAATAGAAGGAGACAGTATATTATTCTTCTGCTTTGATAATGATATTCTGTATTTAGAATTACTCTGAAAGAAATCAAGAGGTTTTAAGATAACTATGCAAATTCCCTCCTCTGTCTAGATGCTGCTCAGGTTAAATTGAAGAAAAAAAATGGGAATTTCAGGAAGCTAGTTGTCAGTCCACAAGATCACAAAGGGAAGTCTTCCTGGGCTCTTTCCCATTGATTTAGGACCACTTTAACTACTGCTAAGGCTGCAGTATAGTGAACAAGTTTGGGATCCTAGGAAAAGAGATTTCTTGAAAGGTGTCTAGAGGCTTTGCTTATTGTAGAGTTTCAATAAGATTTTTAAATCGTGCACTACTGGGAAATACTTACAATAGGAGCACTGAAGTTGACAAAAAGGCAAAAAACTTGGTGAGCTTTGAGAATGACAGTAGTGCGCTTCAGAAGAATAATATGTAAACCCTCATATTGGACAGAAATGCCAATGGTAAATGTTTCTTCCTTTGTTTGACCCAAGCAGTCACTGGTTACAGCAGTGAATTGGAGAGACTAATTACACTGTGTAAATTAAACATCAAATCCTTTTATTGGCAGACTTTCTGCCTTTTAATTTTACTGGTTAATTTGTATTATGAAGAAGGGTGAATATGAACTCCCTGACGACGTTTACATTGTTCATTTTTATAGAGCACTTACACTACCTGTATATACCCTCGTTAAATTAAATAATTGTAAAAAGAAGCTGGTACTCCTGACATGCATTATTATAGAATCACAGAGCCATTAAGGTTGGAAAATACCCTCAAGATCATCTGGTCCAACCGTCCCCCTACCACCAATGTCACCCACTAAACCATGTCCCTAAGCACCACGTCCAACCTTTCCTTGAACACCCCCAGGGATGGTGACTCCACCACCTCCCTGGGCAACCCGTCCCAGTGCCTGACTGCTCTTTCCGAGAAGAAATGTCTCCTCATTTCCAACCTGAAAGAAGTCCAGGGCAATGAAGTCCAGCATTATAAACTTCTTATTCTGTTCTGTCAAATACTGTCAGCCTTTTTTGGAAGGGTTATCTACAACTCTGAGAACGTGGTTGCTCCCATGTCAGTGATGTTGCTGGCCTGGGGAGTGGCCCAGGGGAGCTGGCAGGGTGTCTCCAGCCATGTCCCATTGCCCCAGCCGTGGTGTGGGGCAGGCTGGGGTGGCACCTCCATGAGGGCGGGCTGAGGCCAGGCAGGGACATCTGCCAGGGGTCTGGACCCAGAGCAGCAGGGCTGTGGCCATGCACAGGCACAGCTGTGACACATCTGGGCCATGGCTCAGGCATGGTGCAGCAGGACAGCTTCTGCTTGAAAGCAGCTCCCAGGGGAAGGAGGGACACAGTCCTTGCTGAGGCCTCTGGCTTGCTTCACAAGAGCTTTCTCCAAGGCCACCAGCTCTGCTCTTTCCAAGCTGGCCCAGTGCCCGGGCAGTCAAACCCACAGGAGGGGGAAGGACACGTGCAATGCACTTGTGGTGATTTCCAACAGGCATTCAGTCTGGGGTAGTTTACTCGTCTACTAAGAACTGGAAAGAAGTCATTGCTTACTTCACTTGTACTTTCAATTATGGTTGTGTTTTAGGAACCAAGAAAGTAGTCTACATTAAAAATGGAGAGGTCTAAAAATCTCAGGTCTTTCTACCCATATATTCCCATTTCTGGTGCTCGTCTGCCTTCCTTAAAAAATAGTTTTTCTGTATGATAAATATTTTTAAAAGCAGTAGAGGGCCCAGATACTCAACTGGGGTAGATGAGTATTGGAATCTCTTTATTTCAGAATGGGTAGTACTTTTTGTTTTTCTTTTATATTTGTTCTGTTATTTTTCTGAAGTACCTGTTGTTGCAACACCAGATATTTCTCAGAGCACAGCCTCACCTGGTGCACATTGTTACTTAATGGGTATCTTCTGAAACCAGGTAGAACAGAGATAACAGGGTGGGCTTGCACAGTTTGCCAGTAAAGAACAAGTTTTCCTTCATGCTAGTGAAACATGCTGTTGCAATTAATGAGATGAATAATCCAGCAAACAAGTGTAGTTAATTCACTTGCAAACGTAACATCAAAATGTATTTAAGATCATTTGTGATGCCTTTTATCTATTCCCCAGAAATCAAATTAGAGAGCAAAAGGTTCATTTTTGGAATCATTCTGGAAATGTATTCACTCTATGTTTGGATGCCAAGAGAACTAGAGACTTTATTTTAATTAACCCTGTTAACAAAAGGTGCACAGGAAAAGGATTTTTACAGCATTTTATTGTTGACGTTGAGAATATTGTTTTCAGTCCAGCCTTTATCTAGCATTCTTTCTTGTAGCATGGACAAAAGGAAATCATGCAGATTGGAACCACAGAACCCAGAAAAAGAAGACTTATATCTGAAAATATTAGCTCCTAGCATTCACAGCTTATTGCTGCAGATATAAAAATTACTTTATGTAAACAGAAAATCAAATAACAGATCTGCAAACTTGGGATTTGAAGTTCTGCTGTCAAGGGAATCTTGGCCATCGTTAGCTGGTTATTTCATCATAGTTTCATTAACTGCCATGGACAAGGCAGTTTTTTTATTAGATCCCATCCTTCCTATGGCTGTCTCTGGGAGATTTCTACTAGGGCTGCCCTGTGCTGTCTTTGTGCAAGATCTCCATGGATCGTCAGTGATTTCCAGACAGGAAGGACCTGTGCTCTTTCCCTGTGATGGGACTAAAGATTGGCTTCCTTGCGGTAGGAAAGGTGACATAGAACAAAGTACTGGCACGCTGATCAGGCTGCCTTCTTGGCATTCAGATCATTCGTCTGCTTGGTTAAGTACAGGCACTGATCAGCAGTTTCGTGTGACCTGCAAAAGAGTTCCAGTAGAAATATGAGTTGAGACCAACTGTTCTGCTTTATTGAAAAATATCAGAGACATTTCCCCCTGCTTCTAGCTCAGCTTATGAGGGTTAAACTCAGCTAACCAATATGGAAGTCAGTTTTATACTGAGAGTTTTTCTTTCTGGGAATCAAGGACTTTGAAGTCAGCAGCTCCGAAAAGGCTTCACTGAGGCCAATTCCTTAGAGATTATTATTATTTTTTTTTTCCCTTGGGAAAATTTCTGCATTCGTCTCCTTGATGACTAAGTTCAGGAAAGGAAAATATATCAGTGACAGTAGCAGCTTTGAAGTACTAAGCTATTTCCCTAAAGAGTTTCGGTTTTCTTCGAAGAGTATCTACTTTATCCCATGTGCAAGTGATAGGAAGCCACATGCGGGTGCAGCTGTATCTCTTCTCTCAAGCTGTGTTTCCCATTTTACTTTCTAATTTTCCTCTTGTCAACTTTGAGAGAGATCTACTGTAGAGCTATTCAAAATTCTAAATTTTGGTACCTTTTGCAATGTAAATCTTTTCATAAAATTGTTTGAAACTTTTTTCACCTCCAAAAAAATGTTCCAAGTCGCTTTCATTTTATGAATTTTATGCTTCCAAAAATGTTTTTATTTTCCATTAAGATCTGTGTCAAATCCAGAAGTAGCTTAAGAAGCTCTGTTCCCAGTTTGCTTGATTGATAGATTTTGGTCAAGAAAGATGTACAGCAGAGCTGTACCCTTCAGGCATTTTTGCAAATCTCCGAAGTGCTAGTCTTTGCATCTTCTGCAGTCAATAAATGGAAAAGCAATTCTGTTGCAAAGCAGGCTTTGTGAGAAGGCTCGTTTGTAACAAGCAACTTCAATCTGCTAGTTTAGAGCTAGTCAATACTATTCTAGGTCCGCAGCCTCCATTTTAACTAGTGTATTTTAGCTTTAACGAATATATTTCAGATAAAGGCCTAAAAAATAATCAAACTTATGGAGGGAAAGGAAGTAGGGGAAGGGAAATGTAGTTCCTTTCAATTAAATAACACTTTAATTAACATCATTAGTTTATGTGTCAGCACTTCTTATTTTGTTCTCTGAAATTGAATAAGCTGAAAATAGAAGCAGCAGTACATTAAATGGCATGTTGTAATCACACTTGTCAGAGCACTTAAGAATTGCCTTGTTATAAAGATGGATTGTTTATTTTTTTTCTGATGCAAATTAAATTATTCTTTGATTTTGTGTTACTTTGTTTTAGGATTACACCCAGAAAATATGATATCATTCAAGCTTCTGAGCTGGGACAGAAAGTTGGAACGATCACTGCTGATGTTGGAGATTTAACACTAAATCAAAGGAAAACAAGGACATCATTTACATTCAGGAAAGTGAGGAGAAGCCCCTGCAACTGCAGTAAGTGTCTTGAGGTGATCTCCCAGTCAAAACTGGTATTTGCGTATCATCAATATATAAGTGCATTTCTTGAGCAAATCTGTTTATCCCTTTAGATAGTTTTGGCAGTCCTGGTAGTTGTTCCTAAACACTACAGGGTTAGCCATACCATGTGGTTTGAATTAGTTGCATCCGCGTGGTTGCTGGAGTTTCAGTATACAGGAAGGCATTTGTCTAACACTGGAGTCAGATGATTAATACAGAATCTTGTGTTTTATTGGGACCTTAAGTACTGGAAGAATGTAATATAATAGAAGTAGCTACTATTCTTCAGATTTTTATCAGTTCTGGGTATTTGAAGGGGACTGTAGTTTTGTGAAAATAAATACATTAGAGAGGGAAAAGCAGTCAGTTCCGCAATGATAGAACCATGTAAGTGACTTAGGGCAGTACAGATAATAATTGACAGATTGCTCAATCGTTATGTGGAACCTGAAGTCCAATTGTGCCCTCAGAACAGCATTTCATGGGAATTTCAGAGGCAGAATTGCAATGGCATGGTCTTTGATGCTAGGGGCACTGTCTCAGTTTTGAAAACACAAACCTCGTTAATAGAGTAGGATGAATGATTGCTGTAGACAGCCTCTGGTACACATGGGCAGGTTGCTTGCTGTAAAATCATCAAACAGTGCTGCAGTTTAACCTGTGTTTCAGTTCTTAAAAGGAAAAGGACGGAATGAAACACTCGTTGCAATTTAATATTTCACTTTTACTTCTGTTTTGTTTTGCTAAGTAAGTTTAATTAATATGGAATGACTTTAAATAAAGAAAAATGTTCTTGTTTGCATATCTGTTGCTACATCTAGTTTACCCATCTGTCTGTGACAGCCAGAAAGGACAGAAAAGACAGATACAACCATCATTTCCCCATAACGAGATGGAAGCCTCAGAGCTGGAGCAAGAATATGTCCACAAGGTGTACGAAGAGATTGCCACGCACTTCAGTAGTACCAGGCATAGCCCGTGGCCCCGAATTGTGGAGTTTCTCAGGTCACTACCAGAAGGGTCAATAGTCGCTGATGTTGGTTGTGGTAATGGGAAATATCTAGGCATCAACAAGGATCTGTACATGGTAAGTAGTAGCCAATGTCGTTTGTTCTCATCAGTACTAGTGTTTATTCCATTGTGCAGTTGTACTACGTTGGAGCTTCAGATGCAGGAAGAGTGCCAAGAACAGAAAGCTGTTGCCTGATCCAAGATCAATTACCAGTTGTGTTAGGCTTCCTGATCCCTTCGCTATGTGTGTTAACCTTTATTTCAAAACAATTTTTGCTTTGCAAGTCAGAGTATGTTAATAAAAAAGTAGCGATGGGTGCAGAGGATTGAAAAATTTGTAATGGATGTTACTGGTTTTTTGTTACTGTTATTAAGTAAGATTATTACAGGGAAAATAGTTGGGCAATTTGAATTCTTCCAAGAAGTGGCTGATGTGTGGGAAATGCAGTGTACAATTTGTTGAAATCTCCACGGACAGTACTTGTTTTAATACGTCTTCAGTTCCCTTTGGCCTAATGGCATGGCTCGTTTGTGAATGATACCATGGTTGGCCTTCCCACCTGAATCTGTGCATAGTCCCAGTAAATATGCCAACATAAAATGCGTGGGGGAGTCTCAACTTCAGCACAGATTTCTGTAATTTCTCTCTCACTCTTTTCCTCGCTTTTCGATAGTCCTGATGTCATTGTTCCTATGTTCTCATCACCTTCCCTCTCGCACAGTCTGTGCTTAGCTCAGTTTTACTTCTCTCCTTTCCTATTATGGGAACATGAAGCACATACAAATATGGACCAACAGACTGTTTTTACTGCAAATATTTCAGAGACTTTTTTGCAGGGTCAAACTTTCTGTTGTTCTTTTTACCCAAAACAAGGCTTTGAGAGGTGTGCATTAAGCTGTCCCCTGTTCCAGAACTGGTTCTTTCATGCGTTTGTACTATGAAACGCTTAAAAATCCATCAGGCTTGAAAAATTCTATGCAAGGCAAAACATTCATTATCAATAATAAAAGTCAGACTTGTTTGTCTGTTGCAACAGAGAAACAAGAGTTTCTGTACTGCTATTTATATTCAGCTATAAGACATAAGTTGTTATTTACAGCCCTGTCTGTATTTGTAATGCATTTATTTTCATTACTGCTTTTATAAGCTAGGAAAAAAAACAACTGATTTATAAGTAGGCATGTTAGTGCCTGACTGCAGTAGCCTGAAAATAATTATTAATGTTCAATACATTTCAGTCTTTTGCTCCTGACTAATCACTTTCCTGTAAGAAAAATCTGCAAACCTAACTAGAGGGGAAAAAAGTTTTCCAGGGTTTCATGTAGGTCACCGAGTGCTAGAATGAATTCAGGAAATTGCTGCTGTATAGGTTTCTGGTAAGCCTTTAAGGTGAAATCTCTGAGTTGCTGTATTCAGAAATTCCCAGGACCAGGCTGTGTCCTGGAGCCCACAGTTAACCAACGGAGGGAAAGAAAGATCCTGCATCTGCTGGCAGTCAGCTGAATGCCAGCCCTTCCCTCCTGTTCCCTTAGCAGTTAACTCATTTCCTACATGCCTGCACAAGTCCAAAAAGTGGAAAGTAACAGTGAAAGAGAGGAGACTTTTAAAGCAGTTGAGACAGTTGAAAGTTAGCATCTGGAGATGGTTTCCTTCAGCTGGCCATTTACCATGGGTTGGGCACAGATCTGAGGCTGAGGGGGTACTTCGTGCTTTACATACCAGGTGCGTTGTTGGGATAAGAGGATGGTCTCTAGATACAGGCCATCCGTTTCCTTCCTCATTTCCTCCTCTTAGCTCGTGAGCATAAAGTCAAGCCAGAAACTTACTTATTTGCATCCTTCCTTCACAGCATCGCTGTGGCTCTTGTCGCGTTTTTATGCACAGTGCACAGGAGCTCTTAGTCTAGTTAGGAAAGAAGCAAAAAACAGTACAGCCATGCAGCTTGGGAGTGTTTTTCTCAGAAATACTGAAAATTAGGCAGAGGGACCTGAGGCAAACACTTTCTGAGGTCAGGTGATGTACTTTAAAGGTTACTGTACATTTTTAGACAGGATGCTTCAAGTAGCAGCTCTAATGGTGGGTCACAGCTAAGGTATCTCTCTCGATGTTTTAATCTTCAGGCACTGCCCGAAAACGTCTCCGCTATGGCCTGAGCTGTTGAATTTGCTTCAGCTTCTTTAGATGATTACATAGAGCCTTACCTACCCGGGTGTCATTGTGTTACAATGGAATGCGTGTGAATCCAGCTACGCTCAGCGAAAATGACAGCACCGCAATGGCTGCGTTGTTCCGACACAGTCAAGGAACAGCAACTTCGTGACAAGCACAAGTTGAGGTTAAGAATGTTTGAGAGAGAGAGAGAATCCATGTCTGATGTAGTCAGGGCAAAGACTGGAGAAAGAGTCTCAGACTTTTAGTCTCAGATTACTTTTATTTCTCTGTCTTTCCCAGCTATTTTTATTGTTGGAAGGAATGCAAATAGAAATGTCTACAGTTTTTTGTTTGTTTGTTTTCCTACCCAACCTCATTTGGGGGAACTAATTACTTTAACAGTATATATTTAAGCGTTTTCAAGCTTAATGTTCATATGTATAAGCGGAGCTTTTATTTTTACAGAGCGCAGTATTTCAGCCTTACCCATCCCCCCATCACCACAAGGGTTTCCTTCCAGAGCCTGTTGACATCATTGCAGTGTATCTCATCCATTTTTATGAGCTGTAGCTCTGTCTCCCAGGTTCCAGTGTCCAGGCAGGTGTGGTGATGTGTAAATCACCACAGGAATGTGCAGCATCCCCGTGGGGCTAGGGTGTGAGTGGAAGGCATGGAAGCCTTTCAGTTTTGTGGTTTACACTTGCAGTTGAACTGATAAACTGGTGGGAAATCCAGTAATAACTGACCGTGCGTTGGGTAGCTGTTTTTCTTATATAAAAAGAAATGACTCTACTTGCCAGAATACTGATGCTAGGAAGAAAAATGATGGCAACACAGGAGCCCAAATGGTTTGTTTTAATACAGACACTCCTATTTCTGCACTGCGTGTCATTCAAAGGTAGTCAGTAATGTTTCTTGTATTTCACGTGACCTTGTAAGTCACCCCACTGCAGTGAGATGTGTATCTGTCTTTATTTTTCCCCCTGCATTATTGTCCCAAGCTGTTATCAACTGGAACTGTATGTAAGTTTGATTTTTTGGGGAATGGGGAAGAGGGACTGTGAAGATCAGGTGCATTAATGTTGCGTACTGGTGAGCGGTTTTTAGTTGCAATGGATCCGTGTTGCTTGAGAACAGATTTCTATTTGAAGGACTTAGTAGTAAGTAAAAACAGGAAGGACAAAACTATCTGACAAAGGTATACCTAGAGCCAGGTCACTGTATATTTCAGTGACTGAAGGGTGAGGCAGAGGAACCTTTCCTGCCCTTTTCTCTCACTGAATCAGGAGTCATTAAAGTGATGGGAGTTCTGGGCTCAGGAGGCACTGGGCAAGAGCAACGCAAAACCAGAATGAACACTGACTTGTTCAGCTTGGCTCTGTTGCTGTGTAATTGAGAAATGAGCTTCCCGTTTTAGTCATAGCAGTTTCCACAGGCACCCTGACTGCATGCAATGGAAAAACAAAACACGGGGTGAAGAGAATGCTGAAGGCCTGGCAGACCAGCTGGAGCAAGGAGATTTGTCTTCCTTGCTGTGTCTGTGCTGGTGTCTCTTTTTCCTGTGTGTGTGTATGTGTGCTGGAATGTAATTTGGTTCCTTGAGGCTCTGACACTGTTAGTTATAGTTGAGGTGTTTCTCTGGGGAGCCACATAATTCCATTTGGTAGTTGGATTTCAGAATTAGATGTAGTTTTCTTCATCAGTTTCTAATGTGCTGAATCAATCAGGTTCCCAGATACTTAAATGAACTAATTCAACCAGGTAGAGTTAGTAATAATGAGATAACATAGAAAGAAAATATATAATGGTGGGCACCGTTGACCTGCCTTTACCTATCTTTATTTAAGCGTGCAAGAAGATTTATCTTTTGCAGATTTGCAGTACCGTTACAAAGCTTGCTATTTATCTAGTGTCTTTTGGCCCCTAATGATCAATTCCAAACCACTGCATTAATAAGGTTTTATAAAATTTAGTTTAACTACTCCTAGCTGAAATGGTGTAGGTGAAGTTGCCTGGGAACCTGAAGGATCGGGATGGGATTTCTGCCTATCTTATCGCTTTCCAAGGAACCCAGTGCAGAGCCGCTGGAAACTCAGACAAATCACAGATTTTGCATTTCTTTCTCGCTTCCCTTCCCCACATCTTTTATCTTAGTCTTTTTTGATGCTTCTTTAATTTATCTAAAGGTTTGATAATACACATTTCCTGACTTAAAACAAGAGTTGGATGTAAATGGTTTTATCCAGATAAAATGAAAATCAGTGGCAGATATACCTGTAAAAAAAAAAAAAAAAAAAAAAAGTGTTTTGTGAGTCCAGATAAATAGGTGTCAGTGACCACTCTGGAGCTCCTGAGATCACAAAAAAACAGTGAAGAAGTTTGTAGATGCCTGCCAAAAAGTAGGCTGCCTGGAGTAAAATCGATGAAACCTGAGAAGCAGACCTCCTCTGAGGGAATACTAAAAGGAGTAGAGCAACTTGCTTGGAGGCCTGGCTAAGAGGTGGGTTCAGCTGAACAGTCAGCCGTGCTGTTGGAGATACATGTAAGAAATTGCATGGCTGAAGCAAGGAGTTTAATCTGGAAAACTTGGAGAAAAGCTGTAAGAAATGTTAGAGAAGCATCAGTTTGACTCACCAAGGAATGTGCTAGATTAAGGTTCTTTTCTTTTTGGACACTGAGCTAATAGCACTTCCTCTACCTTTCTACGTAGTTCTAGAAGAGCTTAACAAGGATAGTATCCTATGCTAAACATAAACATTAGAAATATGAACCGGCAAAAATTAAAGCGTTCCAGTTACCTTTTGAGATTTTTTTAATGATTTGATTGTTTAATTGGAGAGAGAGAGAGAAAAAAATAAAACTATTCTGTATCGAAACATGTCTTTGAACTATTTTCTGTAAGTGAAGCTTCATAACATCAAAGCTTCTACTTGCTTCAGAACTAGAAATCAGTAACAGGATTGGGAGAAATTGAGTTTGAGGTCTCTGTCTCTTGCTGTAAATGGTTTCTTATGGGACGTCCATCTTGTTTTGGAAAATGCCCCATATGTTCTTAAAAATCATAGATAGGCTCGATTTCCGCCTGTAAGCTCGTACTACACCACTGAAGTTAACTGCTTTTTGCTAGGTTATTGGTTTCTAAGAGACTGAAACCAATAGATACTGGTTTTGAATGAATGCGTGTTTCTTGTAAGCTACAAAATACAGGAATGGGGTGATTAGAAGTCTTGTTAAAATATCATGGGGAGATTATTCTAATAAGGATGCTGAATTTGGTTAGCTCCAGCACCAGGGAGGTTTGTGGTGACTCCCCATGTTCAGCATTTATGCATGTATATGTAGCACCTATTATAAAGTAAATAAAAAAAACAGTTTAAAGGTAAGCCTAATATACCTGTTTCAGAGCAGCCGTGCATCCAAATAGATCCATTTCAAGGCTTCCATTTTCCTTGCAAAATGGAATCTTTTTGCTTGGATGTAAATCCACTTTAACAAGGATGACATGACAAGGAAGCCTGACTTCGTAATTATTTGATGTAATTTAGATGCAAATGAGGACTTCACATTCTGGCAGTCATGCCTTTGTTCTTGTTCTCAGTTCACTGAATTTCATCAACATACAATGTAGTCCTTTTCAAGGTCATTTTAGGAGGGGAGGATCGAACTTCACTCTCCAGCTTGTTTTTACTGTGGTAGTGTAGTGCCCGAGCAATTCTTTCTGGGAAAGACAGTGGAAGTTGCAAATACTCTTCTTCCTTCTTTTTTGGTCTGCATCAAATTGGACCCCTTGAGTTTTATTAAGTACCCCGTGCTAATGTCTTAATTGCAAAAGTAGTTGAGGGCACTGGTAATGAGGCGTGGAATCACCAACACGCAGGTTGTCAGCTAAACCTGCCTCATGATGAGGGTAATTTAAAGACACTTCAGTTAGTTTCCAGCATGAAATGGTGGGGATTTATGTTTACTTCCAAGTAAACAAGAGTTCCCTCTTTTATTCACTTTGTGCTTCAGTAAGTTCTGAGAGGAGGCCAAGAAATAAATGGGAAGGAAGCAATACAAGGATTGATCTTGATCTTTTCAGGGCTGTTCAGAATTAATTGGCAGGATGATACGTACATAGCTGTAGTGCTGGTTTTGTGGAAAATGATCCTGGGTAGTCAGACTGGCATTTCCACAACAGTTACATTTACTTTGGACCAAAAGTCAGGGGCATCAGTAGATAGAAGCTCACTTGAAAGCTTTCAGGAAATCTGACTGGAACGGATTCCTGGTTTTCTTCAAAGTTGTGATGGTAGGTAGAAAGCTAAAATAAATTGAACTGATAAAATGAGAAGTTATGTTGGAAAATATATTTATTTTTACTAATTATTGCACAAAGACATTTTTAATTTTAGCAATACTGTTGTCTCTGCTGGGTTGATTAACCAGAGCAGTTTGCTATTCTTCTTGCATTGAGGATAGTTTAGTATTCTTTTTGCATCAAACAAAATAAACACTGTCAGAATTATTTATATAGGAACCTGAATCTGTGCTCTGGTATTTGCTTGTTGCTGATCATTGAAAATCAAAATAAATGCAACGTTCTGATGCAGGCTGAGTTTGATATATATGGCTTGGTAGCAGGGCTTTGGTTTGAGTAGTGAATGTGCGTGGCAGACATGCAAATGAGAGTGGTACATGCCTCACGCTGTTTGTTCTTACAGAAGAGTGTAGACTAGTTTGGATTTATTGTTTTTATGCAAGCATGTAAAAAACTTTTTCTAGATGCTTTTTCGTTGTATCTTTGGCTTGGACACTGGGTAAGATTCAAAGGGCAAAAGAAACATTTAATGAGGTGTTCTGAAATGCTTTCTGGGGATCGTTTTGTTTGGACTGTACAGGAACGTTGAAAATTGTTGTGCTGAATATGAAAGCTTCACCTTTTGTGCATTTTGGTGCCGAGGTTGAAAAGGACTGTACCTGAGCACTTTCTTACACTGAAATGACAAAACCTGTATGATTAATGAAGCTGTGTGACATGCCTCAGAGATGCCACCGAAGTCGACACTTTGGTGTTTATACTTGTAGATTCAGCATTTGTGAGTTCAGAATTTGGCTGCTTAAAATGTCATCGGATTACAAGTGGCAATTGAAAGGAAACAAGAATACTGAGGTTAGGTTGGGTCACCTCTTCCTTTGCTATTTTCTGGCTCTTCTGCTATTTTGAGACCAGTTTTGAGAAATGTTGTGCTGAAAGCTGTTCTGTCTTACGCTGGTTCAAAATCAAGGTGCTATAATGAGCTGTCTAATAGCCCATCTGTTATCTTTCAGTTTTAAATACACACTTTTTTTCTTTCTTTTTGTCTGTACCCAGCAATCATATATGCTGCTTAGTTGACCCTCTTTTCTCATGCTCACTCGTGGTTTTGTTTTGAACTAAAATGTGTTACCTTGGTAGGAGACTGTGATGACTCTATTAGAGTAAGCATCGAGTGAAAATCATTTTCCAGTCTTGTAATTATCCTCTTAGGAAAAGCTTAATGAAACACTTTCTGTTACAGATTGGCTGTGATCGCAGCAAAAACCTTGTGGATATTTGTGGAGAAAAAAATTTCCAGGCGTTTGTCGGTGATGCCCTGTCAGTGCCAATCCGAAGTGGTTCTTGTGACGCCTGCATCTCTATCGCTGTCATTCACCATTTCTCAACAGCAGTAAGTCACTCCCCTGTGCTCCACTGTACTGCTGTGTTGCTGTACAGAACTACTAATGGTATAAAAAACTGCTGGTTTGGGCTCATGGGAGCAAAAGGGAAGAATAAGTGGGGTGAAATTGAAGACTTGCGTTTGGTATAAGCAGTTATCTGAGCAGAGTTAAGCTGTTACACTGCTGCTGCCTTCGAGACATTCTCTTTACGTTCTCCTTCTCCCTGTCAGGTGCACTTGCTCCTCCTGGCACTTGGATCTCTGATGTTTGTGTTTCATTCTGTTCTGCTTAAAATTAATGACTCTGGAGAAGGGGCTTTGCTTTGGGAATCAGAAGATATGTTACTTCCTAACTCAGATCTTGAACAGATCTCATGGTTTTTCCTCTGTGCCTTCATTCTTCATCTACGAAGAACAACAGGGACACTGATTGTCTGTCTGCCTTCTCTCTGGGTTGTGTAAGCTTCTCCTGGCAGGAACCGTGCAGCTGTAGCAAGCCCATTTCTGGTACCAGAAATGAAGTGAATGCTTCCAGATGCAGTATAAAAAGTAGGGAGCAGTCTGTTTTGGAGAAGACTGACATACCTTCATTGGGGTAGTTAGAGGAACTGTGTTTGCTCTAAATCTTAACTTCTTCAGCTGCAAACTTAGTGTATGTATTGTTAGGTATGGTAGATTTGAATCTAGGATTTTAGATATTGATTGACTCTCTTGAAGAGACTGTGTGTCGTTTCGAACTGGGCTGAAACATCCAAGAATTCCTAATCAACACAGCACTGTTTTCAGATGGCAAGAGAACTGTGTTCAGGAAAATGGCTTACCTTGTGCATAGTGATTGTCCCCCTGTGCTCTGCTCTGGTGAGGCCGCACCTTGAGTACTGTGTTCAGTTTTGGGCCCCTCACTACAAGAAGGACATGGAGGCCCTGCAGCGTGTCCAGAGAAGGGCTACAAAGTTGGGGAAGGGTCTAGAGAACAAATCATATGAGGAGCTGCTGAGGGAGCTGAGGTTGTTTAGCCTGGAGGAGAGGAGGCTCAGGGGAGACCTTATTGCTCTCTACAATGATTTTAAAGGCGGTTGTAGTGGGATGGAGGTCAGTCTCTTCTCCTAAGCACTAAGTGATAAGACAAGAAGAAATGGCCTCAAGTTGCACCAGGGGAAATTTAGGTTGGATATTAGGAAAAATTTCTTCATGGAAGGGGTTGTGAAGCATTGGAACAGGCTGCCCAGGGAAGTTGTTGAGATACCATCCATGGAGGTCTTCAAGAAATGTGTAGATGTAGTGCTTAGGGACTTGGTTTAATGGTGGACTTGGCAGTACTAGGTTAAAGGTTGGACCAGACGATCTTAGAGGTCTTTTCCAGCCTAAATGATTCTATGAGTTATTTACCAGTGCCTGGCCATTAGTGGGTTATGGTGCTCTGTACTCATGCATGTTGGATAGAAATGGACATTGCCCAAAATGCAGAGTGGAAAAAATTCCTCTGGTCTTCATTGTATTGGGGTGTGGGCAGATGGATGGCAGTAAGCAGGACGTGCTGCCGGTTCTGTTGTTACGTCTGTCTGTTTATATACCAGCTTCCCACTTCTGCTTTCCTTTTGTAGGAAAGGAGGCTGGCAGCTATCTGTGAACTAGCCCGGCTTCTGAGGCCTGGTGGAACAGCACTCATTTATGTCTGGGCAATGGAACAAGAATACAAAAACCAGAAGTCTAAATACCTTAAGGAAAAGCACAGCAATAAAGACAAGGAGGAGGAAATCAATTCTGGCATGGCCCAGAGACTGCCTGGTGATCAGATGCCTGATAGCAGCAGCCAAGACTCAGCATGTACTGACCAGCTCCTTGGTGACTCAAAGGACAAAGGCTGTGGTGCAAAGCCAGTGGCAGACTCCAGACTGCCTGTTCACACCAACCGAACCTCCTTTCACTCTCAGGATTTGCTGGTTCCCTGGCACCTGAAAGGCGGCACTAAAAAGAGACGGGAAAACGTTGAGACTGTGCTGTTTCCAGCTGGCTCTAAGGAATCGCAAGGACCCAGCCCTGTTTTCCACCGCTATTACCACGTGTTCTGTGAAGGTGAACTGGAAGCAGCGTGCAGATCCCTGGATGGTGTGAGGGTTCAAAAGAGTTACTATGATCAGGGAAACTGGTGTGTGGTTCTAGAAAAGTTGTAGTCCATGGTATTTCCTCCATTACCTGGTTTTTCTGGAAGTACTTTTAATGCAGGCTATAGCTATTACCTCTTTTAAAATAACAGAATAAAAGATTGTTTGTTGAATTAATAACTAGCACTGTGTGCATGTGTTAACAAAATAATGACCACACTCAGGTACTACCTCCATGGAGTGTGTATTTCACTTTTGTGAATTACAGGGAGGAGGATGCAGCAGATAAAATACTGGCCATGGAAGTCAGTAAGGCCAGGGTTGAGCTTTTAAAGTCAAAGGGCCTGGTTCTCCACGTTGTTACACCAATTTATGCTGATATAGCTGTAGTGGCCTCCCTGTGAACCACCAGTTAATCGAAATGGAGCTCTGAGCTGATCAGTGCAACCAGGAAATATAAAACTGATTGCAGTATAAACTTTGGGTCAGACAGGAGGGAACAAATGGCATGTGAAGCAGTTTGGCTGAAAAGCCAAATCATTGCCTGAAGTCTAGCAGAGAGTCCTGCCTGGTTTGGCATCTGTCAAGGGGTCACAAATCTTTTGCAGCTTGCAATTTACTCTCTTTTCAGAGTCGTGATACTAATAATTTCCTCAAGGGGAACTGGAAAGCCAGTGGGGATGCCACAATTGTTTTTTCTCTTCCTTGACCCTCAAGCACCCTCAATTTGTACTGTCACTCCCCAGGTTCCTCTAGTTCTTCATTCTGATGTTGTTTGAGAGCTGCTCTGAGGTGTGAGGTTGCCCAGTGGGACTTCTCGGAGCAGCTCAGCTAAACGCCTGCCTTCCTGGGAGCACTGGGCTCTGCCCCTGCAGCATCACCAGAGCTTGTGGTGCGGTGCCAGCTTAGGTGCCCCTGAAAAAATCAGGGAAAATATTAAATTAAGGGTAGAAGCAGTGCAAATTTGCTGCAGGGCAGTTTCAACCCATAAATGCTGGTAGCTGAAATGAGTTTTATTTGTTGTGCTTCAGAAGAACTGACGCTGAGCTGGCTGACTCACGGTTACGCAGCCGCTGCTGCCGTTGCCTGCAATGACCAGCACAGAGTCACAGCTCGATTTATTTAACACAGCCCTCGTGCTATCAAAGGGGCATGCCACCTGCAATGCCTTTCCAGAATTAAAATATAATGGACTCGCTTTTTCAGGGTGAATGGCTATCGGTGTCTCTGAAACCCAGAACTGCAAGGCTATACCTTCATTGCCTTTTTCACTGATTCATTGCCTGGGGGTAAGCAGGTCATTGCTGCTGTAATTAACGACATCTAATCCAAGGTGCCCGTAGTGACAGGACAAGGGACAATGGTTTTAATCTGAAACGGAATAGATTTGGATTGGATACCAGGAAGAAATCTTTCACAATGAGGATGGTGAGGCCCTAGAACAGCTTGCCCAGAGAAGTTGTGGATGCCCCGTCCCTGGAGGTGTGGAAAGTGGGGTTGGCAGAGCTTTGACTGACCTGACCTAGTGAGCCCCCCAAAGAGCACTTGGAGAAGACAATCTCATTCCTCAGCTGCACATACTGTCCCTGGAGCAGCAGCCTTGTCCTAGCTGATTTCTTTTGTTTGAGCCACGTGGAGGCAAAGAGGCACATCCTTGGCAGGTGAGCCCTCTTGGGTGTGCTTGGGAGTTGGTTTGCGTATATGCAACACGTATCACGTAACTGGTAAGCAAGGTCTTCATGTGTGCTTGTGGACTGGATGGTGAATTTCTGCAGGAGAAGCCTTGCTTGCCCATTGGTAACATCGGTAGGCTTGTAGGAGTGACGTGAGCAAGTCCTGGTGCCCTCAGGTGAGATGTGCAGGGGGAAACGGAAGACTCGCCCATGCAGGAGCATGGGTCTTTGCTGCGTGTTTCAGCTCGGTGTGTGTCCCAGCAGAGCCACAGAGGGCAAGGGGCTGAGCTCAGACCCTTGGCCAAGAGGGGAACTTGCTTATCCTTGCTTCTGCTCACAGCTGACATACCATGGGCAGAGGGCAGTGCTGGGAAGACATGCAGGAGTGTGCTGTGCTGGTAGTTATTTACATCACAAGTAAAGAGAAACACCGAGTAACGTATGTTCAAGTTAAGAAAACCTAAGGAGTCGTGGCAGTTAGCTGTGAGAACATGGTTGGTATTTTACTTGGCATGACCTGCTGCAGAGAAACCTGCCTGCTGGTTATTAACAATGCATTTTGCAGGATTGCCCCAGTGCCCTCTCTTCCCTCTGGGATGGTTTCCAACAAGTTGTTATTCCCAGCAGGGACAGTTGTCAGAAGGACCCTCCCTGCGTGCTGCTCTGGCACTGGGGCACGGTGTGAGCAGGGGCTCGGTGCAGGGCACCCCGTGGGCTCCAGCTGCCAGGGTCTGGGTGCAGCAGCACACCCAGCTCCGGGGTGGCCTCAGGATGGTGACAGAGGGCAGGGACTGACCAAACTGGGCTGCCTTGTCATTTCAGGTTACTCTGGATCGTATTCATTCGGGACAAAGGAGGAGGACCACTTCGCTTACGCTCCTTATCTGTGTGGCCATGTGTTTATGGGTGCCTGGATGCCTGCTGAGCACGCAGCAGCTTTTCTGCTTGCTTGTGAGTGCATTTCCATAAGGGTATATAATGTGCTGGCAAGAAAAAACTGCTTGAAATAGTCCAAAGCTGCCATATCATGACCTTGTGTGAAATTCTGAAAGTGGGTCTGTGGTAGTGCTTCATTACTTAGAGGCCCACAGTGCTCCTGTTTGCGAGGTGGTGCCTCCAAATTCACTGCTGGTGCTGAGTTGGGCATGGGCTTGAACACTGTTCTAACCTAGGGCCCTACTGCAGCAAACAAACCCTGAAAGTTGAGCATGGACTTCGTGTAGCAAAGTGATGTTACTGGTTGTGAATGCAGATTCTCACTTGGAGAGTGCCACCTTGGGAAATGCTGGCTGGCGGGTTAAACTTGCCATGCGTAATTCCTTACCAGAGGGGGGTTTCCTGGCATTCCCAGTGCAGTTCCGCATGGAGAGCAGGGTGCTGCCTGTCTGCGAGGGCTGGGAGCTGGAGGCCTGGTCCCAGCAGCACGGCAGCTCTTCAAAGACGTGTGAAGAGTTGAAATGACTCTGACATCCTCCAAGGCTTGGAAATGTTCTGAAATTTATATTTGATTAAAGCCAGACAGTCTCGTTAGATGCTCAGAGAGGATGCAAATGCTGAAGGAGAAAATGACGAGGGAGGACGACAGGTAGATGTTAACAAAATCTATTGCAGAGGTTTATTGAGGAGCTCATTACCAAACAGAATTACGTGCCGCCGCTGATGCCCTCTGCAGCTCTCGCTCACCCCTGTTTTCTTCCTGGAAGCATAATGAGCTGAGGCTCTTTCGGGTCAACAGTTGGATTTAAATGTTACAGGTTTCACAGTGCAGTGGTTTTCATAATAACTGTGATCCGTTTTTTGGCCATATTTAAATAACAAATGTGCTTAAGTGGTTATTCATTTGTGGTCTAGAAGATAAAGGGAAGGCAGAGCTCCACGTGGGTATGACCTGTGCTGTGAATGCCGATGCATCTCCTGCTGCACTCCTCCCCCAGGGCAAGGCAGGTGTCCTCAGAGTGCCTCTCAGTGCACCCTGCAGGTGGTGGGGATTCCTCTCTGCCCCAAATACCACCTTTTTTTTTTTTTTTTTTAGCTCTTCACACATGCAGGCAAACACCTGGTGTGGGGACCAGAGGCAGCAGTTTTTTTGGGGGTCGCTGTCCCCCTTGCTCACAGCCTCTAGTTTCGGGGACCCCAGGACCACTCCCACCCCATCAGACACAGCATTTGTCCATGCATGTCTCGCACTGTCCTTGGCAAAACAAGTGCTCCAGAGCAGCAAAATATTGGCATGCTGGAAGCTAAGTGTGCAAATGATGTCATTTGCTGTCCTGGGGACAGACTAGAAAATGAAGCCTGCGAAGAATCAAAGGCATGTCCTGGTGCAGTGGTGCCGGTGACAAAACTCCCCTGGGTCTCAGGGAGGCCGGGTTTGTCCGGAGGTGCTCAACTTCAGCTTTGTGGGCAGAGGCTTAGGAGAGCAGAAGGCAAGGGGCGGCACACTGGGCTGCGTGGGGACCTCGGCCTCTTCTCGGAGAGCTTGAAGGACTGGCCTCAGCAGAGTGAGCAGAAGATGAATCACACAGAATCACAACTGTAGGGGTTGGAAGGGACCTCCAGAGATCATCGGGTCCAACCCCCCTGCCAAAGCAGGTTCCCTAGAGCAGGCTGCCCAGGTAGGCATCCAGACAGGCCTTGAATATCTCCAGAGAAGGAGACCCCACAGCCTCCCTGGGCAGCCTGTGCCAGTGCTCCGTCACCCTCACCGTGAAGAAGTTTTTCACATGAGCTCTCGTACTGCTGCTCATGGCCACGTGAATTCAGCAGTGAGGGGAAGGCAGTGGGGAAGGCAATTTCCCCATTTTGGAACTTCACCAGTAATTTTGGTGTGATGGAAGAATTCTTGATAGATTCACATGTCAGTCCTTGATCAAAGCATCAAAATCTACTTGGGAACCTATCTGTGGTTATTCCAAAAGAGCGTTCTAAGAGAACGTTCAGGTCTTTACTGAGCAATGGAAATCTCAAGTATGTTACTTGTTAGTTGCTTTAAAAAAACAGCTACTAAACAAGCTGTTGCCATACTTTTAGTGAAGTTTGTCAAGATTTTTATTTTTGTGTGCACAATTTCCAAGATGATTTTAGTGAAATCTATGATGAAACATGAGGTCAGTGAGAAGTTCTACATGTGAACAAAATGACACTTCCACATGCAAGAAACTTTAAACTTTCATTTTAGGTAAATTCCTTGCTTACCAAATACGAAAATAAAAAGCAGATATAGAAAAATCCAAAGTAATCTCCCTCAGAGCAAGTCATGCTTCTGCTGTTGGACTTGCTGGTTAGCCTATTTTTTTTTTTTTCCCATTTTATGTGAATCTGAGAGAGGTTTCAATGTACAAAATGTACAAATTTCCTGGGGACTGTATTTCTGAAAGCTTCCAAAATGGGATTTGGTTGCCTCCTCTGCCTTACCTTCTGCATGGTTAGTAGTATGTACTGTCTTGTCCCCTTATTTCTCTCCTTTGCAGCGACGCCTAGAAAGCACCGGAACAGGGTGCTATGAATAGTTATTCCCTGCCACACAGCCGGCTGACTCATTGCTCCCCTCGTCTGCGTCCATATATTCTGCTGCCGTGTTCTGTACCTTCTCTGGAGTGTGCGCTCTTTGTGTAGTGTGAGTGTAGCTGGCTCCTTGTCTGCGGCTGTATTCATCAGGTTTGGTTCCACGTTGCACGTTCGTTGCTGGCAGAGGCCCACTGAGGTGTGTCCTCTGTTACACTGCAGGTCCTATCCCTCCGCTGTGCTGAAAACAGCTTGAGAGGGCTGCACAGGGGAAAAACTGCATGAGCTACATCATCTACAGGAGAAAAGAGGCCTGAGACAGAAGATATTCCCCCACCTGAAGGTTATTCCTGCAGATCTGTCCTGTGGGTCCCCACAGCAGAAGATGCGATTTGCCCCCCTCTCAAGGTTTTGCTTTGCCTGATCTCTCTGGTTTTTGTTATTGTGGTTCATTTGTTTGTTTTACGAGTGTGATGACGTGTTTATAATAAGCTTTTTCAAAAAGTGACAGATGAATTACAAACCATCAAGAGAATGAAATTCAAACAGAAATTGCTGTGTTAGCAAACAACACTCCATTTTCTTTCTTCTGGAAAAGCTACTGCATGACAGGAAATGGTGAAGCTGAATGAGGATTTAGGAAGATGTGCACTTCAGAAGAACCTGCCAGGTAGTTCCCTTTAATCCCGCAGACATCAGTCTGCTCCTTGCAGACAAAGCAATTAATCTGTACAAGAGATGCAGATATTTAGGTCAAGGTCTTTTCTCCCCATTTATGTACTCAGAGCGGTTCGAGAGGTACAGGAACAAAATGTCTGGAGCTGAGGGTAATTCATCTTGTCTCAGACATGCCACAGACTTGTTCAGAGGGGCAGTATTTCAGTGAAGGTTTGACAAACAGAGTGGTAGTCCAATGCTGGGGCAGAGAGGATGCATCTGTAGTTCATGTTGAAAATAAAGGACCTCCTGAGCCCATAGCACTATTTATCCTGAACATGCATGATGGGTCCAGAGCAGGCCTGGCTGCTGCTGCGGGCTGCATCTCTCTAGCCTGAACAGGGCCAGGTCTCTTACATCCTTCCATGCTATGACTGATCGGGATTTGATCCAGAAAAGCCTGAGCTCTCTCTGAGCTTCAAGGAGGTTGAGGACTCCTGCAAACAAAGTGGGCCACGCTGCACAGGAGGGGCTGTGATGAGGATGCTTTGAGAAATGGCCAACTTGTGAGGTTTGGGCACTGCCTTGAGATACAGATAGGAGGAATACACAAAGCAGAAAACTGCAACTACTCAGTGCAAATGCTTAGGCCTGCAAGGCTATGACATGGAAGGTTTTCTCACTGCAGTTTTAGTTGTGTTATTTTGGGACCATCCCCGTCCTCCCTGTTTCCTTGTTGCTGGGAATCGAGGTGCAATGCGCACTTGCTAGCAGAACAGCCTGTTACGGGCTAGGTGCTCTTGGACCAGCTTGATGTTTGAGTCAGTCAGAGAAGGCCAAGTAAAAGGCCTCAGAAAGAACTTTTGGACTCTGGAGTGGCTGTGAAATAAAAGGAATTCAGCTTCTGCTCCAGCAGGAACAGTTAGCGTGGTTTCTGCTCTGCAGACATGCATGCACTGCTGTGCAATCAGAAGCAGCCTGCTGTGCTAGTCAAACTCATCTCTTTTATTCTGCATTCCTGATCTGACTCCGAATTGTGTTTATAAACTTGCCCATTATGGCCCGATTCCTTGCTTTGCTCCCTAGGCAATTCCAGCATTCCTGTCCAACTGAAGGAAAGCTGCAATAAAAGCTCTTTCCCTCTGTTTCTTCCCTTCTGTCCAAGTCCGGTCTGTGTTGGCTGATGGCCATCAGTTTCTGCCTCCTTTGAGACAGACACAGAGGTGCTGCTTTGCATGAAGCTACCAGGACAATGAAAATGCTTGAACGTACAAGCAGTTTATAGAAAGGGATCAGCATCTGCATGGTGTAATGGTCCCCAGACCCTCCCTGCTAATATCAGAACAAATGAAGAGACAAAAATAAACAAACAAACCAACACCTTGGCATTTGCCTTGGCTAACATGTTTGCAGATTAAGGCAAAAGCAAACTTTCAGTGTGTGTATCATTTCCTTAATTGGTGAGAGAACGTCCCTGGCAAGTCTTACCAGAGGTGTTTACATGGCACTGTGTCAAAAGTTGCTGTCACATCTGGCTGCTGCCAACCGAGCTGGATTTATCTCTGTGCACTGCAGTTGCTCGCTTCAGTGGTGCCCCGGGCTGGGTGAGTCAGTCTGGTACTTGGTCCGCAAGCTCTCTGTACAGTTTCAGGGAGATTCAAAAACAAAACGAAATAACTCAGATACGTGTGTGGGTTTGGACTTAGGCAAGTGGTTGTAGGTTCCTTCTTAGAATTCTGTGGGTTGCTGCTGCTCACTTCTTCCTGTTAAGCCCTACTAGGGAGAATTTTTAAAAGACATTTTTGAATGGAGACTCGGAGAATAAGGAATGGGTGAAAATGCTGCCAGTTTGACATAGTGTCTGAAACACAGCAGAGGATTGCATTACTGCAACTTGAGGGTGAAAAAGGAGAAAATGATAACTGTATGCTATACTATTCTTCTCCTCTGCCAAGAATCTCCCCCCTCCTGTCTCTTAAAAGACTATTTTAATCAATTACAAGGTTGCTCTAGAGCTATGCTTTCCAAATGTCAATGGCTTATGGTCCAGAAAAATGAGTAATCCAAATGAATAATCAATATGTTGCAGGCAATATTGTACTTTGCTCTTCCTCCCTGCCCAACTTGGGCTGCAGTGACTGTGGGTCTTTGTGCCTGCAAACCTGTCTGCACAACGCTGTGGCCAGCATGCTTTGTCTGTGAAGCCACAGCTAGGGGGAGTCAGTGCTAAATTCACAGAATCACAGAATCATTCACGCTGGAAAAGACCTGTAAGATCATCAAGTCCAACTGGTTATCCTAGCACTGCCAAGTCTATCACTAAACGATGTCCCTAAGCACCACATCTATGCATCTTTTGCATCCCTCCAGCGACGGTGACTCAACCAGTTCCCTGGGCAGCCTGCTCCAATGCCCCACAACCATTTCAGTGAAGAAATTTTTTCCCAATATCCAAACTAAACCTTTCCTGGTGCAACTTGAGGCCATTCCCTCTTGTCCTTTTGCTTGTTACTTGGGAGAAGAGGCTGAGCCCCAGCTCTCCACAATTTCCTTTGATGTAGTTGTAGAGTGCAATAAGGTCTCCCCTGAGCCTTCTTTTCTCCACTCTAAACAATCCCAGCTTCCTCAGCTGCTCCTCGTAGGACTTGTTCTCTAGACCCCTCACCAGCTTCGTTGCCTTTCTCTGGACACGTTCCAGGGCCTTGATGTCCTTTTTGTAGTAAGGGACCCAAAACTGAACACAGTACTCGAGGTGCGGCCTCACCAGAGCTGAGTACAGGGGGACAATCACTTTCCTAGTCCTGCTGGCCACACAGTTTCTGATACGAGCCAGGGTGCTGTTGACCTTCTTGGCCACCTGAACATGCTACTGGCTCGTATTCAGCTGGCTATTGACCAATACCCCCAGATCCCTTTTCACCAGTCAGCTTTCCAACCACTCTTCCCCCAGCCTGTAGTGTTGCGTGTGGTTATTGTGCCCCGAAAACAGTTGCAAGACTGGCACTTGGCCTTGTTCAGCCTCATGCAGGTGGCCCTGTCCCATCGGTCCAGCCTATCCGGATCCCTCTGAAGAGCCCTCCTGCCCTAGAGCAGATCAACATTGCACCTAACTTGGTGTCATCTGTGAACTTACTGGGGGTGCCCTCAATTCCCTCATCCAGATCATTAAAAAAGATAATGAAGAGAACTGTTCCCGATACTGAGCCTTGGGGGACGCCACTAGTGACCAGCCTCCAGCTGCATTTAACTCCATTCACCATGACTCTGGGCCCAGCCACGCAGCCAGTTTTTAATCCAACGAAGTGTGTGCCCATCCAAGCCATGAGCAGCCAGTTTCTCCAGGAGAATGCTGCGGGAGATTGTGCTGGTTAGCAGCAGTTCCTGTAATGCAAATGGTGATGCCGATTCCTCCTGACTCTCACATGTTCCCTGCCAGTAACTGGTAGGACAGCCAGGGACTTCCCTGTTCGGCTGAACCTCTGGACTTGTAATAAAATTTGATTTTGGGACCTCTCAACATGAGAACAGTTCAAACAGGTTTCAGTGGGGGTCAAGCGTCTCTGGCATGTTACACAGAAAAAGGCTACGACTTTCTGCCTGCCACATGCTGGGGGTTGAGAGGGGGTGTGTCCTGGTGCTGTCCAGAACATGGACTAAGAGCCTGTTCCCCCAGGCACCTCTCCTGCTTAGTTGGACACTGAGGCGTAAAGAAATCATGGTTCTTGTCAAGGGATAGGGAATTTCCTTCCAGCAGCTGGGCTATGACAGATGATCTGGCAGTATCCCTCTCAGCTCACCCTCCCCATAGATCCAGGCACGTTGAGCCCGGTGGAAGGCCTGCCCTGTGTCATACAGCCTACAAAGGATGGGTGTTGCTTGATCAGCTGCCTACAAAGGACACTAAAAAATGAAAAGAAAGGTGGCGAAGGGGGCATTTATTGATAGGACCTACAGAAAAAAAAAAAAAAAAAAAGAGGAAGAGGAACCAAGAAAGAAATTGTTTCCTATGCCATTAGTGAGATTCCAAGTGCTGGCAGAGTACAAAAGAGCAAAACAGGCCTGGGTGGGAGGAATGATGACAAGGAGGGAGAGCTGCGTGGTTAAGCGTAGGCAAGTGTGCTTTAAAGAAGGTAGATGCAGAAACTCCCTCAAAAATCGACAAGCAATGGAGCCACTGAGGTGGAAAGATCTAAAACATTGTCTTACATGCAATGGGCACCTTGTCTTCATGCTTGAAAAGCTGCAAGTCAGAGAGTGGAAAGGAGGAAGGTGTTGATCAGAGAGTGAAGAGCAATGCTGAACATATGCTACCAGTCTCTTCTTGCCCAGTGCAATGTAACAACGGGGAGACAGAGGATGAAAAGGAGGTGGGGATGAAAGCTCTGAGTCAGAGGCAGAAATGAAACACATGTAGCTGGGAAGGTAGAAATAGCAAAGCAATGCAAATGGCTGATGGAGGGTGTTACAACGTGCCCAAAGGCCAGGCACAGAAAGAGTCATGGATCTCTGGAGCCATGTAGTCCAACGTAGTGCTCAAACCAGGCTTAATTTCAAAGTTAGAGGAAGATGCTCTCAGGACTTTGTCCAGCTAACTTCAAAAGTTTTTCAAAGATTGAGGTTCCGTGACTTCTGTGGGCATTTCTCCACTAACCTTGATGCAGACCAGAGATGCTTTCTGATAGTGCTGCTTACCAGTAAGAAACTTTTTCCTTTGAGGCCACTGTGTTACCAGTTCCTGCAACAATCCATGCAGCTCTGAGGAAGTGCATCCTATTACATTTCTGTATATCCTAAAGGGTGGCTATTGTTGGGCATCGTGAAAACTACCAGAAGGAAGAAACCACGTTCAATGTAATTCCCCAAATTTAGATGTAAAAGGTTTCAGTCCTCTTCTCTCGGAGGTGTTTACCTCACTCACATAGCCATAAGCTACTTGAGCTCTTCTGAGCTTTTCCTTTTGAGTGAAGAATCATGAAGAGCAGTGCTTTTATGCCCTAAACCATATCTGGAACTTGCTTTGGTTCTCATTGAAATAATCTCCCTTCCTTTATTTATTTATTTTTTTTTCCTGACTTTTAATATTTATTCCTTTGATATATAATCTTTCTTCATGCCTTGGTAAATGGTGATATCCTGTTCTTATGCCACGATTAGTCACCTCATCTTGGCAGAACCATTACAGAATGTGAAACTTTTCCATGTGCTGGACCTTATAGTCCATATAAATACAAATACGGACATGCTTCATACATGCAAGTGAGATTAAAGTTGACTGAGAGAGTTGACATCTATCACATCTATGTTGATGCTGGATATAAAGTAACTAGAGTGCATTTCAGTCTTTAAGAGAAATAAGACAGTGGAGGAAGTCAGGAAGTTGCTTTAATATACTAAGAGACGGAAGAGCAGAGAAATTGTAAAAACAGTTTATAGGAAAGAGCTTAGAAACTACAATTTAGTAACAACAGAGCATGAGAGTGGAGAATGGAGACTAATAGTGATCAGTTAAATGGCGTGATCCCAACAGAAACAATTAAAGTAAATGTCTATCAGAGATATTAAATAGAGGCTAGGAAAAACAGCAATCAATGTGAGTGATAGCAGGCTGCTAGTGTGCATACAGGATGAAGAGAACTCCCAAAAAACAAAACGAAAAGTCAGCTGTGTAGGTAAATCTCTCCTGAGCAGAGCTTGGGCATGCTCCACATGAAGTAGAAGACGATGAGCACGTTTGGGGAACCGTGTGCCAGAAATTATTGTCATGCAGCTGTCACTACGTATAGCAAATAGCAAATGTTCTGAATTGTGCCAGGTATTCCCCTGACAAAGTATGGGAAATACTGGGTGGATGGGGAGCCATCCCAAACACTTTTATAATGAGAGATTTAGAGCAACAATGTTTTCTGTACATAAAGGATTTTCAGATTTACTGGAATACAGATGACATTTAGTCTCAGAATTTCAGTTCTGTTCATCTGAAGAGTTTCCACTTGCAAAGGGTAAAGATCTGTATAGAAAAACTGAAGAAGATTAATAGTTACTGTCTCCAGTGTGCTTTGTTTTGTGTATCCTTCTTGCTACTACAATTAAGGACTTCTTCATTACCGCTTTGTGTGTCACTATGGTTTTATATAATTTACTGGGGAGAAAAGAGGGAAAGACATTTAATTCATCATTGCAAATTTCTTTTATGTGAGCTAATGCACTTTATATGAAGTGATTATGCTGTCAACAGCAGCATTTGGACCCTAATTTATTACGCAAATAACTTGCCTGGCATTGACTAATACGTGTCCTCCTGGGGCAGAATCAAAATTGCACGGCTTTGTCCAAACTGCTCTGAAAGGCCATACCTGACATCCTGAGTGGCCAAAAATGAATCATTTTCCTTCTCTTGCCTTCTTTCTCACCAGGTATTTGCTGCAGGGGTGCTTGGTGAATGCAGACAGCCTCTGCCTGAAGGTGCTCTCATCCGCAAGCTAGCTACAGGTTTCTAGGCTGAGCCACCTCGTCTAACTTTGAAAGACATCGGTGTTGATGCCTACCTCTCAGGTCAACATCTAGACCCTGAATAGTTATCAGAGACAAATAGGGACTTGACGGTGTTATTTATCTGACTGAATTTATTTTGAACATAATGCTCAGTATGTCTCCTGTCAGAGGCTGAGCCCCACCGGGATTACAAAACTAAGACTTTTTCTCAGACACGACTTGAAGTAGTGTTGCAGTCTGATCTTGAGTCTCATCACTGACATTCATTTTACCTTTGAGAATGTCAGCTATGTTCTTATTTTGAAATCTTCTCTTCCCCTTGCTCCTGTGATGCTTTTCCTTCCTGAGCCTCCTGCATTTCTAATCACTCTGTGCATGTCCTTGAGTGAAGTTTTTCTTCCTTCCCTTCCTTTAGATAGGCTTCATAAGGCTCTGCCCTTGTTCATCTCTTCTCCTTATCATGATGTCGTCTCACCCACAAATGCAAATTTAATTATCATTGGTATGCAGACAACTTACAGGTCAAGCTCTCCACTCCAGGCTTGTTTCTTTGTGACATTAAAATCATGGTCTCTCCTTTGGATAATGAGCAGACACAACTCACTGTGGCTAAAATAAAGTTTGTTACCTTCTCTCAGGCTGCACATTTTCATGGCTGGTTTGCGGCAACATTTATTTTCTTTTGGCCTCAGCAATGCGATGTTACCACATTTACATCTGGTTAGATACCTGTATCCAGTGTGCTACTGCAGATTATCTTCCCAGATTCTCGTTTTGTCTTGCCACAGTCCTTGTGTTCTTTCACTGACCCCCTCTTTGTCTCACCCCAGTTTTTCATTGTTTTCAAGATCTTCGGGATGTATCATGAACCACAATGTTAAGTGAAAGATAAGGAAGATCTTAAGTCCTGGGCGCGAAGAAAAATAGCCTATGTGACACAAGAGGCCAGCAATACCAACTTTGTGGTTGTAGATCTGAGGGCGCCACGACCGCACCATGGGCAGCCCCTCCACATTGGCAGCTTTAAGGCAATACATCTAGGAAATACGGACTGGATCAGGCCCACACAGACAGCTGTCTGACATGAAACTCATTCCTCCCCCTTGAGCAGGCTGTCTGTGCATCACCATTACAAAACAGCAACCCCAACGACCACAGTTGATTTTCTTTTGATTTTGCAAAAGCCAAGGCAAAAAAAAAAATCATTTCACAAGCAAATAAGATGAAGATCTGTGTCATTGTAGTATTAGTAAGTAAATTTCTCCAATGCAGAATACCCTGTATTATCACTCTAGCATGATGACAAGCTGACCTTTGCTGTAAAACATATGTGTATATCTATAAAAATAAAGGAATATCCGTGTTCTATCTCAGCAATCAACAATATCAAATGGCATATTTATTCTTAGCTATGTCTTTGTCTTATATTTGTACTGACATTTAAATTAAAAGGAAAACTCTATTGAGCTGAAGCGTAAGGCAGTAGAATAAATGAGTGCAAAATATATATTTTTATAAATGATTTTGTGCTTCTTCGCATGACGTTTTGTTTCAGAATCTAGATCAAACCTGAAATAGATTCCAAGTCCTAGACAGCATTTAGAAATTATTAACAGTGAAAACAGTCTGCTTCTGAGCCATCCTGTCTCCTCAGTTGGATCATCTTTGATGCCTTCTGCAAGGCAGAAGATGGAGAAGCACATTTCTCTGCACTCCACTGCTCAAACACACATCAGTCCCTAATGTCAGACTTCTCATACCCTTGGATGAGTTCAAAATATAAACTTTCAACTGAGGAACTGCTAAAGCATTCATCTCAGGGAGGCAGTCCTTCACAGGATGCTGCAGCTCTCTTCAGCAATCACTCAAGGTGCAATCTGACAATATCTAAATCTCTTAGGATAATTACAGTGAATCCTGTACTCCTGCTATTGAAAGGCAAATCCTGCCTTCAGGTTTCCATTTTCAAAACTCCCCAGCTTTTCACACTGCTGTATTCTCTTACTTAGAGATGGCAAGGATGATAACCTGGTTGTTCGTTCTCCCCCCTATTCCCCCCTGCTTCTTTCTTAGTTGCTGCATGTGATTTTCACAGTACCGAGTCTTGATACATTCTTTTGTTCTCTCTAAATCTAGCAACACAAATCTGATGGTTTTCTCTTTCCAAATCAATCTTCTGTGCACAGCATCCCTATCTGAGGACTCGTTTGTGTGCTCTGTCCATCTATGCAGCTTGATTAATGTACGTGTTTCCTCTCTCGGGCCTCATGGCCCATAAACTCTCCCCCGCATCAGATTTCCTAATATACAAGAACTAAAATGATCCTCTGACTCACAAAGCAAGTAATGCCATGTCTAACTCCCTTGAAACTCATAATACTTGATATTTCCCATTCAAATATTCTCCTCAGATTATTGGCTCCTCACTGCATGACTTTACGCAATCGTTTCCATATATGCTTTTATTTGATTCTGTTTTAATCAAGCAGGGGCTTTTGGAAGGATACCGGCCATCCTGGAGAGGGCTCTGTGTAAGGGAATTACATGAGATGCTGAACTGTTGAGCTGCAAAGAAAAGACCATCTCATTGTCGGTTCTGCACTCCTCTGGAAGGGTGGGTTACTCACAAGCCTCAACACTGGGCAAATGCTGATCACTTGCTGGATGAGTCCTTGAACACTTTCTCTGTCTTAGGTATCCACACAGGAGTCAGGCATGACCAAAGACTTAAGTTCCACAAAGCTTAAAGGAATTCATATTAGAGTTTAACAATTAACTTTGCATCTGCATGAATCTTCAGAGAATAATTTTTGCTTCCTGAAAACTAGAACCCCATCTCAGGCTGTGCAGTTTTGACACAAAGCCCTTTAGTAAATATCCTGTCTGATAACTAGGCTGATTCTGGTTTTCATTTACTACAAAACCTACTTTTTAGCTGTTTCTAGCAAGTTCTTTTTCTCTAAGGTTTATGCCCTTCAGTAAACATGGTTTCTTTGAGGAATGCTGTTTTTTTTTTTTTTTTTTTTTTTTTTTGTTTTTTTTTAATTGCTACTCTAGTGATTTCTGCTCTGTACTCACTTCAAACCTCACTTACCTCACCCTGCATCTCATATTTTAAGGACGGACAATCAGAGGATGTTTTATTTAGAGTTCATCACTGCCTCTCACCAGGGCAGCAGAATGAGAGGGTATATTTCATCTGGCCCAATTGTTTGGTTCCCTGTCTTCCTTCAAATTACCTTCTCTCAAATCGCCTTGAAGTTAAATTACTGCAAAGACACTGGAAACTAGCATCCATATTCAGAGCTCTAAGAGTTATTTTTGAGTCCTCCAACTAGTCCAATGTCTTCTTTAATCAAAATGAATTACTCTTCTCCAGTAACAAAGCTCCGTACTCTGGCCTCTGTGATACTGGGATTTGCAGACAGCGCCTTAGATGACACATTAAAAGGCATCTGGTTGTGGAAGGCAGTTTGGTTCAAGAACTTCTACGGCACTGGCAAGAGAGGGCTGTCACCCGCAACTTGTAACATTACCTGTAGACCTAAAGGCAGTGCCTAGTACAAACATCCAAGGTGGAGGTCACAGAAAGCCTGGTCACCTTGTGATGTTCCTGTCAGAAAGGAAATGGTCCCTATTTTCTGGCTAAGTGCAGCCAGCACTTCTGTTGGTACTCATATTCTGAGAGGAATGTGAGTCCTGTCCCTGGACTTTACTTGGTTTCATGCTTATGCAGACCAGTGGAAAACTTCAATGCAGTATTTTTCCCTCTGCTTCCTCACAAAGTAACACGGTCTCCTTCTCATCCAGATTAACCTAAGCCCACAATGGAGAAACAAGATTTCTAAGGGAGTCAGAGCATAACATTGTCTGCATTCAATGAAGATTAAATGAAAAGAGATGAGTTGCATATTAAGATATCTCTAGCCCATGTCACCTTATTCTGCATTGCAAACACGTTCAGCAAAAGCAGTGATTTACCATACTGTTCATTAAAGCCGAACCTTTCTTTGCATGAATAGTTCTTGTGTCAGGGTACAGGAGGCACGTTTTAAAAAATGGGCTTGAATTTTGTTTCTTGTTTTTACTATAAAAGATCTTTAACCCATCTTTCTGAGGCAATGCTATGAAGAAGATAGTAAAAAGACATGCTTACTTATTGTGCACTTGGGTCTCACGCTGTATGTGGCAAGGATGTAAATTAGAAAGTGATCTGCAGTGCAACGCATTCACATCCATTCCTTTTAATGAAGCAATGCTGATCACGAAGTTTACCCATATGCTTTGAGTTAGAGGAATTACTCGATATATACAGCCATTTCTGGGTCAAGGGCTGAGGCAAGGGTTGGGTATGAAATTACCCTTCCCTCTTAACACAGTACTGTAAAATAAAGAAAAATGAAAAGCAATTTCAGGAATTGTGGGGTGGAAATTGAAGAGAAGCAAATTGTTCAAGTAGCTGCCAAAAGAGACAATTACAGGCACTCTCGGTGGCAGTCAAATTCTCTTTACAATTTTCGTTATGGTGCTGTAGTACTCGGAGCCCTTTCCATGGAGCACAACCTCACTGGTCTCAGTATTTTTTGCAGGAGTGTTCACCATCTCATTAGAGAAAGACATTCCCTAATCCCCACCTGTTTTCTGATTCTTTATTGCAATGAAAGGAGGAGACTTTCCTACAATAAATGTTCTACACCCTGAGTCCAGCCAGGAGCGTGGCAGCAGCTTCCTTTTCTTTGCTGGGTGCTGGCCACATGAGTGTGCATTGGAATGAGCAAAAGCACTGCAGGAGAAAAGGGCAGACAGCCCCAAGGTCTCTGGAAGGTGGCTGATGATAAGGAAACAGCAGGAGCAGCCAAAGGCTGTGATTTCTCAGTACAGGGTGTCTGTAATACCAGCTTAAGGTGTTCTTGCTCTTGTAACTATCAGCCTGATACAAGTGCCTGGGGGACGGGGCTACAAGCTGCCTTATGCAACTGGCCTGGCTTTAGAAAGCAAAGATATACTTAAATCTCACTTTAAAAACAGAACAGACAAACCCATTGCACTGCACTGAAGCTCCGCTTAAGGTTGTTTGAGTTGTTGCATTGGTCTGAAAGCCCAAAGCACCAAGGCTTTCATTTCTGCCCCAGCCAGGTGGTCTGAGACAGTATGTATGTCTTGTTTTGGAAGTAGCTGACTTGAAGCTCCCTGTCATGTGCACTGCTGGACCTCTCCAAGTTGAGCAGGCATAGAAAAGGCCTCTCCATTTCCTTCAAATAAATGATTTTTAAGAAGATGTGTTATCAGACTCAATAAAGAAAGGACAGGACAGTTGTTATCACTGCTCTGTGCTTGCCAACTGATAATAGCCTTTGTTTTCAAAGTCTCTAAAGATTAAAAAAAAAAAGCAAGAAATGAACTGAACATGTTATCATTTTGCATGTGTAACAATGCAATTTGAACTGATACAGCTTCCTCACAAAACATTTATTAGCTAGTAGGTGTCACTAGAGAATCTGCCAGATGAACAAATCTCATTATTACAGTCGTGAAGGTGGGGTGGGGAGAGAGAAAGGGGATGTGTTTGTAAACCTCACCCCCGGTCTGCTGAACTATATTTGAAGAGATCACTTGTTTTCAACGTAGCTGAGCAAATTAACAAAGTAACTGCTGCTTAGGGGCAGACCCTGCATGGTTTGCTATTGAATATGGAACAAAGGGTGAATCATTCTTCGATTCACCAGTCTCCTTCATTTTCATTGTAAACCCAGCTCCTATTCCTGAAGCAGGCTGTCAGGATCCTCAGTGTCGCAGGGCTCTTTTGCTGCTGCCCAGAACACTCTTTTTGACGGACAGTAGAAAGTCGTCTTGGTTTTCGATTTGGGACGTCACTGCACAATTCAGGCATAAGCAACTAATAACCCAGGCATGGCTACTGCATTGCATTGATTTTTGGGCAAGGTGTTCCATCATTTTATGACACTGAATTTAGACACAGTAACTTTAATTTTCTGCTGAGGAGACATCATGAAATTTCTATAAAAGAAATACACATTTTCCCATAATCGTGTCTTTTTTTTTTCCCTATAATTTCTCAAGGAACTGCCACTTTTATTAGACAAACCATTGAAAATTCCCATCCTGGTCTATGTGATCCTTCAGAATCAAATCTAAATGACTGCTCTGCAGTACCAGTGGCAACCAGATGGTTTAAAAAATGAGCAGAATGAGAATTAACTGAAACTCAGACCATTTTGACTAAGGTGTACTCCCTCTGTCCTCTACCCAGCATCCTACTGAATGCTGTGCTTCTTTAATATGAACACTTCAAAATGTTTTGTTAAAATTAAGGTAAGAAATTCTCTCTAACTGTAAGCTAGATTTACCCATGTGCTTGCAGCTTATTCAACACTGCAGAAAAAAAAATCCATATTCCCAAAGTAAAGAGCCTCTTTTCCCTATTGAGCCACTGCCTTTCACTTAAAGGAAACTGTACAGGATCGCACTGAGCAGAGAGGATTTTTTCAGCCTTTTTCATATCAAAAAAAATATCAGAGCACTGAAGGCAAGCAGTGAAAGTTAGCAGTATGAAGGTTTATAAAGCAGGTCAGTTGAAGAGTCATCAGCTTTTTTCAGGGAAAGTGTAAAACGCGCCATTAAATAGGAAATAATTCACTCTGCAAGGTCAGCACCTCCCTGTAGGAGTTCAGCAAAGACCAGTATCTCCACAACATTATTGTTTTATTAGCGTGCAGTTTATTTTGGCAGTGGGAATGAGATGACTGAGCAGAGGTGCCCTGCTGACCATTAGAAGTGATGTACCAAGACATGGAGATTTCTGAATGTGTGAGAAGTCCTCAGACAGTAATATCTTGAAAGAAATCAGACTGAAGTTTCATTTTTCGCTTGCTTCCTCTGAAAAAAATCCTTTCCTTGGATGAGGAGAGGAAATGAGATTATGTTATGTTATCCTTTTCCTAATGTCTGACCTCAGAATTAAAGTCGTCTCTCAAACAAACCAACAGCAGAATGATCACATTTGTGAAATATCCTTAATTGTTCTTCAGATTTTGAGTTTCCTGAGTGCATTTGTATCATAGTTTCTCTTCTAAAATTGGGAGTAGGGGAAACTTGTCTTTAAATGAAAAGTTACAGTGCTGCTTTATTAATGATGTGGAGGATTAGGGGTATCAAGAATAACAACAAATACTGCAAAAGCTCACGCATTGCTTTTAGTTCTCTTTGTCTGTGACCTTCTACTGTAGAACACCCATTCCCTGCTCTCACTATTGCTCCTGGAAGAAGAAATAGTCCACAACTGTTGCTAACCACATTTCTGTCAGTTACCAGGCTTTCTTTTCTCCTGCAGCTCTTCCAAGTACCTCCTAAACTGATTCAGTCAAAACTAGTCAGATCAACTCATGGGCTATCAATTTGCTGTTTAGCTTCAATATAAATCTATTTGGTAAATATGTCTGACTGTGTGGCGTGAATTATGGAGCACCCATCTGACCTGCTCTGGGATTGCCTGGAGCTGCGAGGGAGAGAAATCAGTTTGGCTGTAAAAAGAGCACATCACGGTCAAAGAAGAGGCTTTCCTTACTGAGCCAAACATACACTTTCCTTGCTTCTCCTCTCGCAACCAGTGTACTTGGCTGCAGATAGCTATGGACTGAGCATGGCATTTGCCAATCCTGCTGGAATGTCTTTTGTATCCATCTGTTTCCTTTGTAAGTGGCTCCCCAGAGGGGGTTCTTGTACCACTTTGCCAAACAATGCTTATGAAGCTCTATCAGTTATCATTCTCTACCTAGGGGTGATCTATGACAGTTTTTCTTGAGATGTTGTTAGCTGTCACAGCATAAATCAAACACAGCATAAAGATGCAAATGCAATTTATGCATTTAATACCACCACAAAGATGATGATTAAATTACTGTTATCACTTTGAAAACATATTGTCCAATGCAAATAGCTAACAAATTACCCAAATGCTTTGCTCAGACCTTTACCTAAATAACGTTATTATTTGGCAACTGTGAACGCATTTGGTGTCAGACACACATTAATAATACTCTGATCTCATCCCAAAGAAATTATGTCTTGGATGCATGTTTGTTTCACCTGAGATATACCAGCCCTGTCAAATACTGTTGGCCAACTGCAACTTGTAAGTGCCTTTTTAAATTTCCCTCTCTCATACAGGCACATTGCAAGCAGCTGCCAACCTGCCAGGTACTGAAGCCAAATGCTAGCCCAGGGGCTCCGAACCACCAGGTCCTTGTGCAGAGCTGTGGCGGCAATCTGGAGCACCAAGAACTGGGTAGCACGGGGGCACATGAGAGTCAGTCAGGCCATGGTTTCCCCTTGTTCAGTTCTTACGAACCCTGGTCCAGATGAGGTTACCAGGGCTGACGTGAAGCTATTTTGGCCCAGCAGGGAGGCCAACATTCAGTCTGCAGTTCAGTATTTCCATGCTCCATGCTCATGGTCCAGTGAGCCAAGCAGCACAGGCACTCGCTGAGTTACGTGTGCTATGATGTGCTGTTTGCTGGGACCTTTCTCTGGTATAATACTGTATTGGGCTTATGTGGCAAGGTTTTGGTAGTAGGAGGACTGCAGGGGTGGCCTCTGTGAGAAAAGCCCAGGAGCTGGCCCAGGTCAGATCAGAGCCAGCTCCAGATGGCTCCATGAACCATGAGCGATGCTGGTTGGGCCTCTGGGAGAGCAAATTGAAGGAAGGGGAAATCTGCTGTGCTACAGCAGCTGGGAGAGAGGGGTGAGAGCTGAGAGAGAAGCAGCCCTGCAGCCCCCAAGGTGAGTGCAGCAGGAGGGCAGGAGGTGCTCCAGGCACGCAGCAGCAGTTCCCCTGCGGCCCGTGGAGAGGCCCCTGGTGGAGCAGGCTGTCCCCCTGCAGCCCACGGGTCCCACACGGAGCAGATCTCCACGCTGCAGCCCGTGGAGGAGCCCCCGGTGGAGCAGGTGGATGTGGCCTGGAGGAGGCTGCGGCCCATGGAGAGCCCCCGCAGGAGCAGGCCCCGGGCCGGAGCTGCAGCCCGTGGAGAGGAGCCCACGCAGGAGCAGGGGGTCTGGGGGGAGCTGCCGCCCGTGGGGGACCCGTGCTGGAGCAGTTTGCTCCTGGGGGATGGACCCCGTGGTACGGAGCCGTGTGGGAGCAGTTCTGGAAGAGCTGCGGCCTGTGGGCAGCCCCCCAGGCTCAGTTCGGGAAGGACGGCATCCCGTGGGAGGGACCCCACGGGGAGCAGGGGCAGGGAGGGACCGTGAAGGAGCGGTGGAGACGAAGCGCCAGGGACTGACCGCAGCCCCCATTGCCCTGTGCCAGTTGGGGGGAGGAGGTAGAAGAAGTTGGATGAGGGGAAGGTGGTTTGAGTTCTGACTGCTCTAGCTTGTTATTAATAGGTAATAAATTTTATTAATCTCCCTATTCTGAGTCTGTTTTGCCTGTGATGATACTTATTGAGATCTCCCTGTCCTTATCTCAGCCCTTTAGCTCTTTTCATTGTATTTTCTCCCCTTTCCTATCGATGGAGGAGTGAGAGAGCGGTGGTGGCGAAGCTCAGCTCCCCAGCCGTGTAAAACCCCGGGGAAAACCACCCCGAGCCTGAAGGTGCCGCGGCTGAAGGCCGGCGGGGTCCAGGACCCGGCCCCTGCAGCTCCCGTGCTCCCAACCCCGCCGCGGGGCTCAGGCGCTGCGCTGCGTGCCCGGGGCCGACCCGTGCGGGGCGCTGTTCGCTCCATCGCCGGGCGGGGCCCCGCCGTTGCCCGGTTCCCGTTCCGCCGCACAGTGCCCGCCTCCCGCCCGGCCCGGCTCCGCGGGGGCCCGAAATGGCGTCGGGCTGGCAGAGCGAGGCGAGCCTGGCGGCGCTCAGGGAGCAGCGGCGGCGGCAGCGGGAGGAGCTGCTGGCGGAGGTGGGCGGCCCGGCCCCGGGGGGAGCCTCCAGCCCCTCGGCCGCGGGCTGGGGGTGGGTGGAGGAGCCCGGGGGGAGCCCGGGGGGAGCGGGGGACGGGCAAGGGCTGGCCGCCGAGTGATTTCATGGGGGTTGTGCTGGGTGGTGGGGCCGGGCTGGCCGTAAGGCGCCGCCGAGAGCCCGCCTCTGCATGCTCTACGCCTTCTGCTCGGGTGTTTGTGTGCTTTCATGAGATCCCCCCAGCCTTCTCTCCTCCGGGCTAATCTGCCCCGGCTCTCAGCCCTTCCTTCCCCTGAGACACGGGGCAGCAGCTCGGCCCTTGCCGAGGGGCCGGGGCTGTGCCATGGCAGCCACGCTGCAGCCACAGCTCGGGCAGAAGGAGCAGGGCAGGAAGGCCTTGGGGGGCAGGAGGGCTCCTGCTGGGCCTCCCAGCTGCAGCAGCCCTCTCACGGGTGCTTTGCTGGAGTTGCCCTGACCTGGTGGCCTGTCCTGATCCCCGTGTGTTTTATTCAAGGTCTGCCTGCACAGTGTTTGGCTGCCGATCCTTGTTTTGTGACTCGTAGGCAGAGCAAGCGGTAAAATTGTAAATCACACACTAGTACAAAAACGTGGCTCTTTAGGAAGTCTAGGGAGTGGGGGATAACTACGCAGAAAGCTAAGTGTAAGGGGAGGGCAGGGCACGGGAGGAGTGTGAGGAGGTGGTGATGACAGGCTTGGGAGAGAAGGAAGGCTGAAGTCAGCAGCAGACAAACCAGACCGGACAAAGGTGTTTCTGGAGCAGCGGCGAGGTGGCCTGGCTCGCCTGGTGCTGATGTCTTTTCCCATTTCTCAAAGCAGAAGGCAGAGAGGGGGCTTTAGGTAACATGTGGGTGTCTCCCCGAGTCCACAGGGAGCTGTTCCTAAGCAGCGGGGCTTCCCTTCTGTGACTGCACAGGTCTGGGACAATTCTGCCCTGTATGTTCCCCTCTTCTTACCAGCAGCTGGAGGGAATGGCCTTTCACTTAGCAATAAATCATATTTTACTGCTGATTTTTTTTTTTTTGTGTGTGTGTTATTAATATCTATCTTGCACTTTCTGCTCTGTTTAAATCGCTGTGTAATAGTAGTGTTAGGAGTGCTCCCTTGCCCAGTTCAAACTCTTGGATGTCCACAAAATATTCTTAAAGAAAGTGAAACTTAAGTAGGGTACCATTATCCTGCGTTACCCCTTCTCATACAGCAAGCTGTTTGGGAACGTGCAGCTCTCTTTGTAGAAACATTTTACACTGTCAGGCGTTGTTAGAGTAGTTTATCAATATCAAATAATAATTTTTCTCTTTTTTTTTTCCTTTGCTTCTACTTGCATCAGCAGTGTAATGTGAAATAGAAGTGTTCTTGTTCTGTGAGGGTGTTGTTTAAAAATTTTGACGTAACTTAGTCTTTCCAAATGTCTGTGGATGGCCTTTTACGTCTTCTAAATATCTCTAAAATACTGTTGACTTTAAGTAAGAGATACAGCATTAAACATTTATGTGATGTTTTTTTGGTAACTGGATGGTGATATTAAATATGCTGCGATCTGCGGAAAAATTTAACCTGTCATCACTAAACTAACTCTAAATTCTGGGAGACGTAGTAAAGCTGAGAAAGGTTTGGTTGCAGTAGTGAAACACAACAGCAGTGAAACTAAAGCTGCTCTCATGGAGAAAAAGCTGAAGCTGGTGATGAGGGCTTTTACTCATGCAGGGGATGCAGGGGGGAACGGGATGGAGGTGGCTTTGGCGGAGGCTGAGCTGGTGCTAGAAAGCATGATATTTTGGCTGTAGTGGCTGCGATTCTTGCTCTTGGGATATGTCTCAAGAGGTCTTTGATGGTAATGTAGCTTCATGGGTCCTAACTCTAAGTGTTGACACGTTCCTCTAGCTTTTAGATGCTGCTCATCAGCCTTGCTGGAGAATAATAGAAAATCTGATTTTGAGGTTTTAGGTTGGAACAAAATCTGAATTTATTTTTCTTTTCTTACCAGTAAGTTGTGCTATATTACAAGATATGCTATGTCGAATTTCATTATTTTTTTCCTTCAATTTGACCAAGAAACAGTATCGTTATATTATTCAGCTTGTTTTTAAAATGCCATGAATATGTTTTATTCCTAGGTGGAAATATTTAAAAAAAAAAAAAAAGTACCCACAACTTTTTTTGCAGTGCTAAATAAAACCAAATGCACAAATTCTACTTCTCTCTTTCTGTACCACTTGAGGTATTAATCTTGTGTTCTAAATCACGACCAGTGGAGGAAATACTCTTGCCTTTTATTAACAAAAAATATACAGCAAATAATTGCAGAAGGATGTGATAGAATCATAGACTCATTAAGGTTGGAAAAGACCTCCAAGATCATCTGGTCTAGCCATCCCCCTACCACCAATGTCACCCACTAATCCATGTCCCTAAGCACCACGTCCAACCTTTCCTTGAACACCCCCAGGGACGGTGACTCGACTACGTCCCTGGGCAACCCGTCCCAATGCCTGACTGCTCTTTCTGAGAAGAAATGTCTCCTCATTTCCAACCTGAACCTCCCCTGGCACAACTTGAGGCCATTCCCTCTAGTCCTGTCACTAGTTTTCTGTGAGAAGAGGCCGACCCCCAGCTCCCCACAGCTTCCTTTCAGGTAGCTGTAGAGAGCAATGAGGTCTTCCCTGAGCCTCCTCTTCTCCAGACTAAATTCCGGTTCCCTCAGCCGCTCCTCATAGGACTTGTGTTCTGGAAGGATATTTCAAGATAGCGTTGACTGATCGAATTTCATCTCTCTACTTCCTTAATGTAGGTGAGAGTAAGGCAGTATGTGCGAGGAAGGCAACTCTAATTTACTGTATACAACAGTGCTCACAATTAATTTTTATCACTCAAAAGTAATAACTGGGAAGAAATATTGATCTATAAAGATGCTGTATCATTGCTCATTCAAAAGCTATTCAAGTGGTAGAGATTATTAGGAATGGAGAACAAAGGAAATCATTACACATTACATCTAGCAATAGCCAATACTCAGTGGAGTTTGAACTCAATTTTTTCTTTGAACTTCCTTAATAAACTCTCTTTTGAATGATGTTAAAAGCAGTTTAGTTTTTTTTTTTTTCTTTTCTTTTCACTGTCCGCTCAGAAAAGAAGACAGCAGGAGAGAGACAAATTAAAACAACTCAGTGGTACTCTGCCTGAAGTTTTAGGCAGGAAAAATTGCAAATGACAAATTGGTGGTTTGGTTTTCCTTACTGGGGAAGGTAAACAGTCCTTATTTGTAGAAAACAAAGTATTTCTGGTTTTGTGAACTCCTAAAGATGTTAGTCTGTTGATTAATGTGTACGTAATTGATAATATTGACAAGTGAGCACTGACTAATATTTTAAATGTGTTGACTTTCTCTGCTTTACTTAGATTAATCTGATTATGGTCAGACTGCATGTTGCTGTAGGAGCAGAACAGAATTGGGAGGAAACTACTGCAAGACTTCATCTCTGTGAGCTTTGACCATCTTGCTCGTGAAGGCAAGAAAGAGATGGGCTTAGTTTGACAGACTTACTGCAGTATGCGTGGCTTAAAAAAAGGAGCAGGAGGCCCAGTGGAGGTTTGGAGCTCTTTGTGTCAGGGTGGTAGTATAGCAGTGACTTTTAGCTTGTGGCTCATGTTCTCAGGGCATTTATTTGGTGGTTGCAGTCTTGGAAGCTCCTGCTGTTTGTTTTGGGAGAGGTAACTGGGAAGCTGCATATGTCTTTGAGTGTTCGCTCCTAATAGTCTTAGAGGTTTATGGACATGAACATAAACACTTCAGTTCCATTTCTGAAGGACAAGATGTTGAACTGACTCACCTTAATTATAAAATATGACCTGTATTTGTAAATATAAATTTACTTATCATAAATAAAATTACTCAGCTTGTGATTATAAAATATTGAAAAATTTTAGACTGTCTTCTGCTCTATAGAGAATGTAGTTGGGGCAATGAAGAAAAGGAAACCTCTGACTCTGGTCACCAATACCATCTGTTTCTTGATAGCTAGGACAGTGAGGAGTCCAAGGGAACTCTGCTGTATCTTCAGAAGCAATTCTGCCAAAATCACTGAGCTCACAAGAAGACGCTGGGATCAGCTCACCCTTTTGTATTTGCAAATTGCACATCCACAAAAGTCAAGAGATTAAATATGTTGCAAATTTTGAAACAGTTGTAGAATTGATTTATTACCTTTTATTTTTAAAACAAACTGGACAGAAGAAGTTGCTTCTTGCTGACTTTTTTTTTTTTTAATTACATTTTCCTGGTTTTACTGGTTTTGATTTTATCCTACTTCTTTTGCAAATCAAACCAACCCATTGATTGAGATTTCTCTTTTAAATTTTGGAAATGTATCTTTTATTTGTGTAGTCTGTCCTCCCAACTGCATTTCTCAAACCCCAGCAGCTGGTAATGTTTATGGATAATGATCAGTAATCAAATAATTAAGTGTTGACATGCAAATTGTTATCAAGCTCCAGAAATAGCATCTTGTTTTGATGAGTATGATATGTTCATGATACTACTGTTTCAGTTTGCGAGTTTAGAAGGAGAAGATAATTTGATAGATGTTTGGGTAAGTGCAGGGATGTGTACTTTTTCTAGATGTGAATACATTTTTTTTTTGTAAATACTGGCAGTAATTCAATTTTGAATTAGTCCCTGAATCTGTGCTACCATGTGTATTTTTGTTTTTCAGCGTTACAGCTCTGTGAGTTGGACCTTGAGTCTTTCACTCATTGGTCTCTGAGGCTGATGTGATTTGGCCATTGCTTATGCAGAAATTGTCTTTTAATCATTAGGGATGGTTGAGAGATTGCGAGTTTCTCTTGGTAGCAATACAGAAGGATTAAAAAAAAAAGACGTGTAAGTAAATGAGAACTCAGTATTTTAAACAAATAAGATGTTCATGAAACGATATAAATGAAGTGATTCTTTGAAACAGGTTTGTGGCACAAACAAGAAATGGTGTGTTTTAGTTTTACTCCTTTAGATTTCTGAAGAAATTTTGAGATATGTAATCCAATATAATTAGGAATGCGTTTGCTTTTGACTCAGAATTCTACATTTATTTGTATTTTACATTTTTTATTTATTTTCTTTGAAAATACAGCCTAAATAAATAATAAAAAAGTAGCAGTAATGCACTGTCTTTGACCTCCAGATAAGCCGTGAAATCAGCATGTTCTCCTAAGGTATGGTTAGGTATTTCCTCAGAAGAGCTGCTGGGTTGTTGCGATGACTAGGATTTGCAGAGGTGGTGGAACGCTTTGGCAGCAGCCGACACTTCAGTTCTTAACAGAAAATTACAGGAGCTTCTTGTAAGATGGAAATTAATAGGAAAGCATCTCACCGTTGCAGGTTATAAAGGTATTATTTGTTGGAAGCTGCTTCTGTGCAGTAACACTGAGCTCCCTTTTCTTGCTCTTGCCCTCTAAGTCTGTGATGGAGCGTTACATCCCTGACACTCTTCCAAAGGGAATTAGCGTGTCAGTGGTACTGCACCCACATTTTTGACTAAAATTAGAGGAGTAACGGCAGTGAGAAAGGAATACTGCCTTTTCACAGAAGGCTTTCAGACTTCTTATAAACCACTTTGATACGCATTTTTGCAAGCAGTGCCTCTGGTCGAACAGCCAGGTTACTCAGAGCCCTGCTGCTGCCTTCGCTGTCAGGCTCTGCGAGTCCTTCCTTTAGGGTGCTCTTGGCTGTGAGTTCTCTAGCCTCTTCTTTAAACTCTGTTCTGTAATGGTTGCCGATCACGAGGAGCTTGAATGTTTTAAATCTTACCAGTGATCCGTCTTGTGCACCCTTTGGCAGGTGGAGATGGCAGAGAGCAGTGATGTGTCCAGCTGGCACGGCTGGAGCAGGTGGAGGTTACCAGCAGCCTGGCACAGCTCTGCTGTGGCAGCTTGCGGGGGAAGCTGAGCCCTTTTGCATGTCCTCCTTGGTAAAGCTTCACGGGTGGAAGGTTCATCAGAATATTGAGGGGAGGAAAAGCAGTAAGTGTTCGTGAAAATCGGCGTGTTCAGCTGGAGAACTGGTGTAGGAGCATTGGGACGGTAGGAAAGGGGTATGTTCAGGCTCCCTGGAGATGTGCGCTCACGTAACCAGGCCTTTCCAGCCCTGAGCTTTGTTGTGGTCCAAGTTGGGAGAGCAACACCGGCCACAGCGACCTTTCTGACAGCTTAATATCAGAAGTGGCAAATGGATGGGACGAGTTGTATGGTAGGACAGGAGATAGTTCTGAAATGAGAAATTAAAGCTCAGTGTTTAGATTTTGGGTGCCTTGTTTTGATATCTTAAGGACTAGGCTAGGTGTTTTCTCTTTTGAACTTGCCTAACAGAAAGCTGTTGCCAAAAGGAGTTTTTCCACGCTCCTTTCTCCCAGGACCCCAAGTGCCCATCCTTTTTCTTCTTATTTGCAGGGAAACTGGTAGCCTTCAAGACCTTGCCCGAGGGCCAGCTTGGAAGCTTGTGTGCACGAAGCTGTACCCTGCTCTTGGTGGGGTGCATTTTCTGCCGGGGTAGTTCTCGAAGTGGCTTCCCCCTGAGGCCAGAGTACAGCAACAGGCAGGGAAATGGAAGGAAAATAGTGGGAACGTTCAGGGTGGGAGCGTGGAGGAGGTGCAGGAGTGGAGCCCTGCCCTTCCATGGCAGCTGGCCGTGAGAGCAGCTTGGTTTCCTTGTCGCTTGTCTCTGTCATGCTGCATTGATCTAGTGGTGTGCTGCGGAACTTCTTCTGATTGTTACTTGGAAGAAAAGTGATTTTTTTCCCTCGTTTTGAATGAAGAAGTTGACTGTTCTGTGGTGATGTTTATCATCTTACCCTGAAATGCCAGAGGTTGTCCACGAAAGAAGGTTCGTGCCCACTTAAAGAAGGGAAACTGCGTAGTCTCTATTGTGGTGTGGAGAGCTTTCAGTGGCCTTGGTGAGAGCTGAAATGGTGAACAGAGTCAGGAAAGGGTGTTGGTGGTCAGGGTTTTGGCGTGCTGGAGAGGGAGTGAGCCCTAGGTGAGGCGTGCCCACTTCTGGACATCTGTGAGGTACTGTCCTGTAGCAACCTCTCATTACTGGGTGCCCTACAGACTTTGCCCACTGGCAGTGCGTTTGAGCCTTTCTGCTGCCTCCTGGAGTGACATGCTGTAATGTTTGCAGCTTTCGGTGTTTTGTGCATTACAGGCTGTTGAGAACGAGTTTTTTACTTCACGCAGCAATTACTGTGGTTAGCAGCCCTGCGGGCCGGGACTCATGACCTGTCTCAGCTCTGTAATGAAAACTAGAAAGCAATTTCACTGAACTTGGTTTCCTTTCTCTCTCAGATGGGACTGTGAAATCCAAGATCCTTTGGCCTGCATGTGGTAAAGGCTGCAGAGTTTGTTGTGCTGCCTTGGCAAGCAGTACTAACCTAGTGCTCAAAGTGATTGCTTATATGACACCGACAGCCCTCGCAGAGAGCTTTGCCAGCATTAGACTTCACCTCGTGCCTGCTGCAAATGGGACCGAGCAACTTTATTAGGGTACTGCAGAAATATGTAATGAAGTATGATGCTTGCCCTTCTTGCTAGCTAGTAGCTTTTAGTGGTCCTCTGTGTTTGGTGCGCTCTGCCACTTGCGGAATTAATACATTACTTGGCAGCAGAGTTATTTCAGAAATGAGACATCCTCTATTTATGGAGAATCATAAAATGGTTTGGGTTGGAAGGGGCCTTAAAGATCATCTAGTTCCAGCCCCCAGGAGGAAGCTTAGCAATGTTGTTGCGGTGGCAACCTAAAATGTACCAAATGTTAAGTGCTCGTCTATAAAGGCAAAAGGGTAAATGGTATTAATGAACTTTCATTTGAAGTGAAGGCTTGAACTGCTGTGGATTGAGAGCTGTGAAACTATTAGTTGGCCTTCGTAGCATAGAATAAGGCTGACAGCGGACTTTATTATAAAATGTAGAAAAGGAATTAAAAATAGACAGATGCTAGTAAGCCCTGCGTGATTGATTATAAAAGGCAAGTGGAATAGGAAGGACGTTTGGAGCTAGTAAAGTAATGCAGACAAATCCCCTCCTCCCTGGTGACAGTTTAAATAATTAGGGGTGTGCTGTGAGGGGAAAACATTCACCAGCTATAAAAGTAAATATTGTAATTTGATGGTAGAGGGAGATAAATAGTTTTTAGCAATTGGAAGATCAGAGGTTGTTGCTTCTGGCTTTCTAGCTGGGTGTTAAATTGGTAATTCAGGTGAAAATGTATCTTTTTTAGTCTTTCTAAATCACCAGGCAGCTTTGTCTTTTGTGTGTGGATATTGTTACGAATCTTCTATAGTATCTCGGTGTAAGAAGAACCAGCTTTAGGCTGCTGCTGTTGTGCCTCCCTCTTTTTAGCAGTCTGGTGGTATTGCCACTACAGACTCATCTCGCGCAAGCCTGTTCCAGCCAGAATTTGGGAGACAGCGGTCTGCAGCTTAGTGCTGACCTCGGGTCGTTCTGTGTCCTGAATATGGATTTGTGCACTTCAGCCAAAGCTATGATCAGCCACTTTTATTACGATCACGTATCTCCTTTGCATAAATACTGCCTGTGTTTTTTTTTCTTATTTGTAGATCTAATCAAAGGGATAAAATTTTCCTTTTTACCTTATTTGTAACATTAGCTTCATTTCACTCAAGGTATATTCGTAAATTTTGCAACATGAAGGAAATAGTAATTTCATTTAAAATATACTTTTTTATTACAGAGGAGGGTAAGAGCCTAAAACACAGGAAAAAAAAAAACCAGCAAATGTGAAGAAGTAATGGAAAATAAATGAAAGTGCTAATTGAAAGGGGCCACCTCTGCAGCTCCAAATTAAAAAGTAAATGTCTGAAATGTGAAGCAGAGATGGGCTTGGAGGGCGGCAGGGGAGTAAATACAGGAAGGAGACCAGTGAATGATGCTCAGGAGGAAGACTTGAAGAGGAAACAGAAAAGGGTCTGGAGAATGATTTTATGGTTTGATACTTTTGTAATGTGTGAAAGGACACAGTCGCTTCCCACGATGTAACATTGTCACTCTTCTTGTGTGCGGTCTCCTGGTTTACCATTGCAAAGGCTGTCTGGTAAAACTCTTGAGACTCAGGAAGAAAACCAAATTTCACTTTCAGCTTTTGCTTTGACTTTTGTAAAACTTGCGTGGTTTATCTCAAGCAGTAGAAAACACTGCAGAAGTAGAGTTGTAATAATATAAAATTTTTCCTGTTTAATCAAGTGTGATGATTGCATTTTGGGATAAACAGCTTTCATAATGGCAAATTATGTTTGTGGGAACTTGTTTGTGAAAACCAGGCTTGTGTTGAATGCAATGGAAACTTCAGTGGCTGGAAAGGTCCTTATTTTATTCACATAGTTTACCAGAGTCCTTTTCAGGAGTTGAAGCTACAGTGATTATTAATTTTTCAGAAGTAGTAGTAAAAATATTCCTGTTTTTCTCTCCATAACCAGAAGGGGTAGAACGTCTGGCAGTCCACAGTGCCAGTACTTCTATGCTTCTTGAGAGCTTGCACTTCTGCAATCCAAATTTTGCACCTGGCTGAGATACTTCTAAGGATGAATGTGCATGAAGATAGACTTGCTAGCGGTTACTTTTAAAATTAATAGAGAGTGAGCTGTGCTTGGCAGTGGTGTAATTGCCCAGGTAATTATTTGAAGTAGAAAATCAGAAGGTAAGTCCACTGTATCATATACATATTGTATGCAGTTCACGAAGGCTGTAAGAAGAGAAGATTTCACTGAAATAAGAATGGAAGTTGAATGTCGTTGCCTCACTTACTGAGGATGGTAGGAGGAAATCAGTGCTAGAGGAGCTGCAAAGCTGTAGCTTGAGGAAGGAGCGTGCATAATATGCTAAATGGGAAACTCAGTTAAAACATAATCCTAAAGTATTTTTATTGCTGTCCTCTGAAAGGAGAAATTCTCAAGTACGGTCCTTAAAACTGTGTGTGATTGTGTCAACATGGCTTACAGAGGTGTCTGTACTTAATGCTATTAACTCCATTTGGTAATTTTTCTTCTCTGTTTGTCTTAGGCCAAAATTAATTATGAGAAGGAGGAGAGGCGCAAGCTGAAAAAACATCTGCGAGGTGAAGATACGTGGATGCTTCCTGATGTGAATGAACGGGTGGAACAACTGGAAAAGGTGATGCAACTGTACGTCATTGAATTGTGTTGTTGGCTCTGCAGCATGTCTGTATGAACAGGAAGCTGTGAGGGCTTTAAGGTGCTACAGAAAACCTCCCAGTTTCTGAATTCCTTATGCTTCAAAATTAGCTTAGTTTAAGTGGAAATAATCTTTTGCTCAGAGGAAAAAAAAACTAGTCATTCAATTCCAGCCTTAATTTCTACCACATGCAGATGAGCAAGCACTACCAGATGAGAATAGGGAAGAATTCTGGAGGACCTGAGACTTGGTAGTAAGCCCCTGCGTGGTAATTCACAGGAGAAGCTGTAATGGAACCAGCCAATATCACATCCTTAAGTATTAGTTTAGAAACTTGTACAGGTACTTCAACAAAGGGCACACGCATTGTTGGAGTCATTCCTGAGGAAACAGATCTGGCTGAAACAAACATAAAGATGATCTTCTATGTGGAGTTGTAGTGCCTTAGTTCCGGTGAAAAGGTACTACTGGGAGGGGAGTTGGTTATGGGTGTGAGGCATAGCATATTCCCCCCGCTCCCCTCCACCCCAAGGTGAAGAGAGAGGGTAGTAGAAGTAAAAGGTAGCTATGACCAGCCGTGTGTTTTACCTTTCTCGGTGTGGTTTGGTAAGTAAGTTGTGATTGTTTCTCTTGTGTGTGGGCGATTTGGTTTACTGAATCTCATTTACAAACATTTACTTGTAGGAACATTCTGTGCAGAAAAAAAAGAAAAAGGATAAGCATTCAAAAAAATCTAAGAAAGAAAAGAAGAAAAGTAAAAAACAAAAATCTGAAAAGAAGGATGACTTCAGTGATAGTTCTTCAGTAAGTAACAAACTTTAAAGTGCTTCAAATGATACTTTAAAAACCTGCACCGTTTTATTCTCCAAGGGTACACATGGTTAATAATACTAAGACTGACTCTGTCGGGAAAAACTGTGGCAAAGTTTCTCTCTCTAATATACCAAGTACTTAATCAATTCAGAAGATGCTGTGAGTGCCTCTGAACTTTAGAATGTTCAATTCGCTTATTAGGAAATAATGGATTTACAGTTTTTCAGCAGAGAAAATGTGGGGAAAAAAATCTTGATTTTTGGGGACTCCTAGGATAGACTGGAAAAATTTATAATTCTCTGCAGTCAGTGGTATGTGATAGAACGGTGTGTCTAAATTTGCACATTTGACTTTGATTTTAAGCATGTGTTACTGCTGCCTTTTTCCATGGATATTCAGCTGGGAGTTGTACACTTTTCCAGAGGAAGGCTTAGGCTTGTGCATTTGCATCTGTAGACAGTACAGATTTTGCATCTGGCAAAACACTACAGAGACTGCATTACAAATCAGGGTGCTGCTTTCTGGCCACGTTCTGTAAAACATCCTTCCCAGTGGTTTGGTGCAAGTCCGGTAGCAGTGTAATTGTTCTTTTCAGAGAACCTGCTTTACTGAGTGAATGAACGTGCAGTATGAGGAGATTTACTTTCCAGGGACAGACAATCAGAATTGAACTATGCTTTAAGTATGGGATGTAACCCATGCCACAGATGTCCCACATTTACAGTGGGAATCACCAAAACTCCTCAAATCATATCAGTGGGTCCCAGGATACAGCACAATCCCGGTTCCTTTGATCCAGAGTCTCTTTTTCTGATAACAGGTTCATATAAATAGCAAAGAAATTGTATTCAATGAAGTGCCGTTTTCTTCAAGTGTGAAGTCACAGTGCGTGGTTTGCAGGTGTAGGAGGTCAGGTAGGAAAATGGGAGAAGATAGCCTATAAAGAACTTTAGATTGTACTGTGTTACTGGTTTACTTTTTTCATATAAAACATATTAATGAACATAGACTTTTTAAATTTTGCTTTTGTAATGCCATGACAATATTTGTTACTGTTTTTGTTTTGGTGGTTTTAACTTTAGTAACATTATGCTGCTAGTCAACTGCTGGTCTGAACTGGTATTACGTACTGTGATGTGCTCATGAAGTGTCGCAGTATGTTTTGATCTTAAAGGAACAATTTCCTTGTGGGACTATCAAAATTACATTTTTATTACCAATATTTAAAAATAATAAACAGTATTACATTAGTAGTGCTTAGCAATCAGCATCAAGTTTGGCTAGTTATGTACTTGATAAGTATTATAAATTTTATCAATGTATCTTAAGATCTTCTTCTTCATATTAAATTCTGTATTTAGGATTCTTCAGTTGAATGGGTTGAGTCAAATGCGTCACAGTCAGATAACACAGAAAAGGCTTGGAAGGTCAACAAGGAATCAGATGCTGTGAAAGGACCCTCCTTGCAGGTGAGCAGTGTGATAACTATTCCAGAAATAGATTCAGCATGACCAAATGTGAAACAGGCTTAGGTTTCTTGACAGTTCTTTTGCAATGTATTGAACAAAAACTGTTTGATAGACAAATGTCTATGTTTATCTGGGTAAATGTTACATTTCATTCAATGGAAGACTTCTTTATCTAATAGTTACATAGTATTTAACAAGGTACAGCACTTGCAGTTGTCTAGTATTAGTTCCTTTCATCCTGTTTTCAAGCTCTAGGAACGTGGCCTAATTTTCTCAAAAATGGCAACTTAAAGGTATTGACTAGAGATGCAGCTTTTTCTGCATAATTTAGGTCTGTGTTCTACAGTTGAATGAATTCTTGCTTCTGCAGTAATTAGTGATACAGGTATAAGGAAGGGAGGTGCAGAACTTTTCACCAACAATAATAATGGAATCAAGGCCTATTGATTTCCCTAGGTGAATTCTGTGCCCAGCAGGCACCATTTATTCTCGTTAACAAAGTTGTACTGTTGTAATCTTAGCTGCATAAATGTAGTGTCGTGATGTTTTCATTTGTGTGAAAATGATGATTTTGTGTTTAGTGTCTAGTTCTATTCTTGTTTCTCGTTCTGCAGTTGTGTATATTGTTAAGAAAAATAAAAAGGATCTCTGAATCATTTTTTTTAAATGATATAATAACAAAATGTAAATCCTTATGTGTGTCATGATAATTTATACTGTAAAGCCACTATTTTTGCCAAGCATTTCTTATATAAAGTGACTTGTCCTGTGCATTCTGGGCATGTCTACTTTTGAGTGAAGAGTGAATTTCCATGTCATTCCTACCTTCTGTGTTTTGGATCACTTCATGGAACAGTTTTGGAGCAAGTAAACCCATTTCATATATATAGAAGAATTTGGAGCCAGGCTCTGCTCAGCGGTGCCCAGTGCCAGGACAGGAGGCCATGGGCACAGCCGGGCACCCAGGAGGCTCCCTCTGAGCACCAGGCAGCACTTCTGTGCTGGGCGGGTGACGGAGCCCTGGCACAGGCTGCCCAGAGAGGCTGTGGGGTCTCCTCCTTGGGGATCTCCAAAAGCCGCCTGGACGTGGTCCTGGGCAGCCTGCTCTGGGTGTCCCTGCTTGGGCAGGGGTGGGACCTCATGACCTTCAGATGTCCCTTGCAGGTCTGTGTCTGTTGATCCACATTGCTTAGTAATGTGAGTGTAGAAACTATTGAATCACTTGAAGATATTTTTCAGTTCTTTCTCTTTCTTAGAGGAGATCTGAGAAGTGGAGTGTTAAGCTTCACCTCCAAAACTCGCTGTTCTGTGGTCTAATATAATTTCTGAGCAGTGGAGAAATAGTACCATTCAGCATCTGTTCAGATTGACAACTCAGACTTGAACTTTAATGAAGAGACGTGAAGATACATCTGCAAGGACGTGTTTCAAAATAGGTGTAGGCTTCTCATTTTAATTGCTATGATATACATAGAAGAGTTCTAAACACTTGCTTTTGCATAGTGGTTGTTAATAATGTGTATGTCACTGCTTTCTTCTGAGGCTTGAGGTTTTGTGTGTATAAAGAAGTGTTTGAAATTTGAATAGGTTGTTTACATGCTGCTGTTCTATAGACAGTAGTCCTTATTTTTAAAACGCCCTCAATCTGGCTTAGGTTTAGTAAATGCATCTACCTGCTATTGTGGGTACAGTCCACAGAATTTAGATGAACAGCTGTTTAATTTGAGGGTGCTGTTAGGTGCCTAGATGTCCCAGGTATGAACTGTGCTCAGTGACTGATGGCAGGCTTTGTATATGCTTGAAGAGACGCAGCAGTTCATGAAGACAAAAGCAGCAAAGTGAAATTCTGTAATGATGGAAAAGGAACTGGTCTAGATGTACAGAGTTCATTTAAGCAAAAAATAAGCTGTCTATATGGTTTGCATATTACTAGTGTCATAAATACATTGGGAAGAGTTATTTCAAATTACAGAAAGATATGAAATCATGCTTGAATGCATGAATATTAAAAGACTGAAGGTGTTAAAATCACATTTGCTTTTCATCAAAATATTTCATATATATTAGTAAAACCTATGTTGTTTACTGTCAGTAGCTTTTGACATTAGTTGCACAGGTTGGATTTTTTTTGGAAGTAGGAACACTGATTCTTTGTGTATTAGGTTGGACTACTTTTACTTTACTACTACTTACTACCTTTTTTTTTTTAAGAGAGAAGAATGGATGAATTTAGACTTTGTGTCTTTGAAAACTGTGCCACTAGCATCTTGCAAAAGTGAAAGAGAGAAAGAAAAAGTACTGAAACGACAGAAAGCTCAAGAAATTGAGCAGGTAGGAGGAATTAATATACCAATATTTTCTACATTTTTACTACGTTTTGTATAATAAATTGGTTCAAATACATAGGTTTCTATGTTATTAAATTATTTAAATTTATGTCTGATATTCTGTATGATAGTGATTCTATTAAATTGATCAGATATTTGTTCTGTTTGGGATGGGAAGGATTCATACAGCAGGTTTATCTTGTGGAGAAAAGTCCTTAGTTGTCTTACGGGTAAGAAGAAAGCCAGCTTAATAAGTACTAAGTTCTGTAACGTTTGAATTGCTTCTGAGATGTTTTGTTTAGTTACAGACTGTTGGTCTGTTCTTCTTCCCCATGTTGTGTGTGTGAGGTGCACTGTTGTTTTGTGTAATAAAAGCTCACCTAAGTTTCTGTGTTAAAGCATAAGGTGCTGAGGCTGTTTTTTCATGAAGAAATAATTCAGAACATTTGCTGTGCTTTTCATACAGTAGTTGGACTCTGAACCTCCTGTGTGTTGATGCACAGTTGGGGAAGGCATTGCAGTTATTAAATTAGTTCTATTTACATACGGTTGTTAGCTGCTTCATTTGTTCATTCAGCTCTGTAAATGCAGTGTGGTCTGTTCTGAAAAGATAGTGGCTGATCACAGCTTTTTGGTACTGTTAGGTTTTCCAGTCGTGTTGTTAAGAACTAGACTGACCTGGAGTACTGTTCTTGGGTGCCACGCGGCACTTCAGTTATTGTATTTTGAACAGGGATTAATCTTTTTATTTTTTGAGGTAATATTTTGCTGAACATTTTTTCTGACCTGTTGAAGGACCATTACCAGAATGTCAGCATGTACTGTGTGGTTAATGACAATTTATATGTACTTTTGATCCTGGAAGAATATGATTTTTGTATCCTCTCCCACCAAACTACTTGCTTTCCATGCAGGTTTATACTTTTGTCTTTTCTACACCACAATGCATGGCCTTTATTTGATCCCCAAAGCAATATGTACTACAGGTGTATATAACATGCTGGTGGTGGTGATGAGTTGAAAATATAACATAGACAAACGTAATATTTTATCGGTGCAGGAGTTGCCTATTCAGACTTTTCTCCAGGGACTTTCTTGCCTGTTTCCGTAGCAGTCAGCTGACAGAATCACAATAAACAATCTAGTTGGAGAAAGAAAAACAAGATCTTGAGGTAAAACTAAGAGCCCCTATATCCCTCCTTCAGACACAAGTGCACATTACTGCTACGTAGGCAATGAAGCTGAGCAGGAAATCTTTGTGTAACATAGGTGCCAAGTAAGCTTGTCTTTTGAGAGCTTTTACTTAGGGTGGAGAGCTATGTTTATTTCTGCCTTTCTTTAGCCAGCACAAGTTATGAGTAAGCTGTTCTATTCCCACAGAAGTGTCACAAAATTTATCAGATATTCTCGAAAATACAAACCACCATATGCTGTACACACATTCATATTCTTTCTGTTTTAGGCTATGCTTTCTGAGAGAGAACTCAACCCCTACTGGAAAGATGGTGGTACAGGTCTGCCACCGACGGAGGGTGAATCAGCTTCAGTTAAAAAAGGTAAATAGCAACTTCATTAATGATCTTAAATTTCTGTATAAGCTCTGTGGTCTCTGGGTTACTTGCCAAGTTACTGCTAATGTTGATGTAATAGGATTATGAATAAAGTAGAATATAAATGAAAATTCAGTAATGAACATTGGGTTAATATCATATTACATTGTTTTGCGGAGCTTCTCTTCACTGGTTTTTAATCTTGAGTCATTTAACCTTCAAAATCTTCATAGAAATTCTCAATTTTGAACTAATTAAAAGAAAGAAGCATCATTTAACCAAGACAAGATACGTTTTTGTCATCTCATTTGGTTCCTTTCATTCCGTTATACAAATTATAGTTTTAAGATACTCAACTACAGAAGTCTGAGTCACATTAAAATGAAGTACATTACAGATGCAATTTGTGAAAAATATTATTTCTGTAACCTTTTTTCCTTACTCTGGGGTTATCCTGTCTATTTCCAGTAAGACCATCTAGAAAAATGTTTTTCATAACGTCATGAAACATTTATTTTGTGATAAGAAGCGTCCTTGTATTCTGTCAACAGGGAACAATAGGGTCCCTGACATTTCTCTTTGGGAGCCTTTCCCTGTGGGCAGTCTGTCCTGCAAACCATTAGGCTCATGCCCACTTTTAGGAGTAGCAGAGATCAGCGATCTATAAAAGCATCGGTGAGTATGTGTCCTGAGTGTTAAGACCTGTGCTGTCTTCTCAAATGAAAAACAATGGGTTACTTGTTAATTTTATGAGAAGGAAAATGCACTTGTTTGTACAGAGGAGTGTGCCAAAGAATGGGCACAGAAGGTGAACACCATGAGAAGTTCCTTTAACTTCAGTAAAAATAAATAAATAATAATGCCACAGATTCTCTTGTGCTGCTCCTGTCTTGTATGTTGTGTTCTATGACAAAATGTAGAAGCTTAAATTAAATCAGAGGTATGACTGAGGTACATCCAGCATGGACTTATAAAAACATGTAATTGCATTATTATATTCCTTCTGTATTTCTTGTGCATCCTTTCAGTTTTTACATTAACTTCTGGTGAAGGTTTAATGTCACATACAGAGTAACTGTTAAATAGGAGTGACTACTGAAATACAAAACCATGATCTCTCATTGTTTTATATTTTAGTTACGGTGGTAGAAGATGCTGGATTAAGTTGGTTACGAAAATCATATCAAAGGATGAAGGAGCAGGCTGAGAGAGAGAAACGCAATGTTGAGGAAATTGTAGCTGAGAGATATGGGGTAAGATTCTTATTATTTTTTTTTCATATTAGTAGATGCTTTGAAAAGGTTACTTTCCTATGAAGGCACGTGTACTTAATGTGCAGTGTCAGACACAGGAAAGAAGCAGGAGAAAGCAGCCTTTTGAGCTTTTCTGAAGTGATGAACAGTGTAATGGTACCCAACTTAATTTTGTATCTCTTTTGTTAAATATCAAGATTTTCTGTAGGATATATTAAAATACTTATCTTCTACATTGGGAAGATCAAATGATCCGAGTTACAAAGTACCAGAGTGCTTTCAAAATTATGATGTTTGCTAGGAAATAAGTTTTTCTCCTGCACATATAGTTTGTAGATAATAGTAATGTCAATATAACTTAGAGAGATGTGTCAAATTTTACCAGATATAAATCTTCTGGCCACTTGTGATCTGCTCAGTCCAGATGTATTGAGAAAGGTTCTTGCATCTGAAGTGTTTAAAAATGAATTTAGATGACTATTGTGTTGTCTGCCATGACATTATTAACTCTTTAAGGCCTGTCCCCCTTGCATATTGTAATACGGACCTTAAAAGCATTGGTCAAAGGTGTGGGGAGTTCAGTATGTGTTAGCCATGGTGCTATATTTGAGTTTTCTGTGGTGGTGGTTTTTCTTTTTCTTTTTTTTTTTTGGTTAGGTTGGCTTGTTTGTGGAAATCTTGGATAAGACAGTATGACTTCATACTTGTCACTCCTGAATGGTAAAACAAACAGGGTCAGCACTGGTGGAAATTTGTTGGTGTGAGTGATTTTAAAGAATATTATTTTTAAGAGTCTTTTTCAAGAAACTAAGGTACAAACAACCTGAACACTCTAGCTGCTGCGGTACCAGGGTAGTGATTGAAAGAGATCCTTCCCTGATGTACCTCAGTATGTAACGTTTTGAGCAAAATCGTGTAATTGATGGCATTTAATTCAGCTCAAAAGAGGGAAGAGGAACACTCTGCATTTTGTATAATTGCCTAATGGATAGAGTATTTGTCCAGAAAGCTAGAGACAGAGATTCAAAGCCTGCTTCAAGCTAAATATTTTGAACCTGCTCTCCCGTGTTTTTTAGAATTTAACTGGATCATAAAATGGTTTAGTGGGAACATCATTGGTTGTATAGAAAGAGAGCATCTGGTGAGCCTAAGTGTAAAGTTCATGAGCGAGAAAGAGGAAGCCTAATCTCCAAGTTACCAGGAGGAGACAGTTCTGAGGCTTTGGCTTCTGTTTCCAGGAGTGCTTCAGCACTTTACTATAGAGTCACCAAATGGAAGTTAGAAATAGTCTAAGAGAAGGGATCAAAATGCCATCCCAACAGAGCACCTCAGACGCTAGACTATAAATTCTCTTTTTTGTATTAGTCTTCCTTTCCACTCCATGGCTCATAGCTCTGCACAGTGACTCATTTTCACAGAATGGTGCCTTTCTTGTAATACTTCTTAGAGAGTTTTACAATACCCTATGATCTTAAAAGCAGTATGACGTTTTTATTCTTTCTTGCAGTCAATGGAAGCATTTCAGTCACGGTTAGAAGCAGCTGAAAAAGTTGCATCAAAAAAGGAAAATTATTATAGAGGTGATAGATGGAAGAAAACTGATTATTCAGAAAGTGAGAAGAAAGAACAGCATATGAAAAACACTACACAACACGAAGATGATAGGAACATGTTTGGGAGACATAAGAGAGAGAGGTATGACAAGGGATGGATGCAAGAAGACAGAGGTTACAGAAGAGATGGATCAAGAGAAGACCAAAAACGTGGACACAGTAGCAGAGACTCAGAACTGGGAGGTTACAGCTCCAAAGCTGAAAAACACATGGATGAAAAACAAAGTCAAGGGAAGAGTCTCTCTCTAAGTGACATAAAACACAAATTTCTGAAACCCTCTGAAGATGATTTATCATCTTACAGTGCACCTAAGGACTACAAGCCACAGCAGTCCTCTTCAAAACTGCCTGCTCATAGCTCTTTGAATAGTCGTTTTCAAAAACCTAGTGAGGATACTGCATTGTGGACACAAACACACCCACAAGATAGCAATGAACAATTAGTATCTGATCAAAAGTCATCAGATGCTGTGGCAAAAATTGATGGTGAAAGAACTCCAAGTGATGAAAAAGAGAAATCACAAAAGGAGTTCCAAGGTGATACCTCTGAGAAGAAACGAACATCATCTGATACTAAAACATCATGTTCCAGGTATTTTACTACACCTAAAGCTGTCTTGTCTTTGTGTAGTATTAGTTACATGGTCAGATCTCTTTGGTTAGGAGGACGCTAGCTTCCCATCTTTTTGCAGCCAAAATGTACCTGTTTAGAAGTAATGAACACCCCTACTTCTTCTGTCTCCTCAGCACATTTGAGAACTGCCAGCGATGGATTATTTTGCAGCTTCTTTATAAAGTTAGTGCACACTGCAATGAAATTGGCTTCTTAGCACCCCCCCTGCCCCAAGCAAACAAACAAACAAAACAAAAACAAAACATGTTTCATCTGTTGTTTGATTTAGGAAAGACAAAGATTAAATGTTAGGAAATGCTCACTAGCAGCATAGTCATTACAGCAAGGGATAGATTTGTCACCTGTGAGATATGCTTATAAGCTAAGGTAATAGTGTATGAAAAATAGTAGAAGGTACCGATTACAAAAGTGTATTTTCTGTAAATGAGAAAAAAAATGAACCGGAATGGGGAGGAAAATTCAAGGTAATATGTATTGGGAATTTCAGTCTGCCTGACCTGCTTTACTGGAAGACAATGGAGAGTAGTAAGGAGAGGTGGTCAGAAACATCAGTTGCAGACAACTGAGCTGTTACTCTACTCAAAGCCACCTGTTCTCCATTATTACCAGCTTGCTGATTCTTCCTGTGATATGAGTAGTCTGGTAATTACTGTAAATGGTTTCCTTCAGATCTTTCTGATAGTAGGTAAGCATGTGCAAAAGCGTTTGAGTCAGGGTGGTGTTATGCTGGCACATAGACTTTAACTGCTTGGGAAGGTTGGACAATTAATTATTCTTGGCCTGAGTATGTAAGGTGGTTGATATGATTTAGTCAGAAATAGCAGTTGATGAAATGCAATCAAGTATTAATTCCTTGCTTCTCATAAGCTGCTGTCACTTATTTGTGTAAAAAATTATAGTGACATCATGAATTTATTTTTAATGTTTAATTGTTGGATTCTAATAACAAGGCAATACCTTAAAATTATTTATTTTACCTGCAACTGTTTCTACACACAGTACTTGCAAATACCCTGCTGTGTCTTTGCAAAGGAAAATTGTACATTAAATCATACCACATGGTCAACCAGAAACAGGCGGCTGTGTCTACACAGTTCTTTGTATTGCACAGGCTGGGTAGTTCTTCCTGATTTTACTTACTACATTTTCTGCTTTGAAGGGAGCTAATGAAATTTACACTTTCTTTCATAGCAGAAGGAGAGATTGCATGATGTATACTAGATTTTTATTTTTTAAACATGAGTTTGAGCATGCTTTGTGGGAGAAGTAGTTCCCAATTCTGCCATGAGCAGTTTGCATACATTATATATATATATATATATCTTTACTTTAGTTATTCTGAGAATAGTACCTGGTAGCATTAAACCTGCAGTGTATGTGACATTTAGATGGTCGAATCCAGCGATCCTTTTTGTTTTTCCAGATTTTGCCCAAGTATTTATTGCCCTGTAGTGCCTGGGGCTTACCACTTACGTGCAGTTTGTAAACGTCTGGTTAGAATGATGTATGGCCTATCTCAGCTGGAACCCGTGAGACTTGCTTAGTTCCTGAGTCGTGCTTTGTTCATGACTTCATTCAGGTGCCAGATCTGCACGGTCCACACTTGGCTTCTGTCTGCTTTGCCTTCCATAAGGAAACCTCGGTGTTTGTGTAAGGAGGGATGGTGCTATCGGGAGCTGGAAGAGCACAAAGTGCTCTTCAGGCACAGGCTGCATGAAAATGAAAATATACTCAGAGCTGCATGCCTGGGGAAAATAAAAACGTGTTAAGGAGAAGTGATCCATAGCTGTTTTTGTGCACAGATTAAAAAAAAAAAGGCACGATTATGTGTGGTAGGTTTTTCCCTTTGTCTTAAAAATCTTGCCCTTTTTATATAGATATGAAACTTGTATCTTGTTAATGTTTCACCGATTAGCAGCAAATGCTCTGTGTAAATGTCATATAATCCTTTAGAAAGTCTGCGTAGACCTTAGCTCCTTTTGTCATGGAAGAAATGAAAGGGAGAAAAAAAGATCCTAACACCTCTGCCATACGGCTGGTGTCAAATACAAGTTTTGACACCCGGTGTACCTTCGTTTGACTATGGTGAGCGATTAACAAGGGAGTTTTGGTGATCGTCCAGAGTGCAGATACTGAGAGAGGCCCTATGAAGACCCTGCATCTGTTCTGATTTGCTCCATGGATTTTTGGTTCCTGGGGGACTGGGCTTTGTACGTGCAGCGTTCCCTCCCAGCTGCTTGCCCACCCCAGCCTACTTGCTGAGGGTGCAGAGCGAGACACAGAGAAAGCACTGGTGCTGTACAAGCACTGCTCAGCAGTGGCCAAGACGCTGGTGTGTTACCAACCCTGTTTTAGTCACTGGTGTAAAACACTGCACTGCACGAGCTGCTGTGACGAGCGTGAACTCCATCCTTGGCAGACCCAGTACAGCACATAATGAACAAGCAGTAGTTAGTGATACAGTCACAGAATCCCCAAAGCTCCCGTGTTCCAGTTTGTGCCCATTGCCTCTCATCCTGGCACTGGGCACCGCAGTCACTTCATTGTTGTTGTCTTAAAGCAAGCAACTACCGCTTTACAATCAGATTTTTAGTGTTTCGTTTAAGTAATGGTGACTCACTTCTTTGTATGAGAAGTACAAAAGCTGCACCTTCTACCTTTTGGTTACCGCGTGTAGCAAGTGCAATGCTAATTGTAGCTGGGCAGAATGGAAAATTTGGGGTAACTAGATTGTGTACGGAAGTGGTTTGCTTGTTCAAGTACATTGAATTAAATTGTTATGATAGAAAAGGTAACTTGAGGTAATTTTCTTCTTTCCTTCACAGAAGAGAATTAAGCACAGAAGCTATTTAGCTGATACTTTCTTTTGCATGTTTTCTGTTTTAGTACTGTTAAACCCAATTGTGCATCTTCTTTTATATCGTAATTCTATTTCTTAACCAATTTGATTACCGAGCTGATTTATTAGTAAAGTGAAAATTACTTAGGTCTGGAAAACCATGGAGTCTTTTTACTTTTTTTATTGCCTTATTTTCAAGCTCCTTTAAGCTGACTCTCAGCTCCCTGTGTGCCTCGTCTTGCTGTGTTTGAGACAGCATCTGACCTGTCTCCCTGCTCCCTTCAGTGAGAACTGTGGTTTGTTCTGTCTCTTGCAACTTTTCAGGGTTGGATATTCGTGGCAGTTAGTTTTGGGAACAATTTGAGCTGCTGCTTTCTTCTTCTTCCTAAGGTTTTAAGGGTTGTAGTACATGTACGCTTCCAGGGTTGTTCAGTCAGTCTCAAAAAGTAAACTTTCACTGACACAAAGACTTGAATTAATAGGTGTTGCTGGTTCAATTCCTCATCTCTCACACTGACGATGTACCTTTTAGGTTTTATTGCTTCTAAAACACGGGGAGTTTCTTCAACCTATAAATCAAAGTGTTTTGGACAGTTATGACACAGGTTAATTAAAAGTGCTGATTGGATGTCCAAGGGATCTCCCCACAGGAAAAGTCCATGCAGCTAGTGTTTGCTGAAAAGCACATTTAATAACGTGACTGCTTCAGAGTTTAATCTGAGACGGGATAAAAAACACGTCATTAGTCTCAAAATTTTAGGCAATAGATGATTCAAGCATTAACACTGCTTTAAAACAAAACATACAGAAAGTAATAACCATCTCTTGCTACCTTTGCTGAGGTGCTCTGCCTTGTTTTGAAAATACAGGTTAAGGAGAATTGAGAACTTCATCTATGAAGATTCTCCTTCTGGTGAAGTTAATGTAAAGATTTTTGTTGACTTCTGGGTTTGAACATCTTCAAAACAGACAAAAGTAACTTTGGCAGTCTTTCTCCATGAGAGATCTGGCAGTTAAAAACCACACCGTCTTCAAAACTCTCCCATTCTTCAAATCCTATAGGATTTAATCATACTGAGTAGTGAGTGAATTGTTTTCATTTTAATAGCAAGGACCAGTATCGTAACTATATTCTTATATCTCTTTTGTTAACTATTTTATTTTCAGAGTTGGTTGTTTTTAGTCTATTCTAAGGTTAGAGAAAATGAGCAAAACTTGTTTACCTTTTTACAGTAGTTCTTAGAGGTGTTATTTATTATAAGAAGCTATTAGCAGTAGTTTGCTTGGGAGATTTCATGTTTTAAAAATGGTACCAGTTAATTTTCCATGGAAATTCTGCCATATCAGCCCTAACATTGTTATAAACAAAGATTGTGCAGTAAGTAGATAAATTTGGGCATAGAAGTAGTCTTTGAGATGGCAGACCACTTGGCATACAGAAGAACTAGGAAACGGGTGATTTTTGCTGGAGCTGACATGTAAAAGAGCATTGCCAAAGCCAGAAAGGATGGATACAGGATGGGTTTAAGTTACTTTTTCTACTCTTTTCCTTTCTTTTTTTTCTGCTTATAATTGCAACTGGCTCTTGACTATCGTTTCATGCTGAGAAAGTGTTCATTAGACAGTGCGTTTCATTTTAATGACCTCAAAAATAAAATGAAACATACCTTGAGAAAGTTTTGTTTAAGCTTTTTGGTTTCAGACGCCTTGGTGGTGTTCTTTGTAAAAGAGAATTGTTGTAAGCAATGACTGCTACTGACTGCAAATATATTTCTGTGGTACATTGTTATCGGTTACTTTGACAGTTGGAGCTTATATGCCAATAGAGTAGGTATGTAATAATTACACAGGTGAATACTGCATTGTTTTGGGATGGGTTTAGAGCTGCTGTGTTTTACAGGCATACGGCACAGGACGATCCACCTCGGGTGCTTAGTGAAGAGGAGATGAACAGACTGGGAGCCAGGATTGTGAAAGCTGAGCTCATGGGAAACACGGTAATGTTTTTGAAAAATTGTCATGTTTTACTGGAGTGCTTCGTAGAAGCTAACAGTACTTTAGTCTTCAACAACAGCAACAAAAGTATTTATTCTGGCAATTGAGAAGTTCTGTGAAATTTGATCAGATAAGATTTAAGATACTACTTTTAATGTAACTTCTGATTCAAATGCCATGCTTCATAGACTAGAGTAGAGGGATCAGGTTGCCAGGTTTGTATACAAGGCAGCATATCCCAAAACAGTTGTTCTCTTCCTTTTTTTTTTTGTACGATTTAATGTCTTTTTATTAAGCATGGAGCAGGTGAAAACTGCAAAGCTCCCAGTCAGTGTTTACAAGACAAAGTATCTTGAGCTTTTTGTTATTTCATGAATTTTGTCATAAGAAGATGCTTGTAATCCCTAGCTCTGCTGTATAAGCATAACACGTTAGGTTAGGATTTGGAAACTGAAAAGAGTCACACAAACTGTTGCATCCAGCTGTGCAATGAGAACCACTGTGTAATGTTTTGTGGACAGCGCTGCAAAATGCCTACCCTGCTTGATCTGCATGAGGCTGGGAGCTGAGATCCACCGCTGCACATTTAGTGTTGCTTTGGGAGGCTCGTTTCAGACAGCAGCCTGATGGATCACAAATTTACTCTTTTTGAACACTGAACTCTGGAAGTACATTTTTATTACATTAGGGATGGCTATACTGAGTTATTCAGATTCAGTAATACTGCCGGGAAATTTCAGTTATAACACGGTCATAATTTTAGTTTTTAATGTATGTTTTACAAATGCTTTGAATAGCTGCTCTAAAGTATCAATGACTTTTTATGAATATTTTCATAAGATAGTATTTTTAGAAGTAAATCCTATCACTGTGGACCTTTGTGTTTCTTTTTTTTCTTTTAAGATTCATTATTAGTGCACCTGTTTGCCTCTTGTAACAGCCTGTGCACCAAAATCTGCATCACTAAGAAGTAACGAGCAAGGCATGCTGTGAATTCAAGTACCAGGCTAATATCTTATGAGGGTCACTGATTCTTTGTAGGAATTTTTAGGATGTTTTTTATACGATTTATTGCTGGATTAGGCTATAGTGTTAGTCTTTCTCAAAGCTCTTATCAAAATTTAAATTTGATAGGAAAAAGTGTTTGATAAATATTTTTAAACATTTTATGGATTTTTTTTCACAGCCTTTAGACACAAATGCATGTATGTAGCTTTATAAAATTTGAACAAGTATTTTTAACTCAAAAGTGAATTAGAAGTAACTTACAGCAGAGTATTTTCTACTAAGACATAATGAATTTAAACGATTTAAATATTTGCCTCCATGTTTTAATCTGTATTTTTTTTCTAGTTAATATGTAGGGATAGAAATATGCTGGTGAGGAAAAAGTGTATTTATGAATGAATGTAATTATGTTACAGGATTGTGATGGACTAGTATCAGCAACTCAAAGATGTTATTTTATAGCCTTGTGTTCCCATGGGGAGGATGGTTGAAGCTATCTATACACTAATTCCTATAAAGTGTGTGTGTGGGGTGTGTGTGTGTGTGTGAAGTTTTCCAAAGACTATCATGAAGACCAGCAGAAATTTAGACTTTTTTCATCTTCTGCTGTGCTTCAGTAGCATTGTCCAAATGAATTTTTGAGCACAAGTATATCTTCTTTCTTTTTAGCTGGACAGTAATAGGAGTCTTTTGAATAAGCATGCAGGTGGTGTGTGAAGAGAGTAATTCTTTAATTATTCTATTGTTTTGTTTTGACCAAAATCATGTACCAGAAGACACATTATAATTTTGTTGTTAATTTTATATTTACGTTTTTTTCTACATGTACACTCTGAATTAGTTTAGGAAATGAAAAAATGAGCATGACCCCAACAATATAAGTCATAAAATTACTAATCTTTGCCTTGTTGCTCTTTGAATATTTTCTGTGGATTTTGTTTGTTCAGATCGAAAATGCAGCTTGTTTGAACAAGTTCACCCCACACATCAGAACAGATGGTTATGTAACAGGACATCCTAGTGGCTGGAGCTCAAGGTTGACCATGTGGGACAAATGAAATCTAAGTTTGTTTTTGGTGCTGGCTCGCTGCATGGCACTGATCAAATTACTTAATTTTGGGTGAGCAAAGTGTTGGCATGATTGCTGCAGTCCAGTCATTGAAACTGGCAAAATGGTCATAGTATAAATGATTGTATTTCTTATAGATGAATAGGTTGTCACCTGATACTTTTTAGTAAACCAAGAGCATCTAAATTGCCTTTTCCTTCATGAAGAGATGGGCAAGAGAGCAGGAGTGTCAAAAGCAGTTTTCTCAAAACTGTGTATCGTTCTCATTTTCCATCTCCTCTCCATTTTAACACTCAAAGTGTCAGGTTTTAAGTGCCAAGCTGGACATGTGATGTAGAGAAATGTAGAACTGCATTAGCAGAAATCTCTGAGAGGTTTCTCTAGACCCACTGTGTGTGCACGTGCGTGCGTGTGTGTGTGTTATACACTTGATGTGTTCAGGCTTCCTTATCTAGCTTCTTTATAGTAAAAGAAGTATAGAAGTAGCATCTGTGCTTAGCTACACAAAACATTTATCATTAACTCTGTAATGTTTAAACATATTTTTTCTTGTGTTCTTATTACAATATATGTTTCTGTACTTCAGATACCTCTGTTCTGAATGATTATTTGTGTTTTATCTCTGGTAAAGAACTGTGTGAATTATATTGAGATGTTTTCTTTAGTCTTTTTTTTGTTATTAGGGTTTTAAGAAATATATCAAAATGCAAAGAAATTGAATGAATAGTTACTTCTTATAGAAAGGTTTCTAAAAGTTTAAAATGGTTCAACTAATCAGTAATACCACTTTATTTGAAGGAGTTAGCTTCAAAACTTCAAGAGGAACTTGACAATGCACGCAAATTAAGAGAGACTCAGCAGCAGATCCCAGCAAAGTCTGGTGGAGAGGTAAGGGGAAAATATTACTCTTTTTGTTGTGTGAACACAATGGTATAATTCAGGTAGAAGATGAATCACAGAGAACACGAAATATACTTAAGAATATTAGAAGGCATGACTTGTAAGGAAGGGTCCATACCATCATTTATGGGCCATGGTCCTCATTGATGGAGAAGAGACTTGGACAAGAACATCACAGATTTACCTAATTTGACTCCAGTTCAACAGTAAAAATTCATTCCCATGTTGTCAGCAGAGTTCAAATAGCCACTAATTTTTTTCCAAGAAGAGTTCATCTCAGACCTCTTCTATTGACTAGTATTTCGCTTGTCATTAAGAAGGCAGACTGAAATGGAAGTTGACCTCTATCCTCTACATCATGACAGGCATACTAAAGTATTAAGTCTCAGTCCCTGAATTAACAAGAATTTAATATTGCCAAGGCTCTATGTAGGTAAACTGTATGCTTTGCTGCAGTCCAATTCTTAGGCATGATTTTTTGTGCCTATACCAAAAAAAAAAAAAAAAAAGGCAGACTGGAGTTGTGTAATGACAGAAAAAATACATTCAGGTTTTAAAACTGGAAATAGACAGTGAGGTTATAGGTGGTCTTCAGAAATGTTTATAAAGACACATTCCTTGGAAAATGAGTTACGAATAACAATTTTGAGCAGCCTTAAGCCTTAACCATGCTCTGATTTTTATCTTAATTTTGATATAAATTATTTTTAAAACTAACAACATGCGGTCATTGCAAAAGTACAAAATGTAAATACTGCTTGAATTTTCTAAAGGGAGAGTCATTAAAAAAAAAGTGAAAATATATTTAGCATGAGGCTATTCTAGCCCTTGTCATCCTGAGAGCAGGTGATCTCCTAGCTTTTGCTTTTACCAAGTGATAGGGGGCTGTGCTATGTGGAGATTTCTCCATATGTGCAGAAGCATTGAGTTCAGAAATGCAAGGGTTTGGGAACCGAGAAATTAAACTTATGAAGAATGTGTTTGCATCCTTCTGGTTAGGCCTGTCATAGGTCCTAATCAGTCTTTGTACTGGAATCTTAAAAATGTTTAAGTAGTCCAGAAGGAGTCTTGCTGAGGAATTATAGATATGTTGTAGACTTTGCTAGACTAGAAATATCAGCTTGCTGCCCTGAAACCTTGAAGGAATTATTATTTCTATTCAAGAATATGCTATAATTACGATTTGGACTTGGTGATCTTTGTAGGTCTCTTCCAACTGAACTATTCAATTCTATTTGATTTTTCTTGTATCTTTTGTGTGCCTGTCCATTTTCAGTTTTGCACTCTTCTGTGCTTATAGACTTAAGTCGGGTCTGCAGACTTAAAAAGCACCTGCTCCTTCTGTATTCCCTTTAAACATCGGGGAAAAAACCTGTTAATACTTCTAGTCCACGGGGGCTTGGCTAAGCCTCCAGTGACCACCTTAGTGTTGTGATTGATCTAAACTTTATTTGAAGATTGAAGGGATTTAAAAACAGGGCTCTTTCCTTTCTGAAGTGTCTTGGATGCAAAACATTTACCCTTGTGCTTTCCGTGTTGGCTTTCTCTGAAGCCCAGTATCAACATCTTAGATAATTCCTGTGCATACAAACTTGGTTTTCAGGTCTCTTCACCTGAGAATGCTTATTTTTATGTTAACCCAGCTGTCTTGTGGAAACGATCTTTACTTGGTGAGAACCGGGCCTGCTGACAGTCCTAGTGTTATGGACTTCCCATGGTTTGCTAGTGGAAATGGTGCCCTCCAGATGCGGCAGGGCTGGTGTCAGGGATCCTGTTCACGGTTAGCTCTTGACCTGCATCAGCCTCTTTGCAACCTGCTGTAAAGTTGCACAGCTTCTTAGGCTTGTCATAAATTTCCAGATACCCCAAACCACTGGGAAAATGTTGCTGTTTACATGAAGTTACTCTGGTGACTTTATTGCCAGGGCTTGCTTTCCAGAGAGTGAATGTCTTCTGGTAGGTTTCAGAGGCTTGCTGTGTTGTCATTATGAATATGTCTTGCTTGTGCTTGTTTCACGGCTACTGCTGGCCTGCGTTAGGTGGGTTTTGGGTGCGAGTAGTCCAGCCAAGCCGACAGCTGCTCTGTCCTGAGTCCTATCCCCGGGATAGTTGTCAGGGTTGTCCTACCAGTCGTACAGCTCAAACTGATTTTGGAGTTTTGAGACACAAGCGGAATGGCCCCGCATATCAATGTCATGCATGTAGGAGTAACCTGAAAGTTCAGAAACCATCCTGTAACACGAGCGGCTGATTTGTGAAGTATTATTTCATACTGTTTGAATCGGTCGTTCTGTAGCATTAACCGCCCAACTGATAGCCTCAGTCAGTTCAACCAGCTGTATTCCAAATGGGATCCCTGAAACACTTTCCACAGAAGTGGTATTCCAAAATAATGTCCCAACAGTCTCAAAGTTTGATGTGTTTGCCTCAGTTACCAATAACCAACATGAAGCATTTTGTTTCAGGCAGGTTTCTCTCTGGTTCCTTGAAGCAGCATGGCCAACATTTGTCCCAAAATATGGGTTTGCTGTATTTTCATTTCTGTTGGAAGAACTGGGGAGATAATTCAGGAAGCAGTGAAGGCAATTCTGAATGAATCTCCCTAGTTAGTTTTTTATTTTTTTTCTTCCTTTGTGATTAATTGAACATGGATCAATTTCCCAATTTGATTCACTGTGTGACCGAATAAAGACTCATGCTAGTGTAAGGGGGCATGCACGGGTGGCTGGGGATTGTACAGAGGACAGGATCAATTCTTTTGACAACAGTGCTGGCTTTATTCTGCCTTAAAGTGATCAGGAAACTGCAGAGGAAAGGGACTCTCAAGTGGTGGCTTAAATCCCGCTTCATTTAATTTAAGTGAGAATAGAGATGAACCTAGTTTTTATAGTTGGTTTGATTTGGACAAGAATTCTACCCCAAATGACTCCAAATTGTTGGTTTTATGCACAGTTTTCGAATGCTGATGTTTGGTGTTTAAGAACCTTACCTGCATAGGCTGATACCTTTCACGAAACCTACATGGCCTGTTAGGACCGTTTTTTTTTTACTTTGTTCCTTTTGGCCAAAGTCATGCTTAGTTTTAAGACCTGCTGCTTGGAGTGCCTTTAGAAGTTAAAAGTGGAGATTTCCAGCTGAAAGAAGCCAAAAAGCACGAATGTATCCATCTTTCTGAACCTAGAATAGCAAGAAAATTGTACATGATACTGAAGCAAGGGAGAAGTCCATAGCTGCATTTTGAATAAGCCCATTTGGGTAATTGTGTAGCTAAGATTTATCTTGAGGAAGAGGCTTGTTGTTTTCTTTTTTGTTCTTGGTAGTTAAAGTGACATTTCTATCAAAGTGAGAAACTGCAAATAATAACATTGTAAGTTTCTATTGTATAAAAGTATCCCAGATTAAAATTCAGCGCAGGCTAAAGCACCTTTGGGTTGTCTTGATATTGAAAGAAAAAATAATAGTAACTTTGTCTGAAACTGTTTTTCAGCACTATTGAAGTTTTTTTTAATGCACTACTGGCCCTCATTTTGCCTGTCTAGCATTTAATTTGTTTGCAACTGCTAGCCTTCCATGTGTACAAAGTGCAGAAATGGTAAAATTTTATTAGTTGAATTGTTCTTAAATTGCTTGTGGGTTTTGGGTCTCTTCACAGAAGAAATTATTTTGCCTGAATTGAGATATGGATTTTTAAATAGGTTTTATAGGGTTAGAGAGGTTGGTTTTTATATGTATTCCTTTTGAGTGCATGGGTAGCTGTTATCTTGCTTTTCTGGTACTTCAAGAAAAATACTAGAGAATGTGGTTTGGGGATATTGGCTCACTGAACTTATTTAATTTTTTCCACATTGATTTTGATTTTAAATATTTTATTTCTCAGTTGCACTTTTTCCTACTTCTTTCTCGTACTTTATGCTTTTGATAAAATATCTAAATTTCTACCTATATCCATATCAAACACTTAAATGGAGAATGAATTATTTTCAATAGCCTATGAACTGGTGTGTTACGGCAGTTGTGTTAGGAGAGCTAAGCACTGCTAGTGTCAGGCTTAATGCCTGAAAGTGCATTGAGGAAGATGCAACTTTTCAGTGCTGTCACACTGCTGCCTCTCAGGCTGCACTAAGTTAGCAAAACAGCTCAGTAACAAGGCTTCGTGGAACAGAACACCAGACTAGACAGGAAGACAACTGGTAGTAAAAGGTAGATTTATTAGTATTTCTTCTCTTCATACCTCTAAATATGTCGGTATCTGATATCCGTAAGTGCTTCCCAGATTATTTTCTGTATTAGTAACATTAAGTAACATTCTAATGCTATTTTTCTACTGTGAAACGTGGAATTAAGTCAGAAGGACAGCCCATGGTTAAACACTCTAAACACTGAACAAGCCTGACGTTTGGTGCATTGGATTAAACAGCTCTCTTGGGGTAGAGACTGTGTGTTTGTTGGAAATGGGAAGTCTGTAACTACAAGTACAAATTGCAAAATGCACAGGTGTTTCAACTGTTTTTGCATGGTCAGCTCCAGCGAGAGAGACGTAGACAATACTCGTGTTGCATTTATACAATTACAGCGAATGCATACGCAGTGAACCTTCTTAGGAAGTGAATTCAAAATGTAGGTCGTGCTTGTTTTGTCTTTGGGCACAAGGCAACTTTCTCAGTCTTTGGAAAAAAAAAATAAAGTGTGAATTTGCAGAAGAGACATTTGGATTAAAGCAGAATTTAATTTTAGATGGAATTAAATGATGCTTATGTTCAAATGCCTACGTGTAAATGTCTTTCAGTCTGTTGAAAAAAACAAAGATGCGCTTTGTGCCCTAGTGAAGCTGTGTAAGAGAAGGCTGCTGTGCCACAGTGTTTCTGTTTTAGCATAGATGACAGAAATGAGTACTTATTGAATAGAAGGAGAGAGTGTTACCGTAAAAGCTGGTTGAAGAAACTTTCTAAGACTCAGTTTGGAGTTTTAGAGAGCAGGCATTCTTTTATTGCGGTGCAAGGCGCACAGGGAATCACTCCACCTAGTGTGCACGCAGAGTTGCCCAACTACAAAGGCTACATGCAATCAAAATATACGTATTTATTAGATTTCCAAGGAATAGTTAACATATCCGTACTGTTTCCCGGAACTCATTAACATATGCAAATGTACCTGACACACGCACATTTGTTTCTGCTGGTGGTCTTTTGGGGTCTGCTGGTGGTCATTGATAGTCTTCCTCACTGCGTTTCCTGGTTGAACCCAATTCTTGTGCATGCTCAGGTCATCTTGATCTTTCTTATTTTACAGTTTCAACCTAGGATTGCATACTAAGCTAAGTCATTTACACATCCAAGGACATGTGCATACTGTGAGTTCCCCACCTAATCTTGCTAAACATTCTCAAAGCCGGAGTCATCTTGTCCTCTCTTTGAGATACAAGTCTGTTTTACAGATAAAACTGACTAATTATTAAGTAAGGTAAGATCAGGGATACAAAGTTTCTACACTTCCTTCTATCTAATTAAACATAGTAAAGGTTTGACCTATCTGCTTGTAAAGCATTTTGAATTTGGCTCCATTGCTCTATCAGGGAGGAAATCATATGTCCTTTTGGCTCAGTATCAAGAAAACAGAAAATTGTGGAGGCTTCAGCATTTAAAAAAAACAAACACAAAAACTTCTACCTGTTTCTGGTTTATCTCTAAGCATAGTTTGTATTTCTGTTGTCTGAAAGTGCTACACAAATTCCGATGTGAGTGTGCATTAGTTATGAGGATGTTATCTCTGCTATTGTCAGTACTAGTCATAATTGATATAATTTATGCTTTTATTCTCTGTTTTTGTTTGACAAAATCTATCTAGAACATTATCACTCTTTTGATGCAGCTTGTTTGCAATGGTTTTTAGTGGTACAGAGACTAGGAGGTAAACAAATTAAACGAGGTAAGACAGATTGAAAATAAATGCAGAAAAAGTATTCTTTGCAGAATGGTTGGTCTAAAATGTTGTGGATGCAGGAAGTTTAGGACTGGAAAAGTTCATGAAAAAGAAATCCCTTGGGAATTGTACAGAAATGGTATCTGGCTCTTAAGTCACCGAGTCACAAATGCTTGGAGGGATCCTTTCTTCTTATACTCTTAATTAGGTGTTTACTTTTTGCCATTGTTAGAGAAGGCATTTATGCTTTAATTTGGAGGTAGAAAGTGTTCTTTATGATGATTCTAAATAGTTTACAATGTGCTTTGTGTCCCCTACCTTTTTGCTTTTTTTAAAAAGATTTTTTTCCATTTTCTCCTCACACTTCTTTCAGTGCTCCCTGCAGTTGTCCTCTAAGAAATAGTCAAATCTGTTAAATGAAAAACAGTCTGCCTTTGTGTTGCTAAAAACTGGCTTAATTGTTTGTTTTTTCTAATCAGGAAATATACTGGCATGATACAGAATCAGGTAAATCTAGAACTCTGTTCATGGTGGGGGCTTAAATGTAAATGTATGAATCTTATAAAAATCGTTAATGCATTTTATACTTGGAGTTGAAAATAGATACATTTTAAAGGGGGGAAAAAAACAATACAAAGCAAAACCAAACCAACCAACTGAAACAAAACACAAAAATCACCGTTCTCAACCTAAAACCTATTATTGGATTCCACAGCACTTAATCAGTATGCAGGAAACAAAAAGTAGTCTGTGCTGAGTGATTGCTAGAGACAATTCTTAATAATGATGAATTGTGTTTAAAATGCAAAAACTAATACAAAATTGAATGGAAGGTAAAAGGCGGTACTTTAAGCAAAATAACATGGTAGAAAATATACTGTCATAGTGTATTTAAAAGGGAGTACAGTTCTGAAAAGTAGAAAAAACAATAAAGGCTTTTCTGTTATGCACTTGAGGTAAATTGTAAGGAAAATGTGAATGACTACAGCATAGCGAGTCTTCATTTGAATTACTGAATTTTCTGTGACAATGCAGCGGTCTTTACTCTAGTAGGATTTATTAAACAAATATATTTAAAGTGTAAGGAATAAAACAGCATTCGATATGTATTTTCCACAAAAAAGAGCAAAAAACTCAGAAGATATCTGATAATTTTTTTTCTAATGAAGCATGTGTAGTGCTTCTGTAAAGTCTTTTGGGCAAGATATCTGTAGAACAATAGTCTTCAGTTTTGGCAGGCAATGTATTTCACTTTAGAGTGTGCATCTGACTAACATGACACTGCTTTAAAGAAATTTTTTTTTCTAGACTACCCATTTGCTCCAGACAATGATAACACTCTCCAGTCCATTGCTTGTGCATCTCTCAGATGGAGGGCATGTTACAGTGAAAGGAAAAGCTGCTTCTTAATTTAGCCAGTTTTATGGCATAAATAGGGCTTATCTTTTAGTGAAAACCTTTATAATATCAGGAGCTTGGTATACTTCAAATGCAAAAATCCATTACATACCATTACGTATAATTACGATTGAGCAGAGACTGGATGGAACATAATGAATCTTTATCCGAAGAAATTCACAGAATTTCAGAATGGTAAGGGTTGGAAGGGACCTCTGGAGGTCATCTGGACTAAACCCCCTGCTCAAGCAAGGACATCTACAGCAGCTTGCACAGGACCATGTCCAGATGTCATTGGCAGCACAGTTTTTATCCTGAGACAACTAAACCATATGATAGTAGGATTAGGTGATAGGAATCAGCTGTGGAACAAAACTGAAATAATTCTAATAGGGAGAAATGTGAGTTTTTCTTCCGCCCCCACCCCATGTTTTCAAGATTGGCTGCTTTTCAAAAATACCTTAAAAATTTAAGTGATTCCTTGGAAAGAGAACCAGCTATGTAAATGCCAGGTTGTGTATATATATGTGTGTAGTATGTGTCTAAACTTTAGGCAGTAGTTAAGACTTGGGAACAAGAAGTGAAAGAAGAAATATAGTCAATACCTCAGATGCAATGTTTAGAAAAATGAAACAACCCCACCCTTGAAAAATAGCATTCAAAATTGCATGTGTACCAACATTTTAGGTTTTGGAAATGAGAATATAAAAGCAGATTGTTTTTCTGCAATAAAAACATTTGGTTGTCAAAACTTACCTGTAATATGTTTTAATTTTACAGGGTTGAATGTTTTTTTGTTGTGCCAAACCCAATGCAGAACTTAAGTACAGCTGTAGTAAGTCTCTAAGACTTAGGATATAGATAAAACATTATTTAAAAACTATTTAAAACTTTCTTGTAAGAATACACCTGAAACACCTGTGTAAAAACTGGACTGTTGAGGGTTAATGATCCTTGCTAAAAGCATGATGAAAACCTGTGATTTTGTTTGGCGCTTTGGATGGCGTGGAGATACTCCAACAGATGGGTTTTGGCCTGATTACTCTCAAATGTTTTCAGTGCATCATAATTTCTAATCATTGCTGTTCCATCACACTTGAATCTTGCCTGCAGGATGGCCGTGCTATTCTTTTTTTCAGCAAAAAATCTGTTTTCCCCATTCAGAGAGATGACTCCCTCTAACTAGAACAAGGAATAATAAAGTGGGCATCCATTTGCAGAACAGCTTTAATAGTATTAGTGCTTACTTTTCAAAAATAATAGGTATGTGCAGCTTCTGTGAGAGTATTTCCTGAAAACTCTTGTTCATGTCATTTAGAGAAGATTAAACAATTATAAGACAAAAACATATTAAGACAAAGTTTCTTAACTTCCTAAATGTAATTTAGAGGAAATTGTTTTTTGTATTTAAAAAGTACTCAAGAAACTGGATTAGCAAATAAAAGAAATATTTCTTACTGCTTTCAGTACAATTAACAGGGATAAAAGAGCACAGTGAATAAAACTTCAAGCAGATCATATAAAGCTTTGGAGTATGCACTGATGCTAGGAAACAAAAGTCCTTTTCAGGTGCCGTGCCGCACTTGCACTCAGTGGTGCCATAGTTCTAGCTTGGTTTTTCTCCTAATAATAAGCAGAATTTCTGCATATTTTTACTGCACCTTCACGGTATTCCCTCATAATGAATTCTGTTTTTCGTCACAAATTTCCCTTCTCCCTGCCTCAAAAGAAAAAAAAAAAAAGAAAAACAAAACCATTCCTGGAAAGCCTTTCTGATGCAGCACACACTTCTGATTTCATATGGAAAGGAGGAACCTTTTTTTTTCTATTTTTTTTTTTTTACATATACTCCTTTAATGATGATTTTTCAAGTTGAACTACCTGTCCTGCTAATGAAGATGCATTATTAAGCTCCCCCATATGCTTGAATGACTGTTTGTTAGTTGGGGTACTCTGTTGCTTTTGGTTTGTAAAGCTATCTTTTCTGATACATATTGTTTGAAAATACCTCTTACAGCAGGGCTAGAGAAAATCTCTTTTTTAAACAGGCAACATTGTGGCCTGAACACTTCTGAAATTTCTTGCAGTATTTTTACAGGACTTAGAATTCTATTTACTTGTTACTAAATCTTCATATTTAATGTTCATATTTACTTAAGTAAATAACATATACTTAAATACCATCTTCATTTACACATGCCAAACTTCTGCTTATCACATTGCCAGTCTTATATTACATTTCTATCTTTGATGAGATGGAACAGGAATTTGTGGACTGAAAAACCAATATGCTGCAATACCTTTATTTTTTATGGTCTGAGAATTTGGGTTGTATCTGATGTTCTTGCTATAAAAACAAGCTATTGACTCTTTTTTTTTCTTCTTTTCCTACATCCCATGCTTATAGTGGCGTATTTATGCTATGGTTATATGACTATTTCAAAATGTAGCTAGCAATTTGAAATATCGAATTGCATTTTTAAACCTTCTTCTAAAGTTGTATTCTCAAGGTATGTGGCTTGCCGATAGCCAGTGTTATTGTTGTTAACCTTGTTAGTTTTCCCTGTTACTGGCCACATCACAAGCTGCTGTGCATTGCACAGTACTGGTCCTGATCTTACTTGCAGAGGCTGGCAGTACGGCTATCTGAGATACTCTAAGAAAATAAGTACTGAGAGCAAACAAAAATTATTGAATGCAGGGTTGATTGGAGGTGTTCAGTATAAAGAGGAGAAGAATAAGAAGATCAGGTTAGTTATTCTGAGTAATGAACAGTTTAGATAAAATATCCTTTTTCATAATATAAGAACAAAAAATTAAATTTAAAGGGCAACCAATTTTATATCTATAAGACAAAATTACATTTTTACATAACATGCAATTAATCAATGTCACTCAGTAACTGGGGAAAAAGAGACAAAACAATTAGTAGTTATATATATCTAATCCTTTTGTAATAATGAATGTTTTCACTTATGAATTAGAAGCTATGACTCTTTTTTGGGTCTCATGCTTTCTACATAAACCTAGCACCACCTGATGAAGGTTCTCTTATGTTGGTACTTGGTTGCTGTGTTACAGCCTGTGTTAGATTTTCTAATGCATCTCCCCTTTGTTAAATGCAGGGTGCTGATTATGGTACATCAACTTTCTAATCTTGTAAAAACTGCATTTTTAAATTTTTTATTTTTTTAAATCTTCACTCACTATTAGCCTAATCCCTTTTGAAGTTGTAATAGTGATGCTTATTACTATGTTTACTGGGTCTTTCTTGAAACACTAAGTTTCTAACCTGGGCTGAACCTCTTGCTTCCTTGTGCTGCTATTTCCCTATATTCCTTCATCTTTTCTTCTTTTTTTCTCCCTCTCTACAAGAACCCAAACTGAAGTTTTATACTGTGGCCTGCTGCTACAGACCTGTAATACTAACTTCACCTCGCTATGAGAGCCAGACCTTGGTCCTGTTACGGAGAATGCTGTATCTATTGATTTTATAGGTATTGCCTTCGAAGTTTGCACTGCCATTGTTCACAACAAGCGGCAGACCCTGAAGGGTAGCCTCGGTGCTTTGAAACTTACCTTTCATGGGCATTCAAGGTAGTGAGTACAGCGGTGGGACCCGCTCTTACAAACGGTTAGCACTGAAGGAGGCAGACTATTCATCCTGAATGGGGTTGACTCTTCCTTCTGGTAACTCAAGTGACGATGTGTAAATGCAACCACAGAACTGAGTAAGAGGTAATTGAAATGGGGGAAGAAAACACCTTGAGAGGAAAAGAGGCAGAGGATGGAAGATAGGTCTTCTGCTATGTCCAGCCCGCTGAGAAGTGCCACGTCTCCTTGACACTTAATCCAATAGATGAATAAGAGAGCAATGGATAATGGATTCAAAACATTTCCATTCGCCGTAGACTGTAAGAGAAAGGAAACAGAAAGGAAAGAAAAAAAAAATATATCCTTAATCCAGCACCTAATTTGTTTGAGATCAGAGTTAGTGTTTGGTTGTTGTGGTTTGTCCTCGCTGAACAAAATCACCCAGCTTTGATTTTTCTTTCATTATATCATGTTTGCTTAGGTACTCGGATGTCTGTTCCTGCACGTGTGGTGGCAGAGCATTCTCATTTCCTTCTGCAAGATTACGGAACAGACACAATCTCTGGAGAGTTCAAAAATCTTTTTCAGAACTGCATTTTATTTATGTATTTAATTTAAGCATTTATCTTTTGAAAGCAGACGTGTCTGCTTTGTTTTGTTCAGTTGTGTTAATCGCTCTATAGAGTTTTGTATGTTTGGTGAGAACTACTGTGCACTTTGCATATTTAATTGGCCTGAAGTAGAAATTTATGTTCCTTCACTAACGACAACAAACAAGTCCAGTCTTGTTCAGTAAATTCACACAATCATTGTTTTTTTTTTAGGACTGTAAATTATATTTGTGTAAAGAGTCATCATAAGGTTCAAGGATGGTGACTGAGCCTCTTCTCCACTTTCAATTTTAACATATAATAATAATATGTATCATATTTAATATACTTTATAACAGTAATATAACCAATATTACCATTATGGTAATATCAGAAAAATATTTAGTAATGTCATCAATTTTGTATTTATAGCATAAAAAGTTTAATATTTATTTAATAGAAGTCATTCATTCAGGAACTGGAGAAGGTTTAAAGTAAGCTTTGCAATGCCGTGTAATGCCATGCCACCGTGTGAAGAAACAGATCAATTTTCCAGATATTAAAAGCAAGTTAAAACAGAAGGAGAATCCAGACTCAAGCAAATCTCTGTTTAAAGCACAAGAAGATAATTGGTGCCTCTTCTCTGAAAGATGGTACAGTTCTTGGGAATATTTGTAAGGTCTTATGGGTGATTTCAGAGATTGTAGGAAGAAAGTCGTTACTCCATTCTTGTTCTATGCTGAGTGGATATTACCAGGTACTGTGTCATATAGTCATAGGAATGCAAACCTATAAATATGTTTAAATAAAATAAAACAAAAAACAAAAACAGATAAAACGAGGGGAGAGGAGTGATAATTCTTCTTACATGTGAGGTTTTATGGTGCATTTCTGAATTAATTGAGGTCACTGACAGTAGTTCAGCAGATAAATGAGAGTTGTGAGTGTTCTCTCTTAGTTAGATGGGTAACCCCATGGCTTTAAGTCCTTCAGAAATGTCTAATATTGCTGCGAGTCATGACCTCTCCTTGCAGAGGCTCTTTCCCAATACAGCACACTTGCTCAAGTGTTTTTATTATACTTCCGTGAGTTTGTCCATTGCAAACATTAAATACATTGCCCTGCAATTCCCAGAAATCAGCCTTTGGCACATTTAAAAAGATTTATGTTGTACTTGTCACGCTGTACTATTTTTGTACGGTGGACTATTTAAATGACAGGATGTGTACTGAAGGGTGTGGATGTTATCTATTGGAATTGTTTTTTGGAACCTGAGAGAATCATTTTTCGTGGTAGCTTTCTTGGAAACCTTTTACTGACATTTTACTTTGAAGATGATTGCTAAGTTTTATTCCTTGGTTTAATAAAATAAAATATGTGGAATAGCAACATCTTAAATTTAGAATGCAAATAATTTATTTTTATCATTTTTTGATATTGCCGTAACTGCTTGATCATCTCTTATTTTTCTGTCAAAAAGCTTTCTGATTCTGGTGTGTTTAGAAATAGTTTTAGTGTTTATTTTTAGTGAGATCCTCTTCAATATTAAATTTTGCCTTAGTTTTTTTTTAAATTTACAATAAGCTTTCCAAATTTATGCTGTTTGTAGTTCAGTTATATTTAGATAGGATTTTGACTACTGAAGGATGTCTTTACCTCTAATAACTGCTTTAATCTTCTGAATAACCATGCCTGGCATATTTGATCCATTGGATTTGTTTTGGTTCATAGTATGCATTTACTCTTAGTCTCTCACATGACTTCACATTAACCTTCGTGCTGTCCATAATTATGTTACCCTTTTATCTGCTTCTTTTAATTTCCCTTTGATGGACCACTTTTTTTTTTGTACTTTCTCTTCTAACATTAAAGATTACTCTCTTTTGTGCCTTCTCCTTTTCTCTAGAATATTAAATCAAAATACGTTATGTGTGTCTTGTGTCGGCACTCTGTGGACGAAACAAACAAAAACCCCTTTATCTGTAGGGTACCAGTTCGGAGTATGTGTTACATCTGTTTGTCCTCTGCAGCATTTCATGTGTAAACAGGAGCCTGTTGAAATCTATTGCTCTGCTGCCTTCATCTCTAGTTTCATTGTACACATCTGGGTTTGTCAGTAGTTTTCTAGTCTGTCTTGTTTTCTTAAAACAAACAAAAAAACATGTTCTTCTTAGGCAATTGTACTGTTGTTTTACAGTCTTTAATGTTAGAAGAACCTTTCTGCTACCTAACTTCCATTTCTTCTGCAATTTTAACCCTTTTCTTTTACGCTTTTTATTCCTCATGCAGTTTGTTTGCCAAAACCTTTTGAGTTTTTGCAGCTTACTAGCATGTTTCTAATTTTGTGTATTTATTTTTTCAACATTTTTAATTTTTATTTTTTTTTAAGCCTTTAGTCATTCTTGTTTTTCTCCAGTTTCTCTCCTGTTAAGTTTGCCTCTTTCTGGAAGTGTAGGGCAGAAGGCCATCTGAAGTCTTGCATGTGGAAAAATGGAAGTGTTCCCCCTTCTGCCTGTTCTTCTACCTGTATGTTACTGTGGCAGCAGGCAGAAATCAGAAAAAAAACAGAATGCAACCGTTGTTAGTATCTAGCATTTTGGAGCTTGTCTTCAGTAGCATGTAACATCTGTTTTTGTGAGATGTAGAATACCTTGTAAACTCTTCATTTTGGGAAAATAATCGCTGCTGAGCAATGGCTTCCTTTTTGACATGGCTGCATTTTAAAAGTTGTAGTGAAGTCACGTAAATCTTGAGGTGGTTGTTCTCAGAAGGAATTAGATGCCTGTAAGTTGAAGAATCTGTTTATCATTCTGTGCAGTTCCTGAGCAAAGCAACATTGTGTTGTAATGTCTGTTGTTTTTCATGATTAATCTTTCTGAAAAGTTGTTTATACAATGAGGTGAAAACTTAGAGACTGGGAATGGAAATGATGGAGCCATTCTTCATGGAAAATTTTCGTCCCTTTTCTTGACTCCACAACATAAAAACATGGGGAGAGAGGGACCTAATTAACTCAAGCATCTTTTTAGAAACTCCATAGCAACTTCTGTTTAAGGCAATGGGACCCATCACAGTTCTCAGGTAATAATCTAACAAGTAACCATTTCTGAAGAGTCCTGTTCACGTGAAATTCTCAGTCAGGTGCATCTTTCCACTCACCTGCCTCATGTTACTTGTGTCTCCTCCTGCATGTGGATTTGCCTTGCCCTTATGGGAGAGCTGCTCTGTCCCTGCTTGGCCAGATGGGTTTGTCAGGTTTAGGACAATGTTTTTTTTTCCTTTAGAAATGTCATTTTCATTTCAGACTAATAAACCAAGCTCTGGGTTTTGAATGGTCACTGCAATGTCTGCTGTTACATTTTCAGCTTCCGAACTTGTAGAGTTATCCAAGTCTTTAAAGAACTAGGACATTTATTGTATGTTTCTTATGATATGTTATGTTATTTACTTTGTCTTTGCTCTCCTTATTTGCAGTGCATAAATGTTTACAGTTATTCCCTTCTTACCTTTTCATACTGCTCTTATGATTTTTCCTATACCTGGTTATCTTGCAGTAAGGGTAAAATTAGCCAGCGCGTGCAGTAAAGGTAAAATGTAGCCAGCATGTGCATCTGCATCTCTCTTGTCTTTTCTACCATTTCAAATGAAATTTTGTGGTTATTTCATTCAAGCGTTGCAGATGGGCAAGTTTCTTGTTGTCAAGCAAAGTGTTCCTCACGAAACTTTCCCTGCTAATCCTGGTTTTTAGAACTTAGTTTTTTCTTTGACTTTCCATTCTCCAGTTCCTTCAACTGTTAAAATTATTTCTACTACCACAATACTGAACTATGCTAAGTCATAGGCCATTTAAGCATTACAGTATTCACAAATGTCTACCTGTTTTCTTGACATGCAGAAAGAAATGACAAATGCCCTAGGCATCTTGCACTGGTTACCTGTTTGTCATTATGCCCAGAGTACTCCACTTGCATTTATATCCCATTTAAGCTGGGTGTGCGTCCTGCTTCTTTTCCACTCTCGTCCTTTGTCTTTGCTCATCTAATACTGAGTATTTTGTTGCCGTTATGTTTTCAAAGTAATGGTGCTTTTGAGCAGGGATGATAACTAGCTCTTAGGTCTGTCTGAACAGCACAGCGACGGTGTGAAAACACAGCGTACCCCCGCCTTGGTTGCCAGTCTCAAACCTGCCTATTGCCGGGTTTGAACTTCACAGTATGGGAAGTGCAGGGTGAAGACACACAACCTTTTTTCCCCGTTTCAGTGAATCACCTCTTCTCTCCCTACCCTCTCCCAGGAGAGAGAAAATAACTTCTGTTCTGAAAAAGTAGCAACTGAGGCGAATAACCTGGCTGTACAGGGAACAAGTGGTGGTGTATGCAAAGTGCCTCCCTGAATACACTGGAGCCCGACCAGTGTGGGACATCTTGGTTTGCTCTGCAAAAACGAGATTTGCCTTTGATACAGAAGAGAGGTTTGGTTTACCTAGACAGTTTTTTGTTCCATAACTTCTAGCTTGGTGTCACTTTTCCTGAAAAATACGATTAGGCCATTGGATGCATACTTCAGCATCTACAGAACATTTAGACTTGATTGGGGTTTCTGGGACAGGCTTTCATTAGGCAAGGATGGCAGATGTAAAGCAGACACGTCAGTTGTTTGGTGGAAAATAGCTTCAAATTGAGATTAATAAGGTTGTTTATAAGACTTGACAAAAGCTGTCCTAATATCACCAGATTTAGTGATGTCCCCCTTTTTGCTCTAATTTAATCATCTGACTTACCTAAACCTTTGTTTTTTATAGTAATCAAGAAGCTCTCAGGCTTTCTTTTTTAAAATTTTTTATTCTTAAACTTTCCATAAAGTTCAATACTTATTTTTATGGTGAGCAATTTCTGCCTTTTCTCTTTTTGTTTATATGTGCAAATGTATCTCTGTCTGTCTATTATCTTTATTTAAATCTGATGCACCCCTGTGCAGTGGGAAAGTACTATTGCCGCTGTTTTGGAGGGATCTGGGCTGACCTGGCTCTTGACAGGATGTTCATTGTGCAGCTCAGCTGTAAAGACGGTAACTTCCATCCCAAATGAGGACCCTGGGTGGTGGGAGATAAATTCATAAATTGATAAAGGAGTTTTTGCAGTTACAGTAGTGGATGAAGGTATGAGAAGACTGAGGGCTGGGTTCATAAAAGGGGTGATGTGAAGCAGTACCTCGCCCTCCTGTGCTTTCCTTCTAAGCAGCTGGCAGCGGTAGTATAAGCTACGACTGTGAGTACCTAGAAATGGAATTTGTGATAGCTGAAGTACAGGGAAGTATTTAAGAAGTCATTTGGGAAATGAATATATTCATTCATCTCCCTGGTATTGTGTCAATAGGACTGGGATCCATTGGGGGCCTTCATCACTGGGGTATGTGATAACCCTTCCTTTTCAGCTGCGCCGGTAAATTGTCTGGCTAAATGAGTCCTTCGTGTTTTTTCTTCAGTCTTGCTTATTCCAGGCCTCTTCCTCTTCCTCTCCTCCCTGCTTGGTGGGCAGAGAAATCATGGGAGGTGGATTTGTAACTTCTTGAGCTGCATTCAAGTTAAATCTCCCATGTAAATGAATGATTTTCCTCCAGAATATTTTCACCAAAAGACATGTTTTTCTGCACGGAATCTGTGTCTTGCAGCCTTTTTTGGGCGATTCAAGAGTGTTAATAAGCATTGGACATGAACTAAGCCAACCAGGGATAAAACTTAAGGATATAGGTGCTTAGTCCAGGCATTCTGATTGGGTTTGGATGCAGAATAGATTTAAGCCATCCGTCTCTGGCAAAGTGGAAGCGGTTTTGAGAATGCATGGAGGAATACCTCAGTACAACTCTACAACTCTACTGATAGATCTTGGGGCCTGTAAACTCTTAGCTGCTGAAGGGTAAACTGCGATTTTGGGGATTATACTTTTCTGTCCAAGCTAAAATGACCTCATTTGTAGGTAATTGCTTGAGGAAGATGTTTGCTTCTGGCCTTTCAGTCTGAATATGTCCAATATAATGAGGAATTACATTATCTGGCAAAAAAAAATAAGGGGTCTCCTGTGTGTTTATATGAATGATAGAGACTTCACCTGTCGCTGGCTGACAGAATGAGCTGAAACCAGGCAATTGGCATCTTGTTTCATGGATTCTGATGAAGTAAAACCAACATTATCAGTAGTTTTGGAATTAAACTTCTGTATCTATGTCTGACAGTAAGGACCACTCTGTAAAATTCTTTCTTTCTTTCTTGCAGTGCCAGTTGTGTAGGAAATGAATGTCTGATCTAATGGAATGTATTCAAAAGCCATAAATAGCTAATGTTTTGACTAGCTATTCAGTATTACCTATTGAAGTATTCAGAAGCATTGTATTTCTCCTGGGGATGAACCTTTATGAGAAAAAACAAGGAATACAAGCATGGTTCTTTTTGGAAATTTATGTTTGCTCTGGACTTGAGTAGTTGGATATGTATTCAATATCCTGTCCCTTTTTAATGTGGAAAAGAACTTGTGTAATGTAGCGCTACCTGCTTTGAATTGTAACAAACATGCAACATGTAAAGAATATGGTTTTTTATCTTTAGAGCTTTAAACATTTTAAATAATCTTTTAAATAAATGCTTTTTATTTAGTGTGAGATTAGGTGCTTCTTTTGTTCTTGTCTGTAACCTTTGTTTTAAAATACATCTTAAAACCTGACACAGGCTTCAAGCCGTCAAGAAGATGAGCAAGTGATCCTTGTCAGAACAGATCAAAGTGGAAGGGCATGGCCTGTGACCGCATCAGTTGAACCACAGGAGCCTAGAGGAGGACGCAGAAAGAGACAGATGGTAAGTTTTACAAAAGTGAGTATTAAGGAGTGAAATTCAGAAATGATTTTGTAGATTTACTTCTGTGGTGCATGAATTGATGTGAGTGACTTATCAGACTGTCGATAGGTAGTTAAAAAGTGCCCTTCAGATGATGATTGTAATTAAGTGTTAGAGAACATATTGAGCATATATTAAGTTTATTTTCAGACTTATGTTTCCCTAGGGACTGTTTTAGGGCTTATTTAAACGCACAATCAAGGAAAAGTAAGTCTTTTTTCAAATTATCAGTCTCTTAGCTAAGCAGTTTTTATTGCATAAAATTTGTAAATAATAAAGTTTATCAGAGCTGAATATTTCCAAAATATCTGTGGGTAATTTCACTCTTTTCTGATCAGAAGTACTGTTGCTGATAATAAAAATTATGACCCAACTTTTACAGCAAAGTCTTTTGGGGGACATAGAGAAGCTTGGAGGCTGGAGGAACATTTTATTCTTCTGATGTTTGCAACAGTAAATAAACTAGTATTTTGAAATTCGGGCTGGAGGAGCATATAATACCTTATATTTCTAGTACATGCTTGATTAGTACAACAGATCAGTTTGTAATAGTGATGTGGAGGATTGAAAGGAACAAGAGGTGAGGAACTGGTTGTCATCTTCCTGTTCTTTCTGTTTTGGAAAAACGCCACCTCTGCTATGTTAATTACCATACCCTATGATTCTGCAGTATTTAGTTTCATCCTGCTCTGAAGGACAAATTCTGTTTTGTTGTGTACTCTTAAGATGGGAGAGGTACCACATTTATAAAGTTTTCAATAATGTATTTGATTGCTTTTTCTTTTTTCTTTTTTTCCTTTTTTTTTTATTTTTTTTTCTTTCCTGGCTTAACTGTCTTAGTTTAATTGAGAATTCAAAAACTTCTGTAAATAATGGAGATTACTTTTTGGAATATTCCATCACTGTGAACTGATCAACCATTTCAGTGAATTACTGTGTGACTTTCCTGAGTTGGTAGTATTGGAGCTCTGACAGCATATGGATGTAAGAGATATAGTGATTGTGAAACAAGGCAATATTTTTATTTAGACCTACTGAAACAATTGAAGGAATAGGAAATACTCATTGCTCCTTTCCGTAGGTCAAATGAAGCAGTAAGCCCAGTTGTTTCAGATGTGCTTAGCCTGATCCTCTGTTCTTTAAACTTGTTGAAATTATCAGGGTCTGAATTTCATTCTCCATCTTTCTCACTAGGTTTTTATTGTATTCAATATGTTTGTTTCCAGGTCGCTACTCATGTAGATAAAGAAAGAGTAAGGTACTTTCCGGATGATGACAGTATGAACCTGCAGGATTTAGTCAAAAATGAGAGGACAAAAACAGCAGAGGATCAAAATGCACTGTTCATGCGTATGGCATCAAAGGTAAGGGGTGATGTGTATCGGTTTCTGATTGAGCATTTTATTATAAGAAAATTCAAAAGAAGAGGAGGCAATGGAGCCTCGCTGTGCAAGGTATGGTGCTTTTTGGTGAGAATTCTGATTGTCTTGAATAATGTTCAAGTCTGTTGGATGATTTTACTGACATCAAAGAGATAGAAACATGCATGCAGGAAATATGGTGCATTCAGCTCCTTCATGAACTGATTGTGCCGTTCCTCTGCCTATAGATTTTGATGCTATAAATGCAATCTTCTTAGCTTACCCCTGAAGTTTCTAAAATTTATGGAAAGTATTTTTTGTGTATTCATATATTTGTTGATTCCAAGTTTCTTCGCTTCAAACTGGAAAGATTCTTAGTGTGTGTTCAGTTACCCTTTTTCATTTTTTGTATTTTTGACATTGTACTAAGATAACTTTTAATGCAAGGACTGGATTGTATGCAGGGAAGAATAGCAAACTTGAACGGAGATCAAAGACTTCTATGTTATTTAGTTTTCTAAGTCTTCAAAGGGAAAATTCTGATAATTTTTCTTTGTATTTTTTTGGCATGTAAATGTGTGGGTTTTTTTTTTTCTGTTCAACTTTGAAATATAAATTTTCTATGTTTTTGATGAATGAGGCACTTCATGTAAGAACACCCATACCAGTGATTCACTCAGATTCGTTCTGGGCTGTGACTGTTTAGGTGGAAGTATAAAAGCAGGTCACATTTCTAGTGATGCATCCTCTGTGTGCTTTTCTGGCCATTACCAATTTGAAAAAAATATATAATAATTCTATAGCTGGTATTTCTTTCTCCTTTTGGTTTATGGATTGTTAAGGTAATTGGGGATTGGACTGAATATCCCCTTTTACTTCCTTTCAGTGACTCCTTATCTCCCATTCTATTATCTGTACCTACCGCTAAAAGCTATGGGCTATAATTACTTGATTGGAAGAAAACAAAAAACCTGAATCCTGTGTGCATGGCATCTTTGGTTGCAATCTTGTACCTGCAGGCAGTTCCTCAAAGATCTGTTACCTGCATTATAAGGTTTTCTGGGATAGTGTTGAAATTTAGTCCAGGTAGAAATGGGACTGAAATGGCCTGGCCTCAGTATGTAGCTGTTTTAAAAATAAAAATTCTACACAAATGATCATGAACCTTGGCAACTGAACTACTGCATGCTTATAGAGGAAACTGTAATGTAGTGCTTATTTTCTAAAAAGAAGCAATTACGAAAAGAAAAAAGATGCAGTGTCTATTTACTGGGAAAAGAATACATAAAGAGAAAATGCTTGCAGGCTGTAAGGAATCTCTAGTGCTAGATGCTGACTGCAAATGTGTGCTACTGACAAAAACATTCTAAGGGAGAGAACACCTCCAAATGGGATAAAACTTTATTTAAAAATAAATCCAAGGATGGGCGAACAGAAGAGTAAAGAGCTTTTGGAGGTTAAAAGAAAAATCAAATCCAAAACTTAATAATTATTTTAAAGTACTTGTTATGTCCAAATAAGGAGAAGGGAACAGTACCTGAGCTGAGCAGCCTGAAAGTAAATTTTGATAAAAAAGATTGAAAATTGATCTAGAGAGAATTATATTGAGTAAATACTTTGTTTGCTAAAACAATAAAGTCAGGAATTAAACTCACTGGAAGAAGCCTGCAGGAATGTTGTGTTGCTAAAAACTGATAAAGATATAAATAAAATATTTAGGAAAGATGAGTGCTTGACAGAACTAATGAAATATTTGCATTTGAGGAGAGAGTAAGGGAATTGGGGTTGTTTAGCTTGGAGAAAGGGAGGCTGAGGTGAGATCTCATTGCTCTCTACAGCTACCTGAAAGGAAGCTGCAGTGAGGAGCATGTCCATTTCTTTTCTCAGGTGACAAGTAAGGAAATGGTCTCAAGTTATGCCAGGGGAAGTTTAGATTGGATATTAGGAAGAATTTCTTCATGGAGAGGGTCGTTACGCATTGGAACAAACTGCTCAGGAAAGTGGTGGAGTCCTCATGCCTGGGGGTATTTAAGATGTGACATTAAGGGCCATGGTTTAGTGATAGGACTCGTTAGGTCAGCTTGATGATTGGACTTGATGATCTTGAAGGTCTTTTCCAACCTAGGTGTTTCAGTGGTTCTAATATTAACTATAAATGAGGTCTGAGAAATTCCTACGCATGAGCTTTTATTTATGGACAATAAATGATTAACTGTCTCAACAGTGTAAATGAAATGAAAGTTAGCTCCAGTTTATAAAAATCCATCATTTTAAATCCAAACTTTAATTTGAGATGAATAATAACAAATGACTAAAACCAAATGGTCCCTGCTTAAGTAGTGTGGAAACAGTCAGATGTGACACTGCTGAACCACAAACCGGTGAGAGCAACCTTTACTCATCCATGGTGCTGAGGAACAGAGGATGGCAAGTATAAGGGCAATCTGAAAAGAAAATAGAGGACAGGAGTAAATGGTTAGTTTTTATTATAAAAGGAGTTTGCTAATAGATTCTTCAGGAGTCTCTTCTGCTTAACAGGTACATAAACCATCTGGAAGAAAGTATAACCTGACAATTTGTTACTGTTACATAACTATTCAGGACTGTCAAAACTAGAGCTTACTGTAAAGAATTGTAGAACTTCAAAACAAAAGGCTGAGATTCTTCTAATGTTATAAACCTTGAATCTGAACTGATTCTCAAGATTCATTTTGGAGAGTCACTGGAGAGAAGTACGTATTTTGGTGGTGTGAGCCATCCGTCCAATTTTGAAAGGCTGCTAAAGGATTTTTTTGGCTATAAAAGGAATTAAGAGAATTAGCTCAGACACAGTAAATTGTGTTTCAGACCTCTAGAATGAAGAGAAGGAGATCCGATCATAGTAAATTCAGATGAATGTCAGATTTGCATTCCTAATGCAAAATGGTGGTCATTATGAAGCTGAGTGAAACTAAACTGTGCCTGTACCACATTACTATAGAAGCATGACTATAGGATAAAAAAAAAAAGTTGAAAATTGATTTTTTTTTTTAACTGACAGTTTTATAATACAAAATATATGTGAAGTATTCAGTTTTTATTACTATTAGCTTTAACTAACATGTCTGTAGTTCCTTCTGCCCTCATCTGTAAGTCGTACGGAATAAGTCGTTCCATTTTCCCAAATTCATGCTGTTAAAACTTATGTAATCCTTTCATTTCATCAGTAGATGCTTGTGGGTGTATAGAGACTGGTTTCTAGAACATTACTTCAATAGAAATTACCTTTTATTTGTGTGCAGAAATTCTACTAAGGCATATTTTTTCCTTTTTGATTGTTTTACTAAAAGCAAGTGAGAAAGGTTATGTTGCTCATCAGACCATTTAAATTTTGCCCATAAGCTAATTTTATTTCAAAATCTCTGCAGTAATCTGTAACATGAATTTAAACATATAAGACAATTATTTATAAGTACAAAAGTGCATTAGTAATGCTGGCTTTCACTTACGGATTTAGTAAAGAGAGATGCTGGTATTACAGATTAGCAAACAGGGCATTTACATGTTACCTTTCCTTGGTTCTGGAGTCTGTAAAATGGGAAATTGCTTTCAGCCTTATCATTTTCACTTGCTGTGCAAACCTGCCTGTTGTACATATTTGCATTTCCATCTTCATAAAGCAAAATAATAGTCTGCAAGCACTTTACAAGCTAAACTAAAAAATGCAGGATGTTGCTGCTTCTACTATTATGTAATAAATGTTTTTCTTCTTTCTTTACCTGGTGAAGCCCTTCTAGTGCAGCATTTAACGCACCTGATAAAACTCTTACAAAGCTCTTGTGCGCTGTTGCTTTTTACATTTACTTAACCATCTAAGCATGAGCATGGTGTGCTGTAGAAACATTAATACAAAAACCTGAGGCAAATAGTTTCAAGCATCTTGTCCTGCGTTCCACTAGGTTTCAGTTTAATACACTAGACAGCTTTCTGTGTATATTGTGTGGACACAAAATTAAAGCTGTTCCTGTATGTGGAACTGAATCAACAGCTGCAAGAGCTAGATTACAGAGGAAAACTTGGGAAAAAAGAGGAACTGTGTGGATGCAGCTCATAGTAAATGACTGCATAAGCGTTTCGTGTTCGTTAAGAGTTAGGTTAGAATTACCAGGTGTGTCACAAATGAAGACTTATGCAGGACGGCCTTTTTTATGACTTAAAGTCATCGACAGGGATAATCATAAAGTTAAATGCTAATCATTTGCACTTCTAACATTGTGTGGCTGAAGGTATTCTGTTTGGCTTGCATTAAATGCAGTCGACTTTTACATAAAATTTTATCTGTCCTGATAACTATTTGTAGCAAAATGAGCAATTTTCATTTCAAGTAACAGAAACAGCAAGGAGCGTGGTCCCTAACCCTGGAACAATCGTCTGTTGTTTGTTTCTTCCTTAACTTTCTGCTGCTCCAAGGTGGTTCTGAGCTACCTTGCTCACAGCATTATTTGTAATGTTCTCCTGTCAGTGACATAGGACTTAAAAAGACTGTACACTGATACGTTAAAATCCTTTGATGCTGTATGTTTGGTGTATGATTTCACTGGGAAGATAGCTTTTGGAAATGCCTGTGTGTTGAATTATTTGTGGAATAAAACCTACAAAATCAGTTTCTGTTGTTGTACGGAGGTTGGAGTTGTAATAATAAAATTAACATGATAAAACTTTATCTTGATACGGCTTGAACAAATGCAGTTTGAGGTCAGGAAGGCTTTTTTTCTGAGGTGATTTTGTTCTCAACAATAGGTGCTAAATGCTGACTAAATTTAAATGTGGTGAGATGTATTCTTATGTCACTCAGGTTTATATTCCAAAAAAAATAGTTTATTCTTTTTTTGCAGCTTCCCAAAATATATGATGAGTACAACATTCCACAGATATTAACTCTGTCATTTAAGGTTGAAGACGTCAGTGTTGCCATGACAATTTAAAATCAAAATGGTACATTTTATACAATCTATATACATTTTTTTCACAGATTTTCCAAGCAGATTTACTTTTATTAGCTTATATGGAAGTAACTTTAAATATGATTGTGTTAGAGAGAAAACAGAAGCAGCAGAAGTTCAGCACATAAATAAAAAATAGAACAAGAAAATAAGCTGAAAACCTACCTGAAAAAAAATGCAGGAATATTTCGTTACCATGCTAATTGCGTTTAATGGAATTTCCTGCTTCATCCCCAAATTTCAGAGGAAATCTGAAGAGGAAAAGGTGAGCTCAGTGTATTACGTAGGCAGAATCCCCGTTGATTAGGAGTTGTGTCTCTTGAGGTTAACTTCAACAACATATTAAATTCTTTAGTAGGGCTTTCTTTCCATAGGGTGCACCCAAAGAGCAAGTGATAGCAGCAGAGGGAGAGATAAGAGACGCAGCATGCTTCAGATTGAATATGGAGGCAGCCAGCACTGTATAGGACCCCAGGGGTTTTACTGTAGCAATAAGAAAAACAGAATCAGTGTAAAATTAAACTGAGAGACAGTTCCAGTGATCTGAACAAGTGTTGGCAGAAAAATGAGGCTGACTCTGGAGTGTGTTGAATACAGATCTACAAGAGTTACTTTCGGAAGCAGCCCCATGCCAAGGTGCCTAATGGCTTCAGTAATGTTAACACTGGAAAAAGAGAGAAAAAAAAAGAAGATGAAGTGAATATTATATAATTGCTTACGTAATGTGATAATTAACATGAATAATAAGGATATGCTACAGATTTCATCAGCAAATACAACATTGTAACTTTTCCATCTCAAATTATTTTCATTTATGCACAGTCAGATGCTAATCCTTTCTTGAATTCCTGTGCTGAATGGTTAGAGGTCTTTTTTTTTTTGTGTGTGTGTCTGCCACATTTGCACATTTGCACTGTAGTAAAGCTGTCTAAATGAGAGCCCAAAGGATGCTTTTTGTGCGCTCCTGAAAGACATTTGGATGTCTTCCCTGACTGTTGCTAAATGTTTGTATATTGCAGACCTTTGTTGGCCAGGGCAAGCAAAATTATGATGCTGTCTCTGTTGGTTAAACCAAAGCTGCATCCTGGTTTTGGAAAACAGATCCCCATCAGATGGGTGGTAGAAACCTGACTGTTGCATACCATGAGGTGTAGGATGCTGTGGTGCTAAGCATACCGAAGCTGCCTGTCTATTCTCTGGTTAATTATTGCTTGCCAAAGGAGAAGTTGAAAAATAGAGGGCACATAAGAAAGAAGGATGTGGCAGATCAGCCCAGAACAAAGAAGTGAAATGCAAAAGAGAAGACAAGGGACTGAGAAGATGCTCTCTTGCATGAGGGTGTCAGATCAGCTCTTGTGTTTGGCTGGAGTCCGGTAGGAACAATGACTTCAGGTGCATCATCTTTATAGATGTCTGAACTTCTTATATAAACTTTGGGCTGTTCAGAGATATATGTAGGACATCCAAACTTAGAAGTGATACATAGGTGACTGCCTATTTTGCTGTGCAGCACCTGAAATACAGTGTGCGTAGCATCAAGCATGGCCAGGGAACTAACTGCACAACTTCCAGATGCAGTGTCTTCCACGTCTAACAGGTGTGATACTTCACCTGATGCAGCACAGGGGCTTTCCGGCAACTCTAATAGAGCAGCATAGTTTCTTCTTAGGGTTTGTACCAGCTCTCTCTTTTGTACCGAAGAAAATACTTATGAAATAAATCAGTTTTTATTCTTTGCTTATCTTCTAGCATTTTTTGAGAACTCTCTTGTTGTTCTTTCAATTCCCTAGTACCTTGTTCAGAGAGATTTCATTATAACTAAATCATGCAATTGGCAAAACATACTGGACACCTTATTGGAAAAGCAAGAGAATAAATTTTTGCAGAGAGAATTTCCATTTTCTTCCTGAATAACTTATTTTTTTTTTTAAAAAAAAGCTAATGTTTAGAGTAGTAATTGAAGAGTACTATCTCATCGGCTCTAATAGCAGCTGCATTTTCTTGTATTTCAGTGCTGACACAGGTGCTTGGCATCTGTAGTACTTGAGGGAAGATCATATTTAAGGACTTATGGCCTTAGAGGCCTTTTCACTGCTACTGGCAAAGAATGTGTTAATGATGTTCATTGCTACTATTCCAATATTGCAGGATATTGTACGCTGTCTTTTTTTTTTTTTAAAGGCAGCAAAAACATTGCTGCATAGATTAACTGACATAAGCTTGTAGTATATCTTATTTCAGTAGGAATGCACAATTCTTGCTGGATAATGTTTTTGCTTGTCTTTAGGTTTCTGAACTTTTTTGAACTATTTTGAGGTATGTTGGAAGGACATTGTGATAATAGGGAATTCGCAAAGAAAATGTTTTTCCTTTTATGACTGTTGTTTTTAAAGGCGAAAATATGTCCCGTTTTTAACATTATTTTAAAGTCATCTAAAGGATGTGAAAAACATGACAAGAAGTGAAGACTCAGGGACAAGCTGACCATATATAACTGTGTCTCTTTGTCTCAAAACTGTGGTACAAGGGCACTGTACATTGGTGTGCTAGATTTATTACTTGAATAAAGGTCTTGTAAACTGGTTAAGTGTGTGAAAATGGGGAAAAAATAATAAGCCCTTATTTTTTCAGTTTCCCCTTGCCTGTTCTTCAGCAAGGGAAAGGTATAGTGCTTGAGGAGTGTAGAGCTGGATGTGTGTTATTAGTGGGTAGGCTTTTTTATTGCACAAGCAAGTTGAAATAACTTTCTTCTTAGATCTTGTTTATTTCAAGCACTTATTTAAGGTCTGAAACTGGGGTGTTGGTTTCTTGAACTGCCTTACAGCCTTTGGTGTCTTCTGTTATTGCAGTGGGATCTGTAATGATATTTCAGTGTGTGCCCTGGCAGCCAGGAGGGCCAACTGTACCCTGGGGTGCATCAGGCCCAGCACTGCCAGCTGGGTGAGGGAAGGGCTTGTCCTGCTCTGCTCTGTGCTGGTGGGGCCTCACCTCGAGTACTGTGTGCAGTTTTGGGCACTGCAATATAAGAAAGACACAAAACTATTAAGAGAGTGTCCAAAGGAGAGCTACAAAGATGGTGAAGGGTCCAGAGGGCAAGACGTATGAGGAGCAGCTGAGGTCCCTTGATTTGTTCAGCCCAGAGCAGAGCAGGCTGAGGGGAGGCCTCATGGCGGCCTGCAGCTCCCTCACGAGGGGAGCGGAGGGGCAGGCGCTGAGCTCTGCTCTCTGGGGACAGCGACAGGACCCGAGGGAACGGCATGGAGCTGGGGCAGGGGAGGGTCAGGCTGGGGGTTAGGGAAAGGTTCTGCACCCAGAGGGTGGTCGGGCACTGGGACAGGCTCCCCAGAGCAGTGGTAATGGCACCAAGCCTGCTGGAGTTCAAGAAGCGTTTGGACAGTGCTCTCAGACACATGGTCTGACTTTTTGGGTGGTCCTTTGGGGACCCAGGATTGGGACTCGATGAGCCTTGCGGGTCCCTTACAACTTGGGATATTCTGTGATTCAGTATCTTGTTTGTTGCTAGAAGAGATCCAAACCTGATCTGTGCATATTCTATGTATCCCTTTCTTGTGGCGTCTATTGCCAAAATGCTGCACTGCTACCTACCTTTTTCTTGTTCCCTTATTACTCTGAAGTAGTCTTGTGTCTATGTGATTGAGTTCCTTGACTTTGCTTAATCCAATTCTATTGAACAAAATGTTACATCTTAAACTAGAATTGCATTTTCCAGATTTAGTTTTATAATTTTTATTATTCAATTCAGTTAAAATACCAGTCAGGTGGCTCTTAATATATAACCCTATAACTTTATCTGTTTAGTATTTTATAATTAACTCAGTTGTTTGGTACTGAAAGTACTGAGCATTTTCAAAAGAAACTGTTGATCTGCTTTAGGGAACCTCAGTATTCAGGAAAAGTAAGAGCTGTTGTCTGTGTTTTGGGGTGGAAAACTACCAATATACCTTCCAAAATAAAGTTTTGGTTTTTGTTTTTTTTTTTGGTCTTATGTTATCTAAACAGACTACTGCTGGGATACATGGAAGATTTTCTTTTATTAGGAAGATGCGTTTCACTTATGGCAGTTGGTTTTGATATTGCTGTTTTCTTAATTGCTGGCTACATTTGAACATTAAACATGGCAGACCACTCAACACACTGTATGTTCTTTGAATGTATAAGAAAATTGAATGAAGCAGGCACATTATGTGAAATATGTCGAACATACATAAATCAACAGTCCATCATGACAGGATTTTTTTTTAGGTCTCATTACAAAGGAGATAGTTCTAAAGGGTCTGTCACTCAGAGGGTTGGTTTGCTGAATCATTGTTATTTAGCTTTATATTCTAGGTATCAAACATTCAAATATTCAACTTAATGCTGTTCGCTTGTATTTAATAACTGTTTCTGTAGTGAGATAAAATGCCTGTAACCAAAATATCTGAGAGACTGTATTTGAAGAGAAGTCCCTTAGATCAGACCTCAGCAAGTAATAAAACTGTAATGACACCCTTGACACTAGATCTTTTTGAATCTTTTGAATGTTCACAATATGTGTCTGTAGGTTCAGGAGTCCTCTATACCCAAAGGAAGAGACATTTAGCAAATTGACTACAAAGATCTTTTTTTTTGCGTGTGCTAGATATTAATATTTTGCTTCAAAATATTAAATGTAAAGTTTTTAATTTTCAAACCTGCTCTTTGTGGGAAAAAATACAACTTTATTGTCTCTGCGGGCAGAATGTAAGCTTCAGCTAGTCTAAGTACATCTAGTGAACAACGTCATTCATGTCAATGTTATTTTCCGTGAGAGGACAGTACTTCAGGTCTTGAAAAGGAAGAGAAAATGGATGTACAGGTCTTCAGTTATTCCCTGGATAGATGTTTCTAACTGCTTTAAGAGAGTTTTCAGAAGGTTCTGTTTCATTATCTTGACAAAGACATGTCATTTACACAGTCACAGAAAGCAATCTACCTGTTGAATAAAATGTCTTCAGTTACCTCTAGCAAAGGACTAATGCTACCCCAGTCTGTATTTTAATATGTATTAGCATTTGTTGCAAAGACACCTGTGCTGTTTCTTGAAGGAAATGCTATTGCTAATTCTTGAAGGAAAACTACTCATACATAAATCTGCCAGTGCTCTGAAGGTCCAGCACCTCCAGTACCAAGAGATCTATATAATGTGTTGTTTTTTTCCCCTGTCATTTTGATAAGGAAATTACTGAAACTATTCAAGGTAAAATTGCAGTCAGGTATAGCATAAACGTATCACAGCATAAGGACTTCATTTAGTGAGGAAAAACTTGAAAAAATTATTTTGAAAGCTTTTTACCTTTGCTTTAGTTGTGTATGTTGAATGTTTAGGGTATTACTGGCACATTTTAAAGCTATATAGAGTAGCCAGACAAGTAAGTGGATAAATACTTTCCTAAATCCTTTACAGTCAGTCTTTGCAATCAAGACTTGTTAAGTCTTCATTTAGGCAAGACAACATGGGATTTGTCATCAAGGATTGATAAAGGCTGATGTTACACACACATCCACGTGTGTGCTGAGTGGTGAAGCTTAGTGAAATCTTCTGTCATTTAAGTTTGTCCTGTGACCCACACCCACACGCTTTTCTGCCCTTCCTTTTCTTTCCATTCACTGTCTCTTGCTGCTGTTGCCCTGTCACCATGCATCCAGTTCCTAGCTACAGACTCCATTCCTTAGAAGTACTGTCTAGGTGAGACATAGCCATTTTGTCTGGGTTTCCATATTATTAAGATCCAGTAAGATACTATCGACCCTCAAGCACATCTTCGTAACAAACGCTAAATATTTTCAGAGCTTCTTTTAAATATATGGCATTTAACTAAAATGTAACAATTAATAAACAAACATACAAAAATGTGAATTATTTGGCCTTGTTTCTGGTAATGTTAGTTGTGTTGGTTATGCCTATCTAGCAACAGGTACTTTCAGGAGAAGACTTTTCTTCACAAAATGGCTTAGTGTTGTTCACCTGAGAAGAACAATTGTTGGCATGTTTCTACGGAGTACGAATAGAAGGTGCAGAGTTATGGTCCATCTATTTTACAACAGATGATTTAAAGGGCAGTGATAGTTGTAGTAGGAGAGGAGGAGGAGGAAAGGAAAGACTGAAATAAAATGTATGATAATACGTGATGAAGAAAAAATTGTGTATCTATTTAAAGCTGGAGTTATGTCAGGGTAATATTGAAATACCTAGCCCCTAACTTGAGATGGAATATAGTAATATATTCCTCTCACTACTGTCACACATCTATACTTTAATATCTGTGCTGTCTGAGATAGTGTATGACTGCTCTCAGGAGAAGTATCTGATAATAGCATGTCTTGCAGGTGCTGAATGGATTGCAGCACTGCTACTGCTGCTACATACTTTATCATTTTCTCAGTAAAAGATGTTCCAAAGAGCTAAGTATTTTTTTTTCTTGCCTATTTGTATATAAATGCACTTTTTTGTGTATCTTTTCAGCTGATGGAAAAAACTGACAGAGAGTACTACACTTTGGATGACATGTTTGTTTCCAAAGCAGCAAAAAGAGCACGCAGTGGGGAAGAGGAAGAAATACAAAGAAGAAAAGCAATACGTGAGCACCAACTGCTTGCTGCACGCATGGAAAAGTGTCCATACTGCTTTGATAGCAGTGAACTTTCTAAACATCTTATTATTGCAATTGGTACCAAGGTAAGAAAATAGTAATTTAGCACAAAAGTAAAAACAGAAAAGAAATAAAAGAAGGGAGTGTTAATGGTAGAGTGCCTAAGTTTAAGAACACAATTGCTGCTTTGAAATGTTTTAATGTTCTTCATCTTACTCTCCCAGACCTTCCTATTGATTTCAAGAATTCCTTGAGGGTTGGGGACAGAAAGATACAAGTCTGTCATGAATTATAAAGCTAGTCTTTGATATCAGAACTTCTGATTTGTGGAAGACAGAAGCAATAATGAAAGATTGGAGTGCAGAGATTAGACTGTAGGCGGATTTGTGAAAGACTAAATCACACTGCACTGGAGGAAATTTGAACTGGTTACGAACTGTATCTCGATGTCAAAGAAAGCTAAGTGGAGAATTCCATTCTTAAGCCTAAAATCTTTTGAAATGAAGAAAAGTTTGGTACAGTGAACCTTCTCGTTTCTGTTAATGCTTTTAAAATATGTACAAATATTTGGATTTATAATGTCTGAAATGCTTCAGTATAGGCTTTTTTTGATCATTATGCAAGGTTGTCATTTATTATCGATATTTTTCATTTGATTTTAATTTTTATAAAAATTTTATAGACCGAGGAATTAAATGCACATGCATATACCTACATATATGTACAGATCTGTATGTATATATACATATCTGTATGTATATATATATAAAAGATAAAAAAAAAAAAGCATGTGTATTGTAATGGACAAAACCAGTATGATTTCATAATAAACTGGTTCATAACTGGTTGGTCTATTAGCCTGATATTACTGCCTTTTCAGTAGAGCTGCTGTCTGGATACTGCTGCTTCATTCGAGCTACTGATGGATAATGCCAACTGTCACAATCACAGAATGGTTTGGGTTGGAAAGTGCCTCTGGAGGTCACCTGGTCCATCCTCCTTGCTCATGCAGGGACACCAAGAGCAGCTTGCCCAAAACAAACTTCAGCACAAGAAAAAAAATAAAAATCTTTCTTTCCGACTTGCTTAGGCTTTTACTGAATGTGGTTCAGTAGTTGGGACTCTTTACCAGGGATTGCAGTGACAGTACAAGGAGTAATGGTTTTAAACTAAAAGAGGGGAGATTTAGATTAGATATTTGGAAGAATTTTTTTTATTCAGAGGGTGTAAAGGCTAGGTTGCCCAGAGAAGCTGTGGATGCCCCATCCCTGGAGGTGTTCAAGGCCAGGCTGGATGGGGCTTTGGGCAGCCTGGTCTGGTGGGAGGTGTCCCCGTCCATGGCAGGGGGTTGGAACCAGGTGGTCTTGAAGGTCCCTTCCAACGCAAACCATTCTATGGTTCTGTGTTTTTCAGTCAAGTTCATTAGCTATTGAAGAGTTAGGTGAAGAGCAGAAAAGCTAAGTTGGTTTAAAGTCCTTGCTCTAAATACCTTGCTGTAAGTAGAAGTTAATGGCTTCTATTGGTTTAAAATCTATCACATAATGTAATTCTTAGCCATAGCGACGGGAAGGTTTTTAATGCTAGAAGAATGGGCACTTCAGTTTTTGTTTACTCTTTGTAGGTATACTTGTCTCTACCAAGCAACGAGTCCCTTATTGAAGGTCACTGCCTGATAGCCCCCTTACAGCACCATACTGCGGCCACGCTTTTGGATGAAGAAATCTGGGAAGAAATCCAGGTTAGCTGAGACACCTTCTCATGTTCTAAAGGTTTTGTTATAAAATATTGTTTTGAATAATATTATACTTGTCATATGTATCTGTTTGTATAATTTCCAGCTTGTCAGCTCTTTTTGGTTCTACTAAGGGGCAGAACATTCTTGCACTATGGTTGGAAATTAGTGGTCAAAAATTGATAAAGGGAAACAAAGGGTAAACACTGAAGAAACGTTCCCATTTATAAGCTCTAGAAAAATGTTGCCTAAGAATGTTGCAGAACTTCTATCCTTGGAGGTCTTTGGAAGCAGGCTAGAGGAACATATTAAGAAAAACATTAGGTACAGCTGATCTCTTACAGAAAGTGGAATAACTGGCTTGGCAGCCATTAAGAAAAAGATTGTCAGGACAGAAAGATCACTTATAATAAAAAACACTGGCTAAAGATATGTTGTTTACATGAGTTTTTTTTAAGCTAATCTGGTTTTGTGGTGGATAGCAAGACAGAACTATTTTCATTCTTCTTCATATAAGTCAGGTCCCTGTTAGAATCCAATTTCCTACTTTTTTTGAAAAGAATTATTAGAATAGAGTGCCAAGCATGATGGGTCATGCTTTCCAACTGTCATATGAAGACACTTTGAAGGTTTTCAGTTTTGTTTTCTTTGGAAAATGAAAATCAAGGGAGAAATGTAACAAACATGCCTAAAAGATTGACAGTGATCAGCCTCTCTCCCAGCCCCACCTTTACAAGGGAAAAATAACTTACAACCGGTGTTTTACATCAAAATATTGGAGACTACTTCAGACTATGGAAAAAGGTCATTGCTTGCACAGTTGCTTAGATTTAAAAACAGGTTAATCCCTGAGTTTGAAATGGTTTGAGTAACTTTGATCTTGCCTCAAGCCTGGCAGATGGATTCTCTTACTTTGCACGGTTGCTCCGAGCATTGATTCGCATGGCTGGTGTAATTTTTATGCAGTGTTGCTTTGTTAATTATGCTCCTCCCAAGCAGGAACGAAAAGAACTTTTGCATAGGACAGAAATGCCTTAGAAAGTTGTATAAGAAGCAAATAAGTGTGATGAGTAGGATCAGGAGTTAAAACAGAGCAGTGGGGAGAAGCGATAACTATATTTGTCCTGTATCCTCTATTTATCCTGCTGGCTTTTAACTAAATAGGGGTGTAGAAGAAACAGTTATAAGTAAAAGATGATCACTTTTCTAAATGTATGTGAGAAGGAAAATAGGATAAAGAAAAGATGAGCAAATGCAGTTTCTGTATTCAACGCTAGACTTTTCCTTGCTAGAAAATGCAGCTAGTTGGTAAACCCACCAGTGCTGTGAATGTAATAATTTTCAGTTTAAACATTTCTTTGTAGGAAAGTACTTAGGGGTGATGGACATATTATTTTTCAGCTCCTGTGTAATTCAGTAGAAGGAGTCTGGAAGGCTTCCACAGGAGTATAAACATACACTTAGTCAGTGGCTAAGCTAACTTAATGATGCCAGAGCCATATCTGATATTGTGGTTGAGGGAAAAAAACATCTCTGTTACACTGGATTGAGCACATGTTTTAGCTAACTATTTTTGCTGGGATTTTTTTCAAGATACGTTCAAATGAAGCAGGAAAGGTTCATTTATACTGTTTGGCTTCTGGCACTTGAATTTAACATGATTCATGTTTTAGACTTTTATGCGCTTCCCTTGCCAAAGTAAATATGCATGTAATTTTTTAATATGAAAAGATATAAATCTGCATGTTCAGTCGCTTGAACAGTGGCGTGTATCAACATCCTCTGCATCTGAGCATAAGCCATGCTCTCGTTTGCTCTTACGAGCAGTTTTGTCCTTTCCAGTGCTGATTACCCTTGGTATTTTGGCCCACTCAGAATTTGGAGGAAAAGTGCAATGCATTTAAAAAAACAAGAAACTGCAGTCTGGGAAATGTTAGCTAAAATCTGTAGATATTCTAGGCTTTTCAGTGGATTTGTATTTCACTTGTTATTGCAGGGTAGCAACTTCAAGTAACAGTAATTTTCAACTTTTGGTTTAATGTTTCTCTTATCTCACCACAGCTGCTTGCTTTGGTGCATTTCAGCAGTAGAGGTCTGGGAGGTGGAGGGGGGAGAAGATAGCAAGCTCTTAATTCAGTTATCTGTCTCTGTGCCCAGTAAGGTCCCGTATCAGTCATGGCACAGTGATCTGTTCATCAGGCGCAGTGAGCTGTTCACTAGGCAATATCTTCCAGCTGTGTTTCGTTGGTTGTATTTGGGGAGGAAGGTGTAGCACTGTCTTGTCACAGGGTGGAACAGCTTAGTTATGAGGAAGAATTCAGGGCACATGTGCCCGCTTCGGAGAGCTTAAATACTTGGTTAAGATGCAGAGATTTGATCGAGTTTCCTATACTTTTGGTCTGATTAATACTGTGGAAGATGTCAAAGGGGTGGGGAGAAGAGACCTCAACTTCTAGTTCCGTTGTGGTAATGATTTGTGGTAATGCTTTGTTTTCCATCTCTTTTATTGTAGTACTTGATATATTTATGAATGTCTGTATTTGCTCATGTCGGATTTGTCAACTTTCCAATTGCATTAAAATAGGAAATCTTAAACCTCAGATGGGATTAGCCTTTTAATTGTGGTGTTTGTACTTCTAAGTGTTACTTATCAAGAATGAAAAAAAATCAATGCAAAAAGGCTAATTTATGACTTATGTAAGTAACGGACCTGTGGTACTTGTGGTCTATGAAGAGCACACAGTTTCAGTGAATTCCTGGCTTACAGTATGGGAGTGGTTTAGGGAGTGGGTGTAACACAAGGGCCTTCATTTAAATAGCAGTTTTCAGGATGTTAACTTGAGACACTTTCTGAAACATCCATCCTGTCGTAAAGTCAAAATCTTTTATGCATTTGAAAATGAGTCTGAATGGGTCTCTGAAATCATCCATTATACTCAATAATTTAGTTCAGCGTCTACACTGCAAGCTGTACAATTATGCTCTTGCATCTCTTAGATGCAAATACCAACTGCCCAGAGTCAGGGAGCAACAAGAGCAGGCTGCTCCCCAGGGAAGGTGACGGGTGGAAGGTGACAGCAAGTCAGGGGAACGTCACCTCACTGGCATGATGGTAGACAGGGTCAGCCACAGCCAGTGATGGCCAGACATCTGCAGTGATGAGTGAGGTTCAGGAGCAAGGCAGGACTGATGGCAGCTGGGTGCGTGGCTAGGCACAGGCATCCCTGAAACTTTGCTCGGGCAAGGACTGAAGCGAGGGCCTGAGCTGGGGGCTATTTTCCTAGGCTTCCTATGTTTGTGCCATAATAAATGTAGTTCATATTAAATTGCTGAATAATACAGGATTTTCCTACTATGATTGCTGCCGTTTCATTTTATTATTAATTTCTAAGGAGATATATATATATGTAAGTAAAATAATATAAAATATTACATCTGAAAGTTTGAAAACCTAATTCAAATTATACATTCTTTTTCTTTAAACAGATGTTCAGAACCGCTTTGGTGAAAATGTTTGAAGCAAGAGGCTTGGACTGTGTCTTCATAGAAACAAATATGAGTATGAAGAAACGATATCACATGGTGTACGAATGCATTCCTCTTCCAAGAGAAGTAGGAGATATGGCTCCAATCTACTTTAAGGTATCGGAGTTGGTTTTTTTTTTTAGGTCATTTGAATGTGTTTATCGTAATTGATCTATTTTTGAAAAACTATTTTTGGTGTACAAATACCAGTATCAAAAAGATGGATTTATTATTGATGAAGAAATGTTCCTTGATCTTGAAACAAATCCTGTGAGGTGATTCTGTTTTTCAAGTAGTCAGTGGAAGAGCTGTATGTCAGACTGCAATTGCCTCAAGTCTGACTGCACTGACTAGTTCTGGAAACAGATGAGAGATTCATCGTTTGTTGAAGAGCTGTAAGGATTACAATACTCCTCGCTTAAGTCCTGTAGTATAAATTTAAAAACCCATGCATGTGCCTTGGGACGTATAAAATAAGAAAGTAATGATCTACTGATCTAACAAATATCATTATATAATGTTTCATCTTTATTTTATTTCAGTAGGCCAAATTTTCACGTGTCCTAGGTTTCTGTTGAACATTAGATAGCATGATAAATATTTTTTCTATAGGTTTTCTGGTCTCTTTCAACTAACCCTGTAAGGAAAAGGTCATTGATGCTTCTGCAGGGCCTTTTGACTTTCAGAAACTGGATTGTGATTTGCCTTTATTCGATTTAGTATCTGAAAAAACTTTTATAAGGGTAAATATGGCTGGGTGCACACATACATTAATATTTATAAGTAAATTATTTTATTTGTTCTTTGAAAAATTATTTGTGTTTTCTGGAAATAAGTAATGTGGTTGTTTGTTTTTTGATGAAGTGGAACAGTCAGTGTGACAAATAGCAATGCAGTAACTTTTACCACATTTGAAATCATTGGTTATGCTTTAAGTGCTAGTAAAGCTTGTGTTTTCTCTGAATACAAAGAGAAAGATGAAGTACAAGCTTATACCATTAAAATATACAGTAAATGAAAATTAAAAGGTACCACGCTATACCCACTTCCATACTACGGAAGATACAGAGGCAGCTTTATAAGTATTTGAGTGCAATCAGGCTTCTGATCTGGATTTTTCTCTTAAAGAAAAGAAAAGAGAGAGAAAAAATGCTAATATAGTGTAATAAAATCACAGTGGGTTTAATATGCGCTTAGTAAAAAGAAAGTGTGACCTTTTAGTCCCTAATAATTTTAAAGTTTCTTGTTAAAGATAATTTGTGTCAGGCAAAAGATAAATTTCAGGAAAAATAAGAGGAATAGAATTAAGAGAGTTTCAGGATATTAAACCATGCTTCTATCAAGTATGTAAGTTCTTGAAATCAGAAAGCTTGCCAAAATTGAAGTTACTTTGTTAAGAAATAATTGGTACTTGCAGTGCAAAGTACTTACAATTCACTTTACTCCATTGAAAAGTTAATACTCTGCTTGCTGTATGAAGGACTATTCTCACATCTGGATAAAAATGATTTTACAGAAAGCTATAATGGAGTCTGATGAAGAGTGGTCCATGAACAAGAAGTTAATTGATCTTTCTTCAAAAGATATTCGGAAATCTGTAAGTAATGAAATGTATTGAACACTGAATTTCTCAGCAAATTATTTTCATCTATTTTGGTTATTAACTGTTTCAAAGAGAGAAGAAAGGGAAAACAATTAAATTAGTGGATCAGGAGATGGCATAGTTGTGATGAGAATTAAAGAGTCTGACTGAACTCCTAATTGACATTAAAAAAGATTCCCATTTATTTCAACAACAGATGGACTGAGCTGCAAGCATTGGTTGAGAACAAAGCTGGCATGCTGAGGCCACGTACCAGCATAATTTTCTTGATTAACTTTAAGAATTAAGATAGATCAAAAGGCTTGCAAATTACTGTCCAGAAAAAAATACGGTGTCTCTTTTGCCTTGACCCGGAACAGCCTTTTGTGTTGCTAAATTTATGAAGTGAAGATATAAATAGTATTATAAATCTTTATTTCTAAAAGAAAGGAACAGTGCTACGTCTGTCTCCTGGATACCAAATGGAAACATCTTTGTATACAAATCTTAAAGGAATAATCCCGAAACTTTTAGGTTCAAAGATCAGTCCATCGTTTTAATATGAAAGCGAATGATGTTTGGTGCATAGCTCTTACCATGTGTAGTTTACTACTGTGTAGTAATAATACTTAATTTCTGAAACTATCTTTTAGTAAATATAGCGACTTTATGCTGAAACATCCTAGTGTAGGAGAAAGAAGAGGAGGTGAGTTTTAATAGTGAGATATGAAGCCTTATATGACATAGAGAAATTAAATGCAGAAGAGTAAGAGTTTGGGTGGCTGCACAGTATGAGAGGCTTTGTATAGTGTGAGGACTCAGCTGGAAAATTCGGCTCTGGTTCTAAGACAGTTATAGAGGAGGAGAAAAGACTTAAAGGGGATGAGATGATGGTTTCGTGTATATAGTTTTAAGGACGATAATATGTAGCTGTTCGCTTTCACCAGCTCTGTTAGGTGCAGACAAGAAAGATTTGCTGATTTGAAGCAAAGACTTAGGGAAGATGTAAGGTGAATGAAAACAGAAAACAGAACAGGCACAAAAATAGACATGGTTGAGACATCTAATGGGCTAATTGTGTGCAGAAATTGGGACTAGTGTCCAGAAGCAGAACCCCAGCACATGAGCCTAAGCAGCCAACCCTTGCAGAGCATCAAAGCCTGCTGTGTTTCTCACTCTGCTGCCTGGGCTGGGAAGGGTCACAGCTGGGACAGCTGACCTGGCAGAAAGCACTGTTCAGCAACACCTAAAATGCTGGTTTGTTATCAGCATTGTCCTAGTCACTAGTCCAAAGCACAGCTCCAGGGGGGCTGCTCTGAAGGAGAAAATGAACTCCATCCATGAGCAATATAAGGAATGTTGCTTGTGGAAATTGCAATTATTTGGGTTGTAGCAGAGGAGGTGCATGAGTTTGAGGCTTTTTAAGTCTTATCTGTGCAGGAACATCTTCAACAATTAAGAGTGGAAAATAACTGAGTGAATTATGAAATTATCCAATTTGGCAGGTTAATCATAACTTCCAGTCATGTAGTGGGATTTTCCAGTAATCTATTCTCTGTAAAGCCATTTTCCTTTCTCCCCCTTCACCCAGAGTATCAATATTTCCTGTGGGTAAATATTTATTCTTACCATAAATCACCTGATCTTTAATAAATGCAACTTGCTGGTAATGGTCTTAAAATTTCTACTCGTCCCATGTAATGCAGAGCTGTGAAGTCAGGACGACATTTGCTTGGTGTGCATGCTGCTGTCTGGCTCTTTGCTTGTGTCTGTCCTTCCCAGTCTCTTACCTGATGTTCAAAGGTGTCCTCTGTGGATGTCCTCTGTTCTGCCACCTGGCAAACTGTTTCTTCTGGTTTTGGTGTCTTTTTAGCAAGGTGACATGTATTTTCTTTCCCCATACCTGTTGGTTTTTCTGTTTCTCAGTAGCAGTTTTATACCACACATACATGGTCTGAGAAGTAGTTTTAAATAAAATGTGATACTGCCAACTGTGTAACCGCTTTCAAATTCAGGAAGTTGAGGGGAGATGAATTAAATGCCTACAGTCTGTTAAACATCTAAAAATGCATTTTTGTGCGTATAGGTTCCTAAAGGATTGCCGTACTTCTCAGTGGACTTTGGCCTTCAGGGAGGATTTGCTCATGTCATTGAAGATCAACACAAGTTCCCCCATTACTTTGGAAAGGTATTGTTGTGTAAAAGATCGATTTACCAATTACACTCTGTTGTGTAAATTTAAAGTAATTAAACCAGTTGCTGCCAGAACAGTCACTTTGATGTACCTTATCAAAGTTCATTGCTTATCTTTTCATGGTGAGTCATTATAACTCAGCTTGTGAATAAAGAAATTGTTAATTTCTTCACTGGTTGGTCCTCAGACTTATAGATCCATTTTTCTTTTGAATCAATAGGGACTCTGGAGATTTGATGTGTAGATAGATGGAAAATACTTGCAGCTATTAAAGAAAGAAAAAAGATTGGTTTTTAATGACAGTGGTATCCTCATATAGGTACACTGACTCCTGCTTGAATAAAATAGGGCACATACACACACAGGCTCACAGACAATTCCTGCTGTAATACCTGTGTGGTTAAATTACTGCATGTGGAATAGAGGGTATATGCAGGAAGTGCTGCAATAAAATCTAACTTTTCTTATTCTGTCACAGCGATCAATTATTAAAAGAGTCAGTAGTGCAAAAATGTTAAGAGAGATTGGGGGATAATATAACTTATTTGAATTAAAATGGGTAGCTTTTTTTCTAAACTTCCTTTTTTTAGTCACAAATATTCCATCAACAATCTTGCAATGTTAGGACATTTATGCTGTGCGTTGCTGTGTTGTACTTTAAAGAATTTTGCTGAGGCAATCATCTAGCAAGCTACATTTGTAATTTTGAATTGGTATATTTTTCAGAATTTTCAGTTTCTATAACTAGCTCTCAATAAAAAAACGTTGACAAATGGTTTCATAATTGGGGAAAAAAGTCTTTTATTTTTTATTAAAATAGCATTAAGTGATATGGTATTTTAGCATTTATCATTATCTTTGTTCTACTTGCAAAGGAAATCATTGGTGGCATGCTGGACTTGGAACCACGGCTCTGGAGAAAAGGAGTGAGGCAGAACTTTGAGGAGCAGAGGAAGAAAGTGTTGCAGTTTGCACAGTGGTGGAAGCCGTATGATTTCACCAAGAAGAAAGAATGAATACATCCTTGAGGTCAAGGACTGTATAAGCCATAAATTATACTAAAGGATATTTCGTATGTTAAATACGACACCGGTATATTATATATTGCTAGTATGTTTTAAACCCAGGGATATTGTTTAACTGATTGTCTCTTTCTGGTTTGGATAGTGCGTGTTATCACATGAACCTGCAAGCCCAACAAACCAGATATGCACAGTGTTTCTGTTTTTTCATTTTTTATCTGAGCCAAAATAATAATGTCCCCATGGCTATCGGAATTCTTCAAGGTATAGCTTTTTACTTTTGGAGTTTTTTATAGTACTTGAAACAACAAAAAATTTTATCTTGTAGCATAGATCCAGTACTTAATTATTGCAGTGACTTTTTCTATAAAATGATGTAAATCTTATGAACATGTTGATTAAAACCAACACATTGTTGCACTGCTTTGAGTTTTTGTATTCTGTTGGTTGAGGCAATTGCATTGTAAATTGGTTGAAGCCATTACAATATAAAAGTTCAGTTAAGATGTGATAAACCTCCTGTTGGCCCTCTGCACAAGAATTAATGTCATTTTCTGTACTTTCAATACAAAGTAATATTTTTAAACCGACTTGTTGCACAAAGAACGATGAGATTGTCCGTAGTAGGCAGCAAATTTCAGCTTCAATGGTAACAGTTAATGTTGATGACAATAAAAAATGAAAAGGAAAAAGAGAGGAGGAGGAGGAAAGAAACTTAAGAGGTTAAAAAACAACAACAACAACAAAAAACAAAACAAAACAAAACAAAAAACACCTCTCTGATGGACAGTCAGAAAGAAAATCATCACAGGGACCTCCCTAAATTATTCTTTTCCCTGAGCATCCTCAGGTGGCAGGTGGTCTGCCATAATACTTTCCTGATAATAAATGTATAGTTTTCACTTGTTCCTGCTTATGTAATTGGAAAATGCTTGTCAGTTGTTTAAAGAACTACTCTTTACCATGTTATTCACTAGGTTTTCTGTTTGTTTTTTCCTGTAAAAGTTTACAAAATTGGAGGTGAGGAAAAGGTGGGGGGGCGGGAGGGGAGATTCTCGCATCACTAGCAATCAATCGCTGTGCATGTGAAAGCTGGAGCAGCAGTCCCAGGCTTCTCAGGTGCAGAGCTGGTGGAACAGTACAGGGACAGAAGGACAAAGATGAAGACGATGCCACAGCATGGGTCCCCCCCATGGGTAGAAGAAAGGGTGCAAACTTGCAAACGAAAGACTGAGTGTTGCATGGAAGGGCTCCAGAAAGGCAAGGGGAAGGATGTGAGCACAACGGAGTCTGAAGCAGCGTGCAGGTGTCCCAACCTGCTGCTGCTCTTTTCCTGTTGAGCTACTTGCCTGTAGAGCTCAGATTAAGAAACAGATCACTAAATATTGCAGGGTTGAAAGAGTGTTCACTTCTAGTCCCTTGGTGGGCTTTTACAACTTTTCTGAAAAACTAATACTTTTTTATTGTCATACCCCAAAGTTTTGGGTTTTTTTTCCATTTTGCCCAGTAAGTCTGGTAGAGGTAGAAAGCTACTACGTTGTAAATTATTTTCTGTAAAATCTTTGTAAATTTGTGTTACTATAAGAGAAATAACTTAAAAATAAGCTGTCATGATTATTTTAGTGATTTATTCTGAGATTTATTTATTTTTTTGAACTAGCAAGCCAGGATGAAAGAACCATGTCGACTGTTCTCCAGTCAATTTTGATCTTCCTTAGGCTACTGGAGCATATAGGATGTGAAATAGTAGCTGCTAGAAGTTGCTTACAATGTGGTAAAGCTGAAGCAAATTTAGGTAAAGTGCAGTCTTTGGTGGTATGAAGCATGACTAAAAATTGTTTTCTCTGAAAGCACATGTTGCCTCTGGTCTCATCTGCTCCATGGAGGATAGCCATGAAGCAGCAGAGGTGATTGTATTTTAAGGTTGTAGGAGAGTCTATCAAATGCTGTGCTTGACATGCAACTTTTCTAAATAGTGTCACTTCTGCTCGAAAATCTGCCTTCCTCAAGGGAAGCCGTATGGTTTTCACAAAGGATATCTAACTCATACATAGAAACATCTTCCTCTCTGACTCATCATCTGTGCATATTTTATTATTCTGATTTCAGCAGTGTTTCTAATCTTCCTTAGACCAGAAAGGACTTTGAAATATGTGAGTAAGGGTAACTATGGCAAGGTAGTAATGCCGGAAGATGCATGTCTTAGTCTGTTATAAGTTCTGAGAATGGGAGACTGCTTACCACACGCACCACGAATAGTATCTGGTTGAAATTGGTCACAGACCAGGCACACACAGCTTCAGGATAGGCTGTTCCTTTTCATAAATATCTCTGAAATATTCATGAAGCTGTGAGGGTAAGCACAGCTTAAGACACTTATTTGGAAGGCATGGGACACTTAGACTTCGGTCCTTACTCCTAAAAATATTAAAATATTTTAAATAGACTCCCTTCCAAAAAATAGCCGGTAGCTGGATTGTCTGGGAATGCTGAGGTGGAAAATGTAAGTTCAGGTAACTTTGAGGAGAATAGGGATCTGAATCTGCATTTCTTAACATCGCTATAAAAGTGTGTCTCTGTGCTTATTGGTGTAACCAGGGAGAAAAAAGGGACTTCTCTCACCATGTCAATCTCTATGTATATCGTAACTGGTGTTGGAACGTATTTGTGTCCGTTCCTGTAAGAGAGGAAGATTCTCCTACAGTATGCTGTGTGCTGCTACTCTTCTGCTCAGTGCCTGGCCTAAAATGCAAAATTTCCCCGCTACTGTGTCGCTTTGACTTGTGTGAAGGGAGGGGGAGAGGGCGCCAGAGAGGATTCCGCTGTATTTGTATTTCCTTACTGTGCTGAAGGCATTGCCTCCTCTCACCAGCATTCCTGGTTTTTCAGCACTTCAGGGAGGGAGTGCTGCACCAGCACGGCACCGTTGCTACAGCTTGCTCAAGCCCTAGGTGAGGTCTGAGCAGGAGCTTGGGCTCCAGAGATTTTTGTTCAGTTATGTTTGCTGCTGAGCTCCCTACAGAGAACCAGCACGGGTGATGCAGTCCAGGGGATCATCTGCCTCTGACCTCAGTGCCTTGTCTTGGGGGAAAATGAGCTGAACAGGCGCCTGAGGGATGTTCTCTCCATCACTTTTCCTCAACATGAATATTCCCCGGGCCCACGTGGTTGCTGTAGAAAGCTGCCTGAAGCATGAGGCAGTTGGCTGCTGACTAAGAACACGTTTTGAGGTTGTTACTTTTGCTCAAGTTGAAGGAAAGCACCATGAATTTGTACACCACCGTTAACTGCGAAATGGAGCTCAAAAGCTACCTCAGTAGCATCATCCTTCTCCATAACCGCAGTGGGTGATAGCAAGGTGACTGCCTGAGGTCGTCTGCTGAAGGCGTAGTTAAACTGGGCTAAAATGGAAGGCAAGGCTTTCTGCCAAGTACCGGTGTTCTTCCAGGTAGGTGGAATCCATATTCCACTTGTTTTTCCTGTTCTCTTCTCGGGTTTTCCACCGGGGTAAGACCGTGAGATGCTGTCTTCTGTGCAGTTTTGGTCTAAAGCAGCAGTGGTGGACTGCTGCTTTGTTCTTGTTAGAATATCTGACAGAATGCAATGTGGATTTTTATTGCTTTGCAAGAAAATTAATATAGCAGCGCTCAGTCTCAGGTCTGGTTAGACTTTTTTGTTTTGTTTTGTTCATGAATCCAAAGAATGAGTTTGTCCCAGAGTCATAATCAAATGTGATTTACTGGGTTTTTGCATACTGAGTTCAACCAACTTGTTTTAAATTTCATATGAGTTCTGACTGGAAAATAACATATTAAAATAAATGGTAACTCTCATAGCAAGAGATCACAAATCTTTGAAAGAAGCAGCAATTTGATGTGACCCTTAGGGATTCTCTTTGGTCAAAATTTCTTCAGTATTTCCTGTCTTCTGCATCTGTATTTCTGTCATTAAAGCGTGTTTTCTCTCTCTAATTCCAGCTGGACAAGATGATATGGAACCACATAGGCTGCTGTACTCTTATTTTAAGCATAGCTGTTTCGGAAGCAAGGCCCTTAATATCCTATCTAAAAGTGCCATTTATTTATTTACGTATTAACCCTCACAAATCACGGCAGCCTAATCCAGTACAGAGGAGCAGACTTTACAAATCCACATTTGCTCACATCATAGTTCTCATGGGCACATTGGTAGAGTTGTGTGGAAACAATACTTTTCTAGTTGTATTTTGTTCTGTAGTTAAAGTGAGAAGGAAGGATAATACGCTTCTGTTCAAGAAAATCACGCTGCTACACCCTTTACAGGGAAACCAGTGTAAATTTTACCCCCCAAATTAAGAACCACTGCAAGGTAGTTCTAAGAGAACAGTTAAGCTTTCCTTGGGTCCCAGACTTGAAAGCAAATACAACAACCCCAGAACTGACCTAGGAAATCTTTGGAAAAGAGTTATCTATCATGGTAGACATTTTTGAATTTGTTGTTTGAAGCATTGTATGCTAAGATGGTCAGCCCTGCACCACTGCCCATCCGTGTCTCTGTTCTGAGGCCTACAGTAACGGGTCTGTGTAGTACTAGAGTTACATTTTGGAAGGACTGCATACATTTTTACTGCATAACCGCAGGGCATCTTCAACTACAAGCTTCTCTGCCCTCCCTGGTGTCCTGCCTCCTAGGTGTGACCTGAGCACTGCACACAAAGAGCTCAGGGGCACATCAGATAACACAAAATGAGTGTGTTGGTTTCATGAGAGAAAGCACAGCCTGAACTCTTCTGGTGTGGGTAGGTGTAAAAAGTTCATTTGCAATGCCCAAGCTGCACGTGCCTTTGTATGTGTGGTGTGAGGGCGGCTGGTGGCCCGAAATGGCTCTCATGAACCAGCTCTATGTTCTTTCTTAGAGCTGAAAATACATCAATTCATTATTTTTCAGTTTAAAACTCTTGTGAAAGCACCTTAGAACATGCACACAGTAAAACAGGAATTCAGCAAAGAACTCACAATATTAGCCATTTAGATTACAGTTGAAGGCATTCTCCACAGACCAGTGTCTTTGGGTCAATATTTTTATTCAAGATTTTCTGATTTGGGATGTTTGGTCACTGATGCTCAACCACTGACCACCTGTCAATCTGGAATAATAAAGAGTTGTACTTTGTCCTGTCTTGAGATAGGACTAGATGGCTTCTCAAAGGCCCTCCCAGATCTTTCCTCTTTGATTTTAAGATTACCTTCTTCAGTGTTGGTATTTCATTTTAAAATGTCTCAGAACAACACTTGCAGGACAAGACATGAACACCTAACAAAACTGTCATGCTAAGTGTTGCATTAATACACAGTTATCACTGTACGCCTTTTCCATTGCTGTTGTCACAGGTTTACAAGGTTTCATTCAAGGATGCCAACTGATTTCTCGTGTCTAGATGCCTCTCATAGCCGGACCCAGGCACATGCTTTGTGGCTGTCGGAGACCATTATAACACCTCCAACTCTTCCGAAGTTCTCCCTTTTAGTGCAGAACAGCTCTTTGAATCTGTGAGCCCAGCAGCAGGTCCAAGTTCTCACAACAACTTACCTGTGAGGTGGAAGAAGACAACAATCAGTAAGAGTGGCTATGATAGCACCTCTGACTGGAACCATATAGGCTGAGTTTAGAATGAATGTGAATAAATTCAACCAGAAATGGTGACCCTGTTTTCTCCTGTTTTGTCGCTTTCTCTTCTCTCTTGGCTACTATTAGACAATGTAGGATTTCATTTTCGTATTCAAGCCAATCTTCAATTGGTTATATTGATTTAGCGATGCTTGGTAAGGCTTAGTATTTGCCAGGACTGGCCGGTCCTGCCAGTGAGCCACAAAGGCTGGCCAGTCTGCACTAACACACTGCGTTTTTGCCTGAATCAACCTCTCCCATGGCTGGTGAAGAGGGTTTGCATAATAATGAAGGTACAAAAAGTGGCATGCTTACTGTTTGTCTGAGTAGCACCAGCACTCTGGTTAATCTGGTTAAAGTTTGTTTTGAGTGGTATAATGCTTATCATCTGTATCTGACTTCCACTTAGTTAAGTAGTCTGGCCTGCCCAGATCCTGGGGAGTCCCTGAAGACCTCTACCTTTTGCTTTCCTGACAGGCGGGGTTTTTGGGGACAGTATCTATTTATTGGAGGTGGGGTGCGGTTCTGATTCTCACCCTGCTCTGCAGGAGGAGCATTACGCAAGAGGACAGGTATTGGGGACTAATCTAAATGTGACCGCTCCCACCTCCTCAGGGAGTATGTTCCACATCTGGATCAGCTTATTACTGATATTTACTAATGAAGCCCTAGTGTGGCAACACAGCAGCTAATTATTTTTTGTGCTAAGTTCCCACTTGTTTAATGACAGACAGCAGGACCTTTTAAAACTGCAGGTCTGACAACTTTGCATTAAATCTGTTATTTCAGTTTAGTCTTTAATAGCATGTCTAAACCCCAGCCTGAATCCCCAAATATAATCACATTACAGACCAATTATTTTGCTTGCTGAGTGTCTTTGTCAGTTTGACAGCATGCCTGACAGAAAATTTTGATTCCTTTTAATTCTTTGATTAAAGAATTGAATTAATACAGAATTTTATTTTGTTTAGAGTTATTAAAGTCTGTCTCCCACTGTGTGGTTCATTCTTTCTCCAGTCCATTGCAACTGGATAGGTTTCTTTTGTGGTAAACGTAATAAGCTGTCACACTTCTGGGCAAAATAATTCTTACTGCCATGCTGGGCTGCAGATATCTGGTCTCCCTGTGTTTGAAGATCTACTCCCAGTTCATTGCTTGTAATGGCCAGAAGATGACTGCATTTCTCTGTAGCAGCCGTGAATGGCCAATGCAGTCATAAAGAGGGGCTTGATCCCTTTGAAGGCTGTCTTCCTGATGGATGTTATTTAGAAGAGGGACTCTAAAGCTGTGGAGACAGAGCTTGGAGATGGGAAATGAACTTCTAGACTTGAACAAGGTCCTCTTGAAATTAGCAAGTGTTCAGCCGTAGTGTTTGAACTTCTGGATACTTGGTTGCTTAGAAGAATTGCATATATGCAGCATCTAGTGAAGAGTTAGAGCTGTTAACAGAAAAATACTGTCATGACTAATGACTTCTGTCATTGTAATAGGAAAAGAATTGTATTAACATTAGTATTTTGAAACTATTTATCAAACACAACAAATACATTATAGTTTAGAATTTATGAATATTGTATTGCCATGGGTACCCCTGCAGACCAACTCAGCTGTTGTGCTGGCTGTTACTTAGTCACATAACCAGGCCACCCGTGTCATAAAGAGGTTAAGCTCTGGCTAAAAAACTCAGAGCAGAGAAGTCAAACTTTGCACTCCCATTTTGCTAATGAGCAATGACCCACAGAAAGATGAGAGCTCATGTGAATTGCCACTTGACACTGTGCAGTCCCTCCTGCACAGAGGAGGTCAGCACAGGGCACCATTTAATTGGAAAGATGATAATCCACTTCTAATTTATGGAAATGAAAAATGATCATGAGATCTATGCATGGGCATAGAAAGAATGTGTAGGGATGAAATCAGAGGATTTAAGATGCAAAGCTGACCTAATGACTTTTAGAGTCATAAAAGATAAGGAGAGAGTCTTCTACATGCACGGTAAGAAGGCGGCAGTGGGAGCACGGGATCATTGCTGAGTTAGGGAGACAATTAATCGACAGTGCAAAGGATGGATGAAGTAATTTTTGCTTTTAACTTTGTAAAAAAAGATCAGTTTTGAGTAGATGCTTAGTACAATTAAGTTTACCAAGGAGATAATAGTCAAGTCAAGAATAAGGAAAGAAGAGGTTGAACAAAATGTTAAACAACTTATATGCAAGCCAATCTCTGAAAAATCAGAAATAAACTATCTGAATGGTTTGGGGTACTTTGGGGGATGTAAAAATACTGTTACTGTAGACTATTAAACATTTACAAAAAGACTGTAAAGCACAGTATAATGTTAAAGTGTGCATAAAATTGCATAGAATAGTCCCATAGTTTTGTTCCTCTTGTGAAAGACCTGTTTTTAAAACAAAATCAAGGAAGGTTTCAAAAAGAATTGAATTTTTGAAGTTCTCTTCCTGGGAGTCTTCACACTTCCTTCAAGCAAAAGGAGGACCTTACCTTTCCCTCCAAGCAAAGCTTGCAATATTTCTACTTTTTTTTTTTTTTTTTAAACTCTGCAGGCCAGTTAAAGTTCATCTGTGAAAAAGTTCTTTCAGATGGAGCTTTACTGCCCAAGAAAGAGAGTATGAAAATCACTATCCTCTTGATGATTTGTGCAGCAGAAAGGTTGTTTTGAAGTGCACAAAATCGTCTTTTTCTACCGGGCTATTCTGCACCCTCTTGTGGCCATCAGGCTCCTTTTTCAGTCCCAAATTCCCTGAAATAGACAAACGCATCGCAGCTAGAAGCAACATGTTTCGATCCCAAAAGGCACCTGTGTGCTCTTTCCCTACAATCAAAGAACCCACATCCATTTCAGAAGTGGTATATTCAGAAAACTACAAGTTTTTATTAAAATTTTCCTTCAACAGTCCTCTGCCACTGCTGGAATGAAAACCAATCTTATCTGTAGGAGTTTATGCTTATGAGCTACCTTAACCAGACAGGACTCCTACAGTACTTTCTCAGCACCACAGGAAAATGGCCCTTGGGAATGAGACAAGCTGCGTCTACATGTATATTTATGCATCTTCTGGGCTAACTCATGAAAAGGAGCAGCCACTCCCCACAGTCCTTGTTCCCCTGCCCCCAGTGAAAAGAACATGGGAAGAGAAGCTCACATTTTTGTGGCTTTCCCCCCAGTTAGGCCTATTCTTTATGTGATAGTTATGTTCTGCTGAGCTCCATTTCTCATGTCCTTCTTACACAAACGGTGCTGCTATTCCCTAGGTTATATCCATAGCCTCCTTTTTTGACTGACTCAGTCCTCCTGTCCTGAATCCTGGCTGGCTTTTACAAACTGTTATATTTAACAACATCAGATGGACATTTGTTATCTTCCCTGATACTGGTCTCTGCCCAGGAATGGGTGAAGTCCTCTCGCTTCACGCCACTGTGGTTGCACAGAGAATGCTGACTGAGTTTTCCATCGGGTCATCAGGTACCGGCAGGCGTTCGGGCGTAGAGCTCGAGCCTCCGCTCCTGTCCTGAACACAGCCAAGAAGAGGCCTTGCAGGAGCGGAGCTCTGGATGCTTTAGCTGACAGTAGCCCCCTATTTCAGATAGGAAATATATTGTCAGAGGATCTAGTGTTCCTTGTGGTTGGTATTTCTGGAGGCACTGCAAGAACCACAACAAAAATAAACTCTTCCAGAAGATGTTTTTAGTATACTAATTTCAGCAGTTTAATACTATGTAAAAATACAGCAGGAAATATATATATATATATTAATAATATACAGCTGTAGAGGCCAGGAGTTTGGTTGTGCATCACAATTGCCTACATTTGTAAAAAAACAAAACTCTCTCCTTTTTAACTTTTGTTCAAAGGGCTGAGAAGAACCTCTGGTTCTGGGCTGAGGAGCCCAGGACGTGGCCGCCATCTGCCCTTGTGATTACAACTGTAGCAGAAGAATTGAGGTTTGCATACACTTAGGTTTTGTCTTTTTTTTTTTTTTTTTTTTGAAGAACTTTATTCTGGTAGAACTGTTCAGGACTTTGTAAATGATACGCTGTGGTGTTTCAATCTTAGTTTTGTCATTCCTGATTAGATAGATCTCAGTCTATTAATCCATATTTTTCTTTGGTGTGATGACTTCATTATCTACTAGTAATTTCCTTGATGGAACTGAAGTCATTTCTAAGAACAGAGGGAAAAAAAATACACCCTTTTATTGCTGCTTAAGTCTCCAACAAGACCAGAACAGAAATATTGTGAGTATACTGATGAGGAGTAGTTTCTGTCCCCTAGAAATCACCATCCATTGGAAAGGAAGGACTGTGAGCTTATTACTTACAGATAGGAAATTGAGGTACAAAAAGATAACTCTTCCTGATGCACTGCAGCTGTGATTAGAGATGCTTGTTGTATTCAACATGATTGTTGGGTTTGTTCAGTTCTTCACTTAGAGTATGAGAAGTACTGACATATTTACATAACACTGTTCAACTACTAAACTTAAAAATTTATGGTCCCACATAAAGGGTCACACAAAGCTACTAATATGGTCACACAAAGCGACTTTTTTAGGTCCCTCCTTTGGTAAGACAGGTGCAACTCTTTCAACCAAGGCAGTACCAGCAGTGCAGACTACTTTTTACACAAAATGTAATTGCCAATTAGAATTAAGCTAAACTGGATTAATAAAGGCTAAAATCTTCAGAAATGGTGGGTCCCTGCCCTGGCAGGAGGGTGGACTGGAGGTTATCTAACACTGCTATCTTTTACTTCTTTACATTTGGTGACTTATTTGGGTAGAACTCAAAGCTCATGTCAAACCTGCTGTGAAATGTGCCATAGACTCTTCAGTGGCTCTAAATGGTGGACATCCAAAATACCCTGTGATCTGAATGGTGCACTAACACCTGGCAGTTTGGGTTCCTTTAACCTTATCTGAGCTCCAGCAAACTGCCTTGCTTTGTCTTGTCTAAGTTAAAGAGCTATTTGGGCTTCTACAGCCAACAATGAGTGAAAGATGCTTACAGAACATAAAGTAGGTGGAACAAAAGAACATCTAGTTCATTAACTTATTTGTTTAAGGACTATTCAGTTCGGAAAAAAAAAATAATCCAAGGAAATTGATAAATTAAGCCCAAGGGCACACAAACATTAATGAGCAGGTGATAGCAGAGACAACAGTGAATACAAACTCTCTGGTGGCTGATCAATGGGCCAGTATAGGAACTATAGCACTTCCTTGAAGGTGTCAGCCTCAGCTTTGTCACAGATAAAGAGGGAAAACATGATTATCGTGAATATTGTTGGTTATTTGAGGGGGATTCTGTGCCTCTGTGAAGCTTATCATGGGCTATCAGAAAGGCTTTGTGGAGTTATATAAAACTTGTTATCGGGAATTTAGGGGATGGGCCATCTCCGTCTCATGCAACGAACATGAGAGAATGGAGAGAAGGAGGGATAAAAAGGGTCAAGTGTAAGAACCTGCTGGTCAGTGTGCTCGCCTGTCTGAGCCCTGTGCCTGATGGCCACATCTGTCCTATCTTCCCACTGAATGCTTTTCTTAACCATTCTTTCCTTCGTCTCACTGTGCCATGTGTGAGTTCTGCACGTCTAAGTGCCAGCAGCTGGTGGAAGGGCTGCAGGTCACAGGGCCTGGAGGTCTAGATGTCAGCAAGTGGAGAGACCAGTTTGTATGTGAGAAGCCTAAATGGCAGTGACTGGAAATAAACTGCCTATGTTAATATTTCCCCAGTTAGGTTAATGCAGTGTGCATATGTACATGTCTGCCAGCTGTGAGCTGGACTAGCAGGAGGAGACCTGCCCCTGCAAAGACTTGAGCTCTGGAACAGCGGATGGGTAAGGGACCTGGGGCCAGGCATGGATGTTAGGTGGACCTAGGAGCTGTGCTGGTATTTGACGGCTCTGTGAATGTGGGTGTGCTTGTGAACCTGGAGACTGAAGGCATGTGTGGTTTCACTGGCTGACTTCAGGTCCCCAGGTCCCGTGGCCAGGCAGGAGGTGTCCTCTGAGACCAGAGCTAGCTGGATTTGGTAGTCGGTAACATCCTTAACAAAGGAGTGATTCATTCCACCCTGAGAGGAACCAAGGGCTGCTGTAGGAACTGCCCTCAGGAAGTATCACCTCTCTTCATTAACTGCACAGTACCCAAAGGACTGACTTTTGACCTAGGCAAAATGACCTAATGCAATTTTGATTTAATTGATTTAAATAAATTAAAAAATTTAATTTGATTTAATTGATTTAATTGATTTTTAATTTGATTTAATTTTGACCTAATGCAAAGAGCATTGATTAAAGTACCCGTCCCACTGCTGGTTGCTCCTTTGATTTTCTCTTTCAATTTTTCCATTGAGCCAAGCCGTCTCAATCCTTCTTTAGTGATGGGTTCTGACTAAGTGAAAGACCACAGTAAGCAATACTAAATACATTTAGTAAAGCTGAGCTAATTTGGGAATCTTTGCATCTGAGATATTTGAAGTCTGCTTTGTAGTTGACTGGCATTCCTGAAGACTTTAAGTATATGTTATCAAAGACATGGACTTAAATGAATGACTCTCACAAAATTGTGTCCATATGGTATCCTGCTTCCCTTGACTGCAATGACATCTGCTAACAATAAAATAATAATAAAAAACCCTAGCTAGGTCAAAGGTCATGTGTTATTTCCATGAGTTACAGAAAACAACCTTCCCTAAAACTCTCACAGCCTTGAATGTAATGACTCATTGCCTCTCTTTATTTCCTAATTACAAAGTTCCTATGTGACTCTCTCGATTTTATGGCACTCTATCTATCTGGCATCACTTTCATAATGACTTTGCTCCATGGCATGTTTCATAGAAACACAGAATATCCTGAGTTGGAAAGGACCCATCAGGATCATCAAGTCTAGCTCCTGGCTCCACACACGACTACCTAAAAATTAAACCATATTTCTGAGAGCACTGTCCAGACACTCCTTGAACTCCAGCAGTCTCAGTGCCATGACCACATCCCTGAGGAGCCTGTCCGAGTGCCAGACCACCCTCTCAGTGAAAAACCTTTCCCTAACCCCCAGCCTGACCCTCCCCTGTCCCAGCTCCATGCCGTTCCCTCGGGTCCTGTCGCTGTCCCCAGAGAGCAGAGCTCAGCGCCTGCCCCTCCGCTCCCCTCGTGAGGGAGCTGCAGGCCGCCATGAGGCCTCCCCTCAGCCTGCTCTGCTCTGGGCTGAGCAAACCAAGGGACCTCAGCCACTCCTCATACCTTTTGCCCGTGACATATGTTCAGGCCCAAGCATGAGATTAGGCTGACAGTAAAAAGTACCTGAGGGTTTCCAGTGCTGGAAATCTCAGGCATCCACAACTCCAGTACCTACTGACTCACAGATGAGGAGAAAATGAGTGGGAAATTCCAGAGAAAATGCTGGACATGCCAAGCAGGAGAAGCAGTAAAACGCTATAGTTTAAAGTGTCTTCCAGGTACATATCCCAGCATCACAAGCTTCCCACAGTGCTGTGGGATGCGGCCTCTTGACAATAATGTTGTTGTACTCTGTGCATCTTGGAAGCCAGAAGGAATTGTTGCAATTATCCAGTGGAGTGATGCCCAAACTTCAGTTGAATCTTGCTAATAAATTAACCTTGTTTTTTCTGACTGCCTCTAGTTAGAATAATGTGTACTCCTACCTGTAGCAGAGCCATAATTAATAGGTTTTGGTCATGGTGTTCCTTCTGTGATAGGAGATCTGCCAACCAGAGGAGAAGCTAACCCCAAAAGAGAGTCACTGCACAAAAGGCTAAGCTGCTCTCGGAGAGCTGGGAAAGCTGATCAGAGAGGATGACGAAGTAACTCTGGCAGCCCTGAAAATACCCTGGGCTACCTGCTGAGGCTGCTTAGAGAAAGTACAAAAATGGTGTTTGGGAATAAGAAAGAAAGGGAAAAAATGGAAGAGCAATTGAAAGAAAAGGCTGAGACTGAGTGCTTTCCTCTCTTATTTTCACTCCTGCACAGTGTGAAGATTAGGAGAGACTGAAAAGAGTTTTGAACAAGTCTGAGTCATTTCTTCTAATGGGGGGGTGAATTATTCTTCTGCAAAGTCTTCTCTCCTCTCCTCTTCAGGGTATGCTTCTAGGTTTGGGAATTAGTCTGCCTAACTGAGGTGGTTTTAGGCTTTGCAGAGAAAATTGTGATTGCATTAAGTGCTGCCAGAAGGAAATGGGTTTGGGGTAGTTGCTGAACTTGCAAACACCCACTATTGATGATTTTGGTTCCAAAGGTGACACATCATACCACTGAATAATTAAAGTCTTATCCTAATTAATCTGAACCTACAGATCATAGTGTCTCTGGAAACTTTTTCTCTGTTAATTAGTACTTTAAACACTGTGGTTAGTTACAACAAAGGCTGTGTTTCCCTGGCACAGGATATGTTCTTGCTTTTTTTAAGGTGATTTTCCAAAAGAAAACCAAATTCCATTTTCTTTTTTTTTAAAAATTCTTAAATTGTTCTTTGTGAAATTACTGAGAGGAGTTTCATCAGACACCAAAGTGAAAAATGCAGTAAAAAATAGCTAACTTCCTGCACATTCAGCCCGAGGAGCTGGAGACGTCTTGTTACTACCAGTGTTCAAAAAGTGTGGGTTACTTGACACATAGGCTGCCGTTCAACAACAAACATTTTCCGGTTAGTCCATGGACAACACTAGCTCTCAGCTTTCTGTGCTGTTCAGGACAGCATCACCTATGGAGGAGTTGTGTTATTGTATCATCAATTACATTTCTACCTTAAGAGCGTCAGCACACTTTTTGATCTCTAACATAATTATGACTCAGGTTTTTGTAGCTGTGGTTGACAAAATTTATTAATCACTTTACGTGAAAAAATACTGCTGGAAGCATATGACTCTGTAATGGCTGCTCTATAGCCATTTTGTAGTCTTTGGCTCACTCCCATTACTAATATTTTCTTTTCAAGGTACTTTCAACTCACTCACTGAAAATTGCATCATCAAACTAATATTCAGTGTTCAGGATGTTGGTTAGAAAAAAATTTCAGGAGTTTAAAAATACCTTGTCTTAGTGCAGATAAAATAAGTCAAAGATAAGCTCTCCTGAAACAGCTCTTCTTGTCAGAGCTATTGAAGTTCACATGAAAAGTCTTGGAGAGAGGCAAGCGCAGAAACCCCACAGCTGTTTGAGGTAGTTTGAGGCTCCAGTTTTACAGAAGACACCCTACATACATAATAATATTGAGCTTGCAGACAAAAAGAGGGACGAATAGGTGAAAGAGGCAGGGGAAAAATGAGCTCTGTGGATACCAGACAAAGTCCTCCCAGTCCAGCTGCAGAACCATTCTTGACAAGCTGGAGAAATTTTAGGTACTTGTGACTAGCGGAAAACGGACTCCACAATCAGTAAGATGGTAAAAGTAGGTATGTTTATTCAGTGCTTGGCAGCATGGGGGGTAGTCCTGCCAAAGTCGTGCGCACCCGACGCGGCAACTTGCCATGGTTATATGCACCAAACGGTTACATATGCATGAAGTTTCACAATACACCTATACATATTCATAACCTGTCCCTGCTTCATATTAAAATTAGTTCCAAGGAGTCGTTTCCATAAACTCCTTCCATCTGCTCTTGCGCAGTGTCTCCTGGTGGTGGTCGTTGGGGGTTGTGGGGATGAAGGTTGATGACTTTTCCTCATCACCGCTAGCTGACCTCTTGTCTTTGCGCAGATTCAGTTGCTCCTTGGCTCTTGTCCATCTGCAGGACCAGTTTCAACCAGTTTCTTAAGATAGGCTCACACTCTTATTAAGAGACTGACCTTGGTAAGGGGCCCAAGGCTTCTTGCTTTAGTTAGTTTGCACAATGCACCATAGTTAGCAAAGACACTAAGTAGCATCCTAGTTTAATGCCATCAGCGCTCTATCTCTACTTGATAAGATTCTCCTAACTCCCTCTCTCACTTGTATCTTTTTGCCATCATTCTGCTGGTATACAAAGAGTGAACTAATGGTCTGTAATGCCTATTTCAAGAAAGGCCTTGTTTAAGTGATCCTAAGAGGTTTAAGCAACACAAGCATAGTTTGAGTGGGGTGAATAGCAAACAGGTGTTTTTTTAACTGAGTTTATCCATAGAAAATGTGCTCAGTAAACTGACTTGGTGTTTTGTGCTTACTGGACAGCAAAAATAAGCCTGCATCTTTTAAGATATATATAAAACTGGCTTAAGTCTATTTACACAAACAACATAGTCTGGTAGTACAGTGTAAGGGGGATAGAAGATAAGTGCATTGGAATTACAAACTTTACTATTTGCTAGGGAGTTGTTCTAGACAAGGAAAAGGAAATAATTTGGGGGATATATGTAATGGGCTTATGAGGCAAGGGTTTGATAGTAGGAGGGCTGTGTGGGTGACATCTGTGAGCAGAGCCCAGCAGCTGCCCCAGGTCAGATCAGAGCCAGCTCCAGACGGCTCCAAAAGGGACCCGCCGCTGGCCAGAGCCGAGCCGTGAGCGACGCTGGTTGGGCCTCTGGGAGAGCAGATTGAAGGAAGGGGAAATCTGCTGTGCTACAGCAGCTGGGAGAGAGGGGTGAGAGCTGAGAGAGAAGCAGCCCTGCAGCCCCCAAGGTGAGTGCATCAGGAGGGCAGGAGGTGCTCCAGGCACGCAGCACAAGTTCCCCTGCGGCCCGTGGAGAGGCCCCTGGTGGAGCAGGCTGTCCCCCTGCAGCCCACGGGTCCCACACGGAGCAGATCTCCACGCTGCAGCCCGTGGAGGAGCCCCCGGTGGAGCAGGTGGATGTGGCCTGGAGGAGGCTGCGGCCCATGGAGAGCCCCCGCAGGAGCAGGCCCCGGGCCGGAGCTGCAGCCCGTGGAGAGGAGCCCACGCAGGAGCAGGGGGTCTGGGGGGAGCTGCCGCCCGTGGGGGACCCGTGCTGGAGCAGTTTGCTCCTGGGGGATGGACCCCGTGGTACGGAGCCGTGTGGGAGCAGTTCCTGAAGAGCTGCAGCCTGTGGGCAGCCCCCCAGGCTCAGTTCGGGAAGGACGGCATCCCGTGGGAGGGACCCCACGGGGAGCAGGGGCAGGGAGGGACCGTGAAGGAGCGCACGAAGTGCCAGGGACTGTGACCCATTCCCATTCCCACTCGGGGGCAGGGAGTAGGAGGAGGTGCATGAGGGGGGAGGTGTTTTTAGTTTGCTTTTAGTTCTCACTGCTCCAGTCTTTTAGCAGTAGGCAATAAATTCTATTAATCTCCCTATGCTGAATCTGTTTTGCCTGTGACAATAATTACGGAGTGACCTTGTCCTTATTTCAACCTTTGAAACTTTTTTCATTATATTGTCTCCTCCTGGCTTTTGGTGGAGGGGGAGTGAGAGAGCAGTATGGGGGAGCTTAGCCAGCCATTGATGTGAAACCACCGCAACATCATATTCATATGAGCAGAGAAGTGCTGGAGGGAGGGAGGCCTGCCAGCACTGGACAGCTGAGAGAGGACCCTGGCTGGCCAGTAACTCCTGCCAGAGCAGCATAGAGTACCTTGTCTTTATTGCTGAGGGCAATGGATTGTGTTAATAACATGCATACTGGTAATTTGTCCTGCTCTTCTTTCCTGTCAGGTCATGATATTATTGTTTTTCTCCCCACTCCCCCCCCCCCCCCCCCCCCTTAACTTCAGCACACAAGCTATTAATGAACGTGTAATGCCAGCAAGGCAGCTTCATTATCTAGGCTCCAGGCAATGTAGCCTGGACACCAGCTCCTACCGGACCCCATCGTGTGGAATTTCTGCGGGTTGTTTAATTAATACAGCAAAAACAAATCACAAATTAGGCTGAAATAGAACTGAAATAGTACAAGCTGGACCTGAACTCTGTATTGCGATTTTTCAGCACAAGAAATAAACACTAATGTTAGAGTGGTTTTATGTTCTTTCTCTCTCTTGTAGTCCTTGGGAGCTGATATCTAAAAGTGCTACAAGCAACAGAAAGAAAAAGATGTAATAAAGGCATCAATTTAGGTTTAAAACATCTTCTGTACCTAAGTGGAAGACGCGAGATGACACTAAGTAATTTTTAGGTCTATTACCTTATTACAGATGACAGAGGTGCATTTAGACAACTCTGTAACAGCAGACAAGCAACATTTAGAGACGAAGGGGAACTGGGTGTTTAGGCAGTAGTTGTTTTTTGACAGGCCTTTGTGAGGAATCAAGAAAAAAAATAGATGCATAATGAGGCTTTGGTATATGTACAACAACTACAATCAAGACACAGATTTTACCAAAGTTTTAAAATTGTAGTACTTTTTTGGAGACTTGTTCTTGTAAAACCAGATGTTACTTCTGCATACTTGAGGCTTGAAAGTATTGTGAGAACAGTGAATGGTGCTATCATCTGCATTCTGGATACAACCCATTTCCTTCCTTCCTTCCTTCCCTTCCTTCCTTCCTTCCTTCCTTCCTTCCTTCCTTCCTTCCTTCCTTCCTTCCTTCCTTCCTTCCTTCCTTCCTTCCTTTCTTCCTTTCTTTCTTTCTTTCTTTCTTTCTTTCTCTTTCTTTCTTTCTTTCTTTCTTTCTTTTTTTTCTTCCTCTTTCTTTCTTTCTTTCTTTCTTTTTCTTCCTCTTTCTTTCTTTCTTTCTTTCTTTCTTCTTCTTTCTTTCTTTCTTTCTTTCTTTCTTTCTTTCTTCTTTCTTTCTTTCTTTCTTCTTTCTTCTTTCTTCTTTCTTCTTTCTTTCTTTCTTTCTTTCTTTCTTTCTTTCTTTCTTTCTTTCTTTCTTTCTTTCTTTTTTCTTTCTTTCTTTCTTCTTTCTTTCTTTCTTTCTTTCTTTCTTTCTTTCTTTCTTTCTTTCTTTCTTTCTTTCTTTCTTTCTTTCTTTCTTTCTTTCTTTCTTTCTTTCCTTCTTTCTTTCTTTCTTTCTTTCTTTCTTTCTTTCTTTCTTTCTTTTTCTTTCTTTCTTTCTTTCTTTCTTTCTTTCTTTCTTTCTTTCTTTCTTTTCTTTCTTTCTTTCTTTCTTTCTTTCTTTCTTTCTTTCTTTCTTTCTTTCTTTCTTTCTTTCTTTCTTTCTTTCTTTCTTTCTTCTTTCTTTCTTTCTTTCTTTCTTTCTTTCTTTCTTCTTTCTTTCTTTCTTTCTTTCTTTCTTTCTTTCTTTCTTTTTCTTTCTTTCTTTCTTTCTTTCTTTCTTTCTTTCTTTCTTTCTTCTTTCTTTCTTTCTTTCTTCATCAAAATCATGCCAGAGAGAAGAAAGAAGATTAGGTGCTGTTTTTTCCTTGCATTTAGATTCTCCCCGAGCAGAATTATCATTGCAGCTTAGTTCTTTCAAAGGATATCCTTATCCTCTGAAACAGGAAGAGGAAACCTCATTCTCCCCCAACAAATCCGGTTATACAGACATCATGACTTAGGGAGAAAAACTCTAATCACCACTGCTAAAATGTCCTGGGTAAAATGCATGGTTGAAAATGTTTTGAAAGCTCCACGTGGATGTAAGGAGCAGCAGTGCTGGAGTAGATGCTTGTCCCTTGCTCCTGCTCAGCAAGGCCTCCTCCAGACCTTGGCATACGATATGCCTCCTTCACAGATGTACAAAAGAACCTGTTCCAGATATTGGCAAATAGGCAAGGGTGTTGCAATGTCCCTCCACTCTTCTGTCCTACAGGACAGCAGCATTTGAAAGCTACCCCAAAGGCTGGTTATTCCTAAATCAGCTTCTGAAGCCTGCTTAGGGAAGGCAGCTGCACTTCATGGAAATGTCTGTGCAAACACTGCAGTGAAGCTGGGCAAAACAACGAAATCTCAAACACAGCAATGGGCACTAGAAAGCATGTATATGAAGTCATGGTTGAGGCTGATCTCTTCTTTTGCTAGAAAAATCAGAAGGGGGATGTGAAATGCCAAAGGACAAGGATTAAAAAAAAAAAAAAAAAAAAGAGAGAGAGAAAATATTTAGGTCAAAAGAAACGAGAGATGATACTGATTTTCATCACAGAGACTATGGCCCTTTTTTAACTAATGGACTTTGCTGAGGTGAGGAATTACAGCAATTCATCTTGAAATGACAATGGACAAGTACCCATTATAATTTCATTTAATAAACTGTTCAGCCCATTTAAATATGTTTTCTATCTGTTTTACCCACTAGAAACATGCATTTTAGCAATTCATTAACCTCCTTTTTAATTGCATGAATATAGGCAGCACTCTGCTATGACCCTGCAGAACCACAACACAAGAAATTTTGTTCTTTCATGCTAAGTACATGTTCGTTTCTGAAATGAGGCACAAAGAGGTCAGAGGGATGTAGCTGTTTGTACCCTCCTTTGGATTTACTGGAATAATTACTTGGTTGTTCAGAATTAGCCATTACTTCAGTAAGGATTTTATTACAGGTCAAAGAAACACTTGTGGAAGCAAAAACAAATCTTCTACTAAAATAAAAAATAACAGATAATATCAGATACAGTATTTCTACTACAGGGAAAATATAAATAAGTACTTCATTAAAATGTTCTCAGAGGAAATAAGCTGGCTTGGAAGAGCTCTGAACTTTGGTGACATTTGCTTAATGAGGATCCAAGTTCAAACTTTGCAGTGCTGGAGATGCATTGTATTGCTTCTAAAGGGAATGTGGTGGGCTGCGTGAAGAATGCCATTAACCATAGAGAAGCTCCTAGACTGCAATGCCTTCCGATGCAGTTTATTTCCCAGTTCAGATTAGAGTCCAACACTTGTTGATTTGAAGGAGGAAACAAGAAACTTTCTAGGGCATTTTTGGAGGTAACTGCTGTCATGAAGGTAGTTTGTTTGAAATGCCCAGAGGTGAGCTCATGCTGGATGACACAAGCATTTTGCAAGGTTTTGAAGGCACCTATTTTTCAGCTTTAATATTCATTATTTAAGCTTGTGTGATCCATAGGCAGATTTAAATTCACGCCTTTCAGAATTTGCAAATGGCTAGTATTGCTTTTTTTTTTTTCAGTTGGGAGTGATGTCCAAAGGCTGCTTAATGCACTGGTGGAACAAAACCTGCTTTGGGCAACCTGATCTTGTGGAAGGTGTCAAACACTTGGGGTGTTGAAGGGGTTGGAACTAGGTGATCTTTAAGGTCCCTTCCAACCCAAGCCATTCTGTGATTCTATGCATGCAAATGTGTGGTTGTGAATGTGCTCAGATTGCAAAAAAGACTAGAACATGGACTATCCATTTGCTCCTTGGTTGCATAGAGTCTAGCACCACGAGGACCCTGGTCTGCTAAAGGGGTTTTTACTTATTAGGTCTGTCACTAGAATAGACAGTTGAGACGAGACAGAGCTCCTCCATCAATACAAGGACTCTTAGACGTAAATCACACAGTGTGAATTTTTCTCTAAGAAGCTGTCACATCGATGCTCCTGTCCTCCACATGGCGCCACAGAGGCAATGGCTATGGGGGAAGAGTGGATGGGGCTGACTATTTGACATCAAAGGTGATTTAAAGGCAAAATAGGCATGAATTCAGGAATGTAAGATTAAACATTTTAAAAAGCCCTTGTTGTGCAACAGTGTAAAGGATTGCACAAGAAGCAGAACCATTACTGTAAAATCTTGGGTTTCCATCTGGTATCTAATTCATGTTTTTCTGAGAAGAGAGAGCCACATGCAGCTGTGAATTACAGCTGCTCTTTGAAGGGATGGTGTGTGTGAATGGACAGAAAGTGAGAAGCTGATTTGAGCCTTGTCACTTTATGGTGGACCCCAACAAGCCCTGAGGTTCAGAGTTGTAGAGTAGGGGCATACACAGTACAAAATCCTACATTGGTCAAATAATAAATTTGAAGGAGTAATGGGCATAGATTTCTCTCCCAGGATTTCACTGTTAGATCTCAGCGCAAAAGCAGGGTTATTTATTATTCAAGAAGACATTCTGTTTCATTTGGATTCAGTCCATTTAAGAGTTTTTTTTATTAATGGCGAGGGCCAAGAGCTGGTCAGGATGACCAAGCAATAACTTCTAAGACTAGTGCTCTTGCAGGTACCTGCCTGTGCAGACATAGCATCTGTTTTATATTTAATGCCATGTAAAGGACCAGTGATGTGTACAGCAACATACTTAATTGAACAGGGAATATGAAAGTGATATAATAATACAAAGGTAATACAAACCCCCTTGGGACAGTCATGACAAGAATCACACCATTTTGTCTAAGTGTATTCCAGAATGCCCTTTTTCTTTCTTTCTTTCCTTTTTTTTTTTTCTTTTTTTTTTTTCTTCTTTCTAGGAGAACAGCTGAGTTATGAATTTTCCTGGTACAACTAGTTGTAAACAGGGATTGCTATACCAGAAAACTGAACTACCTTGAGGGCGTTTATCTCTGAAAATTGGATACCCGCCCATGAAGATGTGTGACCTTGCTGCCTGTTCATGCACTCAGTGGTTATCTTTTGATTTTAGGTCTGGTGCTCTCCTGAGTTAATGGATGGATCTGTGGAGTTTGATAGCATAGATGTGGAACAAGAAAAGTACTTGGTGGTGGAGTGACCGGGCAATAAAAACATAATCACTTGAAATGTCAAAAATCTGTTTTCAAGGCTTAGGTGGAAAGGGTTAAATATCCCTGTTGTGAGGCTTCTGACTGCATGCCAAGTGGCAGGCAGTCCATTTTGCTGCATAAGGGCTCTGTGATTTCTTTGGACACTGCTGGAATGCCTGAGCTCCCAGCTGGGATTAAACAAACATACGGCTGAACCAGCTGTGTCCGTGTGTTCAGATATTCAACGTGTGTGTGGAAACTTTCAGCCCATGGGTGCTACCGAGGACCATTCACAGTCTTCCTAAGAAAGAATTACTTATCAGAGAGGATATGAACATGAACAAATTTCAAATATGTGAGTGTAGAAAATGGCTGTGAACTTGAAAGTGTTAAGGAGGTTCTTCCTCCCTCCTTTGTCTTCTGAGATTTCTGCGTCCTATTTCTACTCTTGGTACAAAAGAAAGTTTGTTGTTGTTGTTGTTGTTGTTGTTGAAATCTTTGCAATACACCTTAGAATTAGTTGCTCCTGTTTCTTCCTTCCCACCCTGAGTCTTTCCTGTGCTTGTGGGAAATAAAGCTCAGTGAAATGTGGATTTGTGGCTGCTCCCTGCCCCATATTTCTTATTGCAATCAGCATCCTTGTATGCATGGTTTTGCCTACAGCACCTTGAGCAATCAGGACAAAATAAGAACTCCTGAGAAGAGCTGAGTGGGAGCTCTTAATGCTGAAGGAGGTGATGGAAAGGTGTGATGGAGGTGACGGAGGTTCAAGAAGGGTACTTACAAGATGGTACATTTCTGACTTCATTGGAAATGAATTACAGGAATCTGGGAAACAAAAATCCTCAGGGTGACTCCTTTGCAGAAAGTAATTGGAGATACTGAGATGCTCTGCTGAGCAGACTGGGATGAAAGGAACAGAGCTGAGGCCAGAAGCTGCGTGGTTGATTTGGACATATTCATGGATGCATGATAGTCATCCCTCCACTTCCTAAGCATTATAATGGAGGAAGGGTGAACTGTTTTCATTAAACAATGTCAGGTACAAGTGAGTCTTTCAGAATACAAGGAAAGTTGCAGCTTTAGGGTGGAGCAGTGGCAGAGGAACCCAGGGTGGTAAGGAGAAGCAGTGAAGAGGAGCGAGGTGAGGGAAGAGGCCCTGAAGTGGCTAAGGCCAAACAGGGAGAAACGTTTTACAGCTTGTGGTTGTATCCACAGAGCTGAATCATGCTCCTTTTGATTCACACTCATTGGTAGAGTCTATTTCCTTTGTCTTCCACTTTCACATAACTCTTCCCATTTCCTCTATGTTGGTGAATCTGAGCTTCCACCCTGCCAGCCCTGTCACCCTGTCACTCCCCGTAGGAGTTAGAATCACAGAATACCTCAGTTGGAAAGGACCCACAAGGATCATTGAGCTCAACGCCTTTCTCCACACAGGACCACCCAGAAGTGGGATCCTGACTGGGAAAAGACCCTGCTCAATGTCTGCTGATTTTTTTTTGCTCTCTTTTGGCTGCCTGGGGAGAAGGCAGCCAGAGGCAGTGGCATGGGTCAGTGATTCTGGGATATTCCAGCAGGAAGCAGTGAAAACAATTCACACCAGTAATTAGCTCTGCCTGTGGAAGAAAGCTGAGTGGGGAGCTAGAAAACAAACAAGGAACTAAACTTAGTTTCATGTTTCCCTCTCATCTCTCATTACTTTTTAACCCTTTCAAAGCGAAGAGCCTCCTTCTAGAGTCAAGGTCAAAACCTTCCCTGCTGTAGGATTAAGGAATAGACTGGAAGGGAAGGAAAATCATCAGCTGCGTTTGTTATGCTGGGGTGCAGGAGGACAACACCACTGAATTATTTGGGTAAGTGTCTGCTCATACACTGAACTTTCCCAGGCATCCAGGGCAACAGCGATGCCTCCCACATCCCTGCTAATGAACATTTCCTCAACTGGGCAAGCTCCTTCACTTCAAGCCCTACCTCCTTCCCTCTTTCTTTAACACTCAGTCCTCCACTCAGGGACAGCACCAGCCTGTGAGCCCACGATGGGAGGATTTCTCATTATGTTAGATTGGAAAGACAGAGTTTGAACTTCTTGGTGAGAAGGGGTCTGGAATATCCCCAATCTGTCCTTCGTATGTCCCTTGCTTGTCCCCACACCTTCACCTTGTCTTGGAGAAGCTGTCTGAGAGTAATTTAAATATTGTTCCCTATGTTGAGCTCAGCTTTGGCATCACATATATAAAACCACTATGCAACTACTGTTAAAAATGTGTAAGGAATTCTCTGCAGGTGGTGAGCACGGCTCTTCGCTGAAGAGAGAAAATAAGCAACTTTGACAAAAGAATGTTTCCTGTGTAAGAAACCTTCAAGAACTTGACTGGACATCACTCTGAGAAACTCAATTTTACTTTGATGTTGGCTCTTTGAGCAGGAGACTCAGGTGCTGTGAAACAGCCTTGTCTGCTGAAATGTTATCCAGGACTGAACTGGTATAAAACTGGGTATATTGTGGTGTTACTGACAGAAGTGTGAAGGCAAAACTCTTCTATAGACTTGTCCCTTGAGTTAGTTCTAAACACTTTTCCTTCCCAATTTATTTTCCACCTTCCAGTTTGTGCACGCTGAGTCTCTTTCCTACCTTCTTCAGTTTCCAGATGCAATCTCATCCCTTCTGTTTTCTAAGCCATGGAGGTTTATTCTTTTGAGCTCTTTCTTTGCACCTGCTTCTGATATTTTCTGTGTTGTCTGGGAACTTGGGACATTTGAAGAGTTAAACCCTCCTAAATGCTGTCTACAAAGTCTTAAATTCTTCTTTAATAACAAGCCTTCTGGCTCAAATCTGAGTTTCAGGTGTTCTTTAATCTAATATACACCAAGGGCCTGTTTGCTGATTGCAAACCAAGGGGAAGAAGGGAAGAAATTAAAAAACCCAATGAAAATACCTTGAGCACAAATGAATTCTCCTTGTGAGACTGGATATTGAAAATACAAAGGCAGAAAGGAGATAATGGAAAAGAAAAGGTTTTAACCATCAGTGCTAATCCCTTGGTATAGCCACAGGAGGAAAAATGTGTAATCCCTTCATTACTTCAGGAGCCTTCGTGGGCACAGTGGGACAGAGCTGTGATGCTGGGCTCCTTGGACCTGAGCATGGCAGGGAAAGAGCAGGCAGGCAGAGGGCAGCTACAGTAGAGTTGCAGGATGAGCATTCATCTTGAGCATCCTTGAAGAGCAGTTGCTGGGTAGCCCCCAGTATTTGGAAATGCAGGAGCTGCAATTCCAGCAGCTCAGGGTGATCCAACCTTTGTAACCATTGCTGCTGCCTCCTGTGTCCTCTGAGAGTGGCTGTCAGGGCGAGAGGAGTACGACAGCAAGGCGTAGGGAAACTGGCCACGTTTGTTGAGAATGAGCTTGCACAGCTGGGCAACTGCTCAAAGTTCATTGCTAGACGGGGACATTAGACTGAGTGTAAAATAGGTCCTTCGCTGGCCAAGTGAAGGTGAAGCCAGAGAGCTTTTCTCTTCTCACAGGAGTGACGGCTGCTTCCTACTGACCCTCAGCATCACCAATATCCCCTGCTGCAGCTCCCCTGGGCTCCCTGACAAGCCGTGCCCCAGGCACTGCAGGCACAGACCCCTTCCATCTTTCAGGTCCTCGCTGGGACACGCTGGCTTATGGGGATGGGAGCTTGGCCCCGGCTGTGTTGCATCCTAGCGGCATAAGGACATGCGTTTCTGACTTGCTACTGGCTGGGATCTCCAGGACGAAGCAGATGACATGCATTATGTGTTATTTTTTGTACTCAGATTGGAGACAGGTAATAACTTGAGTTTAGCTTTGTTACCTCATATCGCTTGCTTTGTCTTATTTCTTAATAGGCTTTTATATTCTGTTGTTGTCACAAATACTCTTGCTGTGACCAAATCCAATTTCCACAGAAAAGCTTTGTGAAGAATGAACAAGTTGGCTTCTGGAGATAGAGTCATTAACGGGGAAGCATCAGGCCACGTTGCTATTAATGGTTGTCTGTAAAATAAATCATAAGCTTATTGACTTTGCAGACCACAACAGACTGGAAGAGGACTCAGTGCTTTGGAGGACACAGCTTGAGCTTGGAAACTGATCTTGTCAAACTGGAGAAATAGTCTGGGGACAGCAGCTCTGCAGGGACAAGTGCGAGCTCCTCCCCTGCACAGAAATAAGCAGCTGCATGAGGAAAAATGCCTGCCTTAGCACTGCTCCATGGAGGAGGGTCTGAGGGTCACAACGAGTCAAAGGCTAAGCACGAGTCAGCGGTGGGAGGTCGTCTCCATGGCGAGATATATGAACCAAATTACAGCCTGCAAGACAAATGGAGTGACTTTTGTTTTCAAGGCCTGCGAGTCCTCGGCATGGATGCCCTGTTCAGCTCTGAACTTCCAGAAGGATGTGGCCCAGTTGGACAGAGTTCAATGGAAAGCAACGCAAATTGTCAGAGGTCTGGAAAACATGACCTGTGAGGAACGAGCGTGAGAGCTGGGACCACATAACTGAGAGGGGGGAGGTCTGGGCAAAGGGGGCCATGGGAAGACCCACTTCTCCCCCTTAGCCACCCACTGGCATGTCAGACTCCTCATAAGCTCACTGTGGGGACAGCTTTCCTGGGGTCTCGCCTGCCTTCTTGCTGTGGCCCCAGCACTGCTGCGCTCGGGGACACCAAAGCCTCAGTCAGGTGCCACAGGGAGGGGAGGTGAAATGGGAGATGATGGGCATTTGTGGGAGCTTTCCACCAGCCAGCAAATGGGTGAAGGCTGCTCCCAAAAGCATCATTACAATGTGATTATCGCCTTTGTTATTTTCATGGTAAAATTAGGAAAAAAAAAACGAGAATGTGAGAAAGAGCTGTTGGACAGCTGGGCTCTAACTGTTTACCCAAGCCATTGATGGAGAATGTAGGTAACTGAGATTGTATGTCATTACAGCATGTGCTGTATTTATTGGATTAAGTATATTAAAAAAATACCTGTTATTGCATGGAGTATGTTTTGCTCTGATCCTAAGCCTGATTGAATTTCCCAGCTCCCGTACCACTGGCCAGAAGAGTGGAAGTACTAAATAATGTCAAAACTTTGTTAATACAAGCTGGACTAGCATTGCAGATACGAAACCATCGGACATCAGATTCCTGCTGCCTGGGGAGTCCCTTTCCTGACCAGCAATGTGAGCCTAGCAAAGGGTAAATATCCCCCAAGCAGCAGTGGAGAAAACAACCACGGACATAAATCCTGCCTAGCAGTGCCATGCAAGAAATAGCACAGAGGCGATTTTGTAGGGATACTTGGCACTTCCCTCCAGCTATAGCATTGTTTGCTGAGCTGAGCGAGCACGTGTGGGCCTGCCTGAGGGCTGGCACAGGCCGGGGTTGGGTTGGGTTTGGGAATCACGCTCTCAGACTGGCAGCCAGCTCTTTTCTAAAGTAGGGGTGGGAGGTGAAAGGACATTTTTGGGTCAAACAGGGGAAAGAGACAGTAGGAATAGTGCTTTCCTTGGGTTGAGTTTCCTTGCCAAGAGCTGCAGTAATTATTTAAGAGAAGGAGCAGGACTCACACTTGCTTGTGCATGATAGAAAAAGTTCACTTCTGTGCAATTTTAGTGCAAAGTTTCCCCACTTTGGGTCCCAGGTGGTGCAGCAGTGAAAACCTGATGCAGGAGCAGGGGCAGCAGGTTTCTGATGCATTGGCAGCAGCCGGCAGCATCTGGCCGGCTCATCACCACTGCTGTCCTCTGCGGAGGTGTTTTCTAGTTAGGAAGGTGTGAGGTAAGTGCCAAGTAATAACGAGCCTCCTGGAAAATCCTGCTGCCTCCATCTGCAAGAGATTGCTTGTACATTTCGGGAGGCTTGTTCCAGACCCAGAGAGCTAATGGGGAAAAGCTGCTTCAGATCTCATAAGGCAGAACAAGGGGTCTGATAGGCCTTTGACCATTGCAGGATAGTTGGCCACCCACAGCTACCTGCACAGAAACTGGTTATAGGACGTGTCAGGCAGGAGTAAAATAAACCATTATCAAGAGCCATGACGAGTGAAAAGGCTGTGGTCCCAGCCTACCTGCCTGGTCCTGGAAACCACAGGGAGCATGGTGGTTACTGCAAAGAGTGGGGTGGCTGGATGGTGTCTGTTCCTGGGGTAAGGTCTTTCTGCCTTCACGGCCTCCACCTACCCCATCTCCTCTGGCAGCAACTGAGAACTGCTCTGCCCCAGGCCTGTCCCACCCTGGCACCTCTTTCCCAGCAGCAGTCTTTGGGAAGTGACAATTACTGTGGGGAGGAGAAGCACGGCCCCAGTCAACACTTCCTACCACCCATCTGCCCCGGCACCAGCAAGAATAGCAAATGTGATGGGCTCTTCATCCCTGATCTTCCTCTTCCTCCTAGTATTGACACAGTAAACATAAGCACATACTGACTATATCCTCCTCTTTTGAGTCCCAAAGTTGGATTTTGCTACACTGTGAAGGAGATTTGAACCAGCTCTTATTTATCAACATGTTAATTTCTTGAAAAAGTATAAGAACTAGGGATTATTATCAACAACAATAATAAACTCAAGGCTTATTATTGCAGCCTGCCTAGGAAGGATGCATCCAACACCTGGGGTAAGATTTCCAAAGCCAAGCTCTTTGATGTCTCAGAACAAACACCACCTCATTTGAAGCCTGGCTGCAGCCATGCTTGTCTTGTCTTTCTTTCCCCTTTCTCCATTTTTTTTCTATTCCTGACATATCTGAAGATGGCATTTTTGAGGGGCAGGCATTAGAATTCGGTGTTATCTCCAAGTGAAACTGAGTGCCGTGAAGCAAGTGTATTTTTATATATTCCACACAGGTTATGCTATGATTATCCCTGAAGGCTCAGACTTCCCTCTGCCATCCCATGGGGAGCTGCACTCTGGCCATCCTGAGATGGTCTCAGCCAGGTGTTACCTCCTGGGTGAGGTGCTCTGAGGCTCTGTGGAGCCTCTTCAGCCACTGCCTTCCCCGAGGGCTGTCTGGCTCCAGGAGCACCGACAGCTCTGCAGTGGCAGCCACGCTCTGCCTGCTGCGAAAACATTCTCCTCCATGGATAAATCCCAGTGCTGTGCACAAATTGTCTCGGGCAGGAGGTAAAAACAGAGAGGAGAGGCAGCACTTGCACCAGAGTTAACTGCACCAGGTACATTTTCCCATTTTTCTCTCTCTGGCACTCCTATAGCACCCTCCCCAAGTGCTTTCCCTGTCTGAAGGACTTCAAACTGAAGATGACTCACCACATGGTTTCAATAAAGATCCGCAAAGCAGACTGCTTCCTGCATATTTCCTTCTCACCCAGGCTATAAACCTGAGGTCCTGGACCTCTCACGGAAAAAAAATGAGAGGGTGGCCTTGCCCCCTTACAGCAGCTCATTGTCCCTGGGCTCCAGCAGTACATTAATTGCTTGCAGCAACACAGAAATCACAACAGCTTCAAGCAACATGGGAGGGGAGAGCCTACGCTCGATTTGCATTAATTTATGCATTACAGCTTCCCTTTGTCTGAGGAGCTTTTCACTAATAGATCCCTCATTGGCAGGAGCCAAGGTCTAATTACATGATAAAATTGTGCAGATGCGGCCATAGAAAAGACTCTCACTGATAATGGAGTATTTTTCCACAGTGGCTTGTCCCAGTTTGGGGAGAAAAACAAACTCTCTTCCTTCTTTTGGTCTGCATATCTGCATCTCATGTAGGCACAAGGTTAGGATGAAGACCTCAGCCTCACTAGTGAAGTGATTATGGCCAAGCCATTTGGACCTGTATGTCAAGAAACTTGAGGGCTTTGTCCTTCTACGTCTTGCCACGGGTGAGGAAGGGGCAAAAAGAGAAAAGCACTGAAGAAATTCCCCAAAGTAAGTGCTACTCAACTGAAGTGTGCAGATACCATTTGTAATGTTAGAAGCACCTCAAAGACCAGGTGCAATCCTACTCTGAGGAGCAGGGTATATAGTAAAGATGGAGAGAATAGAGCATTTGAGAGATGACAGCTGGGGCATTTCTGTAGGAAGTTAAGATGGTTCATGCCTTCCTGGATAGGGTTGCCCTATTTTTTGTAAAGGATTTTCTGGAGAAATATCCATAATTATCTAATAAATGGAAAAAAAATCTACATTCCAGCTGCATAAAATTACTGAAATACTGGACATGCAGGGGGAGATCCTGGTATGAGATAACTTTTGGCATAAGATCTAGGAAGCTGTGACTTGCTGCTGTCACTATAGATGGTGATACTTGTGGAAAATTTTGGCTTGGATTTTTAGATGGGGTTAATGACATGTGGGTAGCTGGAAGAAGACGCTGTTGGAGGAGAAGACTTTTACTTTCTCTGTAAATCCATTGATGTATCCATTAAAGTGGTAGTGGAGATTCCCCTGGCTGCTCCAAGAAACTCCCCATTAGGTACAGGAAGGACAAGAAAAGAGTGCTCTCGAGCAGCAGGGGCTAAAAGGAGATCTCTTCTTTGCCACGGGATAAACCTGGGACTTTGTGTTGAGCAACAGGATAAGTAGGAAGGAGGACTATGGGACCAGGTGGGACACTGAATTTAAGGGCAAGAAGAAAGGTGGAGGGAATTGTCTTCCATTAGCAGCCTCCAGACTGTAACCGTTTGTACTGAAATTTTCAGTGCCTGATTCAATGCAAAGTTTCTCCGGAAAGTTTTCTGGAAGGGTAATAATGAGTCTTGAGGGAGATGAACAGAGGAAAGTTCATACTAAAAATGGCAACTTATTTCTCCTACAGCAGCAATCCCCGCTCAGATGATGGAGGTCAGTACGGTGCATTTGCAAACTTCAATCCTACTGATGCCACTGCTTGTATTGCTTGAGGGGTTTAGCTGCTTCTTAAAATTACTTAGAAAATTACACTCTAAGAGGTAAATAGGAAACTCAAGAAGTAGTGTACTGTGAGTAATCAATTATTCATTTAATTCAGTATTTTGATGCGATTAATTTAATATTGAAGACAAAGAAAACTTGGCAGAGTGATGCAGGAAGATGTTTCTGAAGGGCCCAAGGGTGGTAAGTTTGGGACACAACGACCCAGTCCAAAAGGGTCTGGTACATTGGAGTTTTAGCTGAGTGCCAAAAAAAAAGGAGGAAGCACAGAATGGCAAGTAGATGAGAAAGTGACATTTTTCACTGCCCTTGGTTGCTCTGTGTTCTCTAAACCAAAGCGTTCACTTTTTTTCTCCCCCCTGAAATAAGAAACCAAGCAAGAATCCAAAACAGTAGCTGATGGGCCAGGTGTGTTTGCTCAGGCAGGGTAACGCAGTGGCAGCTGAGGACACCCAGACCTGCTCTTGGTTGCAGCCTGCATGAACCTAAAGGAGTGAAGAGAGTCTCTGAGAAAGGGCTGGGACGTACAGGTGGTGCCATAGAAAGAAAAAAGGTCTCTGCTTTTTTCTTTCTCCCTGCTGTTCCCCAGACCTTTTCACCATCATCTATACAGCCGCTCCTGCATGGTGGCAGGGACCCACAGACCAACAAGCAGGCACTCCCCTTGTCCTTGCACTGAACAGGAGGGTCTCCCCCATGTCCCATAAGTGGTGAGTCGTGGGGGAAGAAATGGAGACAGCAGCGTCAAAGTTTCAAGGATATATGAAGAGCAGGGTGACTGGCAAGTGCACACAGGCAGACTCTTTCAGATTAGAGCAGTGAGATAAATAGGCAGAGGTTGGCACCACAACAAGGAGTCTTTCCTGAGGAGGAACTCTTGGGGATGACTGAAAATCTGCATATGGCAGCAAATGGGAAGAGTCAAGTGGTCTTCATGTAGTGCTGCCGAAGGAGACCTGCTGTGGGCAAGTCCTTGTTTAAATCAACAGTTCACCACTAATGATTCCTTGACAGCTAGAGGATTAGATTTTGGAGGGGGAACTAAACAATCTTGCATTCGCTAGTGCATTTAATCCTTTTCAAAACATGCATATAACTTTACAAACGTGTACAAAGACAAGATGTCAGGCACATGCACCTAACCCTTCTGTGACAGAATCTCAGGGCAGGTGATTTTCAGTCATATCTAAATGGAAATTTTAACTCTTTTCAGAGACTGGCAGTCCCCATCGGTGTGGGACACCCCACTGCTCACAGTGACTCCAGAGCAGAGGGGATTTGGAAGCTTGTGCCTGTAGGCTTCATCCAGGAGGAGAGTGATATAAACCAGCCCTGGGTCAGTGCAACTCATAGTAGGTAGGGCTGTGGGTATGTGGCTTCTTGAAAAATAAAAATAAATTTAAAAAATCATCTGAGACTTACAGAAGCAGTAGAGGAGTCAGGAGGCTGTGGAGGAGGGGAAGAACAGGTGTCCTGACCAGGATGCCTAATGATTTCGATTGTAGTTTTGCCAAATCATAAAGGCTTGTGGTGAAACTTCTTTTGTTGTATTCTTTTCTGCAGAATTTCAGGTTCAGATGTTTCTGAAAAGGAGGCTAGGGAAAAATATATAATTTTGTTTTGTTTTAAAAAGTCAACATTTCAGCAACACGTAGTGCTGGCTCAGTGCAAAGTTTGACAGACTATCCATCATCTGTATTCCCTCTCCACATCTCACCTTCCCTAATTAGTGTGAACACTAAATGTAAGCAAAAAAAATAAATGCATTTTTCACCCATTCAGGTGAGTCTCGGCAGCGATTGCACTAAATGGACTCGTTAGTCCATCACAGCAGGTATACTTCACCCCCGAGCTGAGAAGGGTTGTTGCTGCCGCAGCAGCTGTGGCCCCATGCACACCCTGCCTTGCTGCTGGGCAGGAAGCAGAGGCGCAGCCCTCCCTTTTCCTGAGGCACTACCTGGCTTGTACACAGGCAGCACAGGGCCAGAAGTTCCCAAATCAAGCACAGCAGAACCAGAGACCAGATATGGAGAAAGAGGAAAAAATAGGCAGAAATGTTCTGGCACTGGAAGTTGCCGATGAGATAAGGTGAGGACGTGATGAGTTGCTGATGAGGTGAGGGGTGAGAAAATGCCATTGCTTTTCCTAAGATACAAGTGTTCTTTGTGTCCAATATCTCTTCCATAGTGCATCTTCTTCCCTTCCCAGTCATCTTCCCAGTGGCTGGCTGCAAATGAGCACCCCCAATTAGGAGACATTTGGGAGCTACGATGAGCCGCTGGGAGAGAAGCTTCCTCCTGTGACCAAGCACTTTGTTCCTGCTGTGCCAGCTGGTGTCACCTTCTCCAGGTGGGCTTGCACATGGCTGGGGGAGGAGGTGGGAGAGGGTCCTGTGGCTGACAGAGCTCTGCAGCCAGCTGGAATGGCCCCCACGTCTTCTCCCTGTAGCTGTGCAGGCCTCCCCTTGCCTCTGTCCATGTCAATGGTCAGCACCTAGGTACAATGTACCTCCCATACTCACTCTACCCCCTTTGGGACTTTCCTACTCCCTGCAGCTTCCCTATTCCTGTCCTTTATAAGACTTTGGACAAGGGGACAAAGCGGGACCTGTTAGTTCAGAGCCTTCCACATGGTGCGAGGCTAAATCCCCAAGAAAAGCGGTAAGATCCAGGCCTTTGTGGTTCTTATAATTTGGTGACAAGCGAGAACTGAAGCAGTGTCAGGATCCTCACAACTCAGTGGCCTGCTGGTCAGTGGTGAGGGCTTTTGGGCCGTGGTTTGGAGACTGCTAATTGAAGGGCTGAGCTTTTAAGGTGTTGCAAGCTGTCTGCAGTACAGCAAAGCCCTTTAGCACTTGGTGAACTTTAAGGATGTAAATGAAATCCAGAAGATTAATCCTGGGCTTAAAAGCTTTGCTGGATCGATATACCTTGCAGTATCAATTCCAGAGGTGTGTGGCTAACTACAGATGACAGGTTCTGTTTCACAGTAAATTCTCTGGACCAGCATGACAGCATCTCTGTGAAGAGCTCTTGGAAGGGAGAAGACTTTGGCTTGAGCTGTCCCATCAGTGCACATGCTCAGGCTGCAGCAGCCAGTGGTAATTCCCCATGGCACGTGGTGACCTTCCATCACTTCTGCTGTGCTTCCGGGTGGAAGGAGACTGTAATTCCACATATAGGTTTCCTGTAAAAAGATGGGCTTTCTCCCATGAATCTTCATCTTAGACTGATGGGTTCAAAACACTTTGTCAACACCTGCGGTACAGTGGAGACTGTCCCATTGCCTGCCTCTGGGCAGAGTGCGACCTCCAATTTTTTGAGCATGCAGCTCAGAGTAGTGACTAAAGTATTTTCAGTCAAACCTGAACCACATTAGGAGATACAAGTATTTGCTATAAGTAAACAGGTCTTCACAAATATTAAACACTTTTAGACATCTAGATGTTGAGGACATGCCCTCTTCCTTCTTTTCATTCTCCTCTTCAGGATCTGCTAATAAAGTCCCTTTCTAAAAATGAAGATATACTTTGAATGATTTGGTATTTATCAAAATAATCTAAAAATATCCCGTTTTCTTTTCAGGGCTTGGCACACAGTTTCTTCCCTTTTCTCCCTCCCTCCCTGACCCTGAGCAGACCTCAGCCCGCTCTGTTTGGACTGGTGCAACTGAGCTAGCACACAGCCACCCCAACACGGCACGCATGGCTGGCACCCAGCCACAGCAGTGCTGCCTTTTTCCACGGGGCAGGTAAAGGGCTAGGAGGGGAATTGGGGATGATGGTTGACGTCCAACAGTCATAACATGGGGAAGGTGAAGTCAGTGACATGCAGTTGCACGGTCTCAGCTTTCTGTTTTGCTGTGGCTGCAGGGACACTGGGATTGAAGTGCCCGGGGATTTTTTCCTTGCTGGCACTGCTGTTAGCACCAGGCAGCTTTCCACGGCCAAGCAGTGCTGATCAACCTGCATCTCAATGCAGAATGTCCTGTAGCTGGTGGCAGCCTGTCCCCACCAAGGGAACCACAGGGCTTACTGGAGAAGAAAGCCCAGGGGTGCACAGGGTGCATGTAGCACATGCAGTCAGGGGAGCAGGACCCCAACACGGAGCGTGCCCTGAAAGGGGGCACTTTGACCACATGAGGTAGGACACAGCACTGCTCTTCAGGGGACTGAGCAGTCTTGTGGCTGAGGTTATGGCCAACCCTGAGAGCTATTCCCAATGTCTTTTCAGAATAAGTTGCTGGAGTTTTCTTATGCGAAATGATCTTTAGCTGAGGAGGTAGTAATAGATCTGCAGTGGGTGTAAATTGATGTTTGGTCTCTGGCTGTCAGTAAAGCTGCACTACAGGAGGGTCTGGCTCTTTTATTTTTGTTAATTAGCAATTTGAATCAATGGTAAAAAATGTCAAAAGACTAATCCAATTGTAGAAACATATATTGAGCCATGTTCCATGGGAGACTGTTCTGAGTCTGGAATCATTCTATATTTTTATTAATGACTTGCATGGTAGAATAGAGAGTTTGTTTATTAAATTTATAGATGGCACCAACCTGGGAGATGCTGACACCACTAGAAGATGGGGATAGAATTCAAAACAAGCACAGGTAAAAAGTATTACACCAATGTGAGAGAAGTCACCTTCAGAGAGAGAATGACTGGTGAGGCAGCAGTTCTACAGGGAATGAGATGCTGATTCCACCCTTGCTGTCTAACCAGGCATTTTAACTAAGTAGTCAAGAAGAAAGTTTCCACCTTTCCACTACCATGCAGCAATGGCAAGGTCTAAGGAAATGCTGTTCAAAACTTGTGTGACCATCTGGGAGGAGTCCAGAAGAGATCAGCTAAAATGATGAGAGTCTGAAAAATGATGAGAGAAGACAATGTATGCGGGATAACCAAAGAAATTGGGCCTTCTTAGTTGAGGGAAGAGGTGACAGTGGGAAACACAGAGTACATCTCAAACAGCAACACCAGGATAATCTCGTGCACTTGCAGCTGTATAAATAAGTCACCACTGGGAATGATTAACTCATCCACTTGAAGTCTTTTGCTTCTCCATTGTACCCTCATCTGTAGTTTCTTCTCACATTTCAGTCCAAGTGTCTTTCTGCTGTGACAGAGATGTCTTGCCAGGAACAAATCCAGGCCCCAAAGTCTAGTTTTGCTAGACTTCTTCATTCATTTGCTGATGAACCTTGCAACCCTTCGTATTATCACAGGCCTGGGGCGTCTACTCATTGTCTTGTTAATGACTGCTAGTAATATGTGCACTCACTGAGAGCTGGCTGAAGGGTTAGGAAGGAAGAAATCAAAGCCAGATAACACCTCAACTCAAATGAGATGTAAGAACGAGAAGGATTATGAGGGGGAGATGGGAGGGAGACTTCATTTCCTGCTGATTCTGGCCCCTTACACAGCCTTGAGGAAAAGAAGTGGATGTCTCAGTGTAAGGAGTGTAAGCAACCGTGAGATATAAGCAAAACAATTTCTTGGTTACTGGCCATGGTCTCTGCTTCCTATCTGCTGAACGGGTTTCTTTAGGATGTTTGATTTTCTTGCTAGAAATTAGAGTGAGATCTCAATGACAAGTGGGCCCTGTATGTGTTTTCATTCCTTGTGTGGGCATGACAAACAGCAAGTAAAACTGAAATTAATGTATTATGAAGGAAAAAGGCAGGAAGCCTCTGAACAGGAAAAAAACCCACAAAAACAAACAACAGTAGTCCTAAATTTCAGCTGACATGAGAACTGTTCCAAAAGTAAGGGCAGCTGAGCACTATATTGTCTTGTTTAAGGGATTTGATGTGTTTATTATTGGAAGATTTTAAGCACAGGTTGAATAAACATCCTTCACTCTTCAGGAACACTTAGGTGTGGACTGGTCCTGCCCTAGGGCTGCAGACATGGACTACATGTCTTGTTAAGTTTCTTCAGGTTCTCTGTCTTTCAGGTTCATTCATGGAGCTGATTGTTTTGTGGCACTTTCTGGCAAAAATAAGAAGCAGTAATGATGTGCTGGTTCTCAAACAGGAACTGAGAAGCAAAAGAAATTGAGGGCAACCACTACATAGAAATTATGTATTCTTTTGAAAGTCTTAAAATGATATTAGTTATTATAAATCAAATTTACAGTGAGGAAATAAAGGATAAGGCTATACGAACAAGACAAGTGTAATTCATATATGAAGGAAAGTTAGTTCTACTGATAATACAGAAATAAGAAATGTGAGAAACTGTAAAGATTCTAATTTCTGTGTTAAAAAATACTAACGGGTGCTCAGCCTAGTAAATTGGATAATTGAATTGTCTAAGTTTCTGAGGAAAATTTATTTATGAAAGCTGGGGGCCATGGACAGATGGGAAACTGCCTGAAACAAGTTCACAAGAGGAGCACCACCTCAGAGTGAAGCTCTTCGTTATATCCCATCGCTGATGCAAAACCATCTCCTCCTACATGAGAAACAGCTATATTTAGCCTGTTGTTCACTGTAAAGCTTTCTGTGCTCATATGTCTAGAAAATCCTGTCTCTTGACTCACTTTTGAAGTCTCTTGCTTGCATTTTTCCTGCTATTTTTTTCTATTAATGAGTCAATTTAATGAATGAGAAATAGAGGACCAGACAGAACATCTTTTTTTTTTTTTTTTTTTTTTTTTTAGCGTTCTCTTAAATATTTGCCTATACCGCTGAAAAATAATTCTAATTCAGCACTACTGTTTTTAGCCTACTAAAGCCTAAAAACAGACTGAGGTTATAAGACCTTTTTTTTGACCTTTTTTATTATTTTTTTTTCTTTTTTTAATTCCACAGTTCCACAGACAGGAATGGATTTCTTGCTTGTGTCTGACTGGCTGATTCGAGTTATGGACACCAGTATGCATTGCTCGTCCTTTGTTTCTCTCTCTTAGCAAACCACCATGGCAGGCCCCACCCTGCTCCTGGAAACTTCTGGTGTGAGCTGGATCTTGCAAAAAAGGCAGCAAAAGTGCCCAAGACAGGGGGTAACATGCATGGCTGAGAGTTATGATGCAATGCTCACTTCTACTTCTGTCATGCTGCTAAAAGAATCGTCAAACATTTTATAGATGAGTATATTTAATCTTTTACACAGAATTCTACCAAGGGCATAGTAGAGGATGTGATAGAAACCGAATTTCCCTGCCTGACAGAGAAGTGAGATTAATGTCTAGGTTTTAAAAGTGTAAAATTTTAGAGAATTAAAAATCAGAAAGGAATCAATCATCTCACACTTGGTGCCCCGGGTTACAGGGTGGTTTCATTGGCCATGAATGGGGAAAATTATACTTCCCAAGCCCCACAGTGACAGTGCTAGTCCACGGCTTGAGCTTTTTTAGGGGCCTCTGAAGTGTGTGTAGGAGTCATTTCTCATGGCTCCCCATGCACACCATGGGCTCCTGGTGCCCTGGGACCTTTTCTTCTGTTTCTGGCAAGAAACAGGCATCTCCTGATGGGAGCAGAGTCTGCGAGGGGGTGCTGTGGGTCCTGGCAGGCTGTGGGTCTGCAGCACTGCTGCTGGAGGTAAAGCAGCCAAGGTAGATGGTTTGGGGCAAGCAAAAGAGAAACGGATGTGGGGATCTTGCTTTTTCTTTGTGGTGTTACCACCGGGTCCCAGCTGTTTCTTTCTGAGTCCTCCTGCTCCTTTCTGTTCATGTGCAGCCGAGGGCAGGTCTGGGTGTCCCTGGCTGCCACTGTGTGACCCTGCCTGAGCAAACACACCTGGCTTGCCAGCCATGGTTGCACGGTCCCTGGGAGGAAAAACACCTGCCCTCTGGGCTTTGATGCCCCTCTTGGAGAAGCAAGATGAAAGTCCTGGTTTAAGAAGCATAACAGGCTGTGCCTCCACCACTTTTTTGGTGTCTTGCACCAGAAGGCTTGTCCAGATTCCCATCATCTCCATGCACAGATGTCACCTACACAGAAGCACGGACAAGCAGAACGGGGGTAAGGACTGAAGGGTGGGAAAGGCAACATCACCTCTAAATGGGACAGGAACTGAAGGAACAGAGCAGAGATTGAAGGAGAAGTCTAGAAGAGTGAAAATCTTTGTTTTCCAGTAACTCAAGGTTTGGCACCCTATCCTTCTATAAAATCCTGATCCTCAGGATACATTCCTGAAATCTATTCTCCTCTTTGCTTCTTGAACAGAAGAAGCAGCTCCTGCCAAGCCTGGCTGAGGGCCCCAGAGAGCACTGGTTATCGATGTGTGAAGAGAGCCTCTCAACACCAGGACTTCAAATTCACCTCTCCCTGCATTGTGCCAACCTCAAAGACTGTACTCTCAAGTTCAGTATCACCTCTCTGGAAAAACTGTTTTACACCTCTGCTCCTGGTGGCACTTATTTTGCAGTCTCCCTGAGAAGCACTGTGGGCATCCCGGCATGTCTGACTTAAGTTTGTCATGAAGCACTTTTTAATTTTTATTTTTTATTATCGAGATAAAAGTACTAGTGGAAAAAATGCATTGAAACCATAAATAACCTACATATATATCAAGGAATCCTATTCAACAGAGGGTGCTGGGGAACACAGGACGTGAGTTTGCTTACACTTTGTTCCAGACCACGTCCCCTGTGTTACCTCATATAGTTTCTTGCCAGACATCCAGAAATCAACAAAATGGTTATTATGGTTTCACTCAAGAGTTTTCAGTCAAAATGGTTATGACTCGGATTCACTCAAAGAGGCAAACATCCCTGTAGCCAGCTCTCCACCTAGCCAGCAGTGGGAATCAACACTGAGCCTCTGCCAAGCTCCACGGGCACAGAAAGGACAACGTAGGGCTTGCTATATCCCATCAGTGATGGAGAGTGCCTCTCCAGCCACAGCATCTGCTGGTTGTCAAACTCCCTGTGCTCCCAGGAGAGCTCCTCACCTCCTAGAAGCAGGCCAGCAGTGCTGTGTCACTGCCAGGGCAGGAGCTATTGTTCCTACAGTGTTTGTTGATAGACTGATGGGGAAGCCCAGGCTGACTTGGCAGGGTATAAATTCCCTGTCCGTATATCAGCCCTCCTTCAGCAGATGTGGAGTGGAAGAGATGAAGCTCCTCATGCCAGCAACCCTCATCCTGATCTTCTCTTTCTGCACCCTGGGCGCAGCGGCACGTGAATACACCTCTGTCATCACTGTGCCCAATGGAGGCCACTGGGGAAACTGGGGCAGCCAGCAGTTCTGCCGCTACGGCTACGCCAAGGGATTTGCACTGAAGGTAAAACTCTCCCTATTTTCCACTGTTTCACTTCCAAATCTGAGTTTTTAGGAAAATTTAGCCTAGAAAATTTAGCCACCATAATTAGTCCAGCAAATATTTTTTTTGTTTTTTATTACTGTTATTTTATTTTTTAGGCAAAGAAGTCTCATATTAGATACAGCAAAAACAAGCCTACTGTCAGGATTGTTTTGCTGTCAAAGCGGATAGAGGTGTGCCAGCAGATTTGAGGTCTGCATGTGGCTGATGTTGCTGGAGGAAGCCACGTCTGTGCCAAAAATCAGGAGTCAGGGAGAGTGGCAGCCTTTCCCAGCATGTCTCCTGGGACAAAGTCTCTGCCTCACTTGTTGGGTCAGAAAGAGTTAAAAAACACAAAGAAAAACATGTTGCAAGTGTTACGTAGGTACATAACTCTTTCCTGGTGTGATGTGCTTCCTACATGTTTCCCAAGATATTTTCTTTTCCTTCATGCTTCCCAAGATGTTTTCTCTTTTTCAGCCCAGAAAGGAGTTGGGACTGTTTAGGACTTGAAGGACTTAAGGACTGTCCTGTTTAGGACTTACAGGATGTTTCCTGGGCCTTCTCCACCTTGCCTCAGTCCTTGTGTGTCTTCTACTGTAGGTTGAGCCCTCGCAGTTTGGAAATGACGACACAGCTCTGAACGGCATTCGGCTGCGTTGCCAGGATGACTCAGTCATCGAGTCCTTGGTGGGGAAGTAAGTAGCACGGGTTTCTCCCTCGTTTGTCGGCACCAGCTCTCAAAGCATCCACAGGCGTCACCATTTGCAGGGGTCTCTTCTCTGACTTGCTTTGTCTACACAGAGCTGGCATATAAAGTAAACTGAAAGAGGTGGCTGGGCTTTTTGTTCATCCATTTTTAGGGTGGTTAAATTTGGGTACTTCACATTACTGCCTTCTGTTTGCTCTTGAAATTTCCGCAGAGCACTACAAACAACTGAATTACAGTGCCCGGGCTAGAGTCCCTCTTGGAAATCTGCAGTGTGTGGGGCAAATGTGAGGAAAGGGATTTTTAACCATATATTTAGAAACTGTTTGGATGAAGTCCTGGCCCTGCAGAAGTGAACAGCACTTCACCTCGGGATTACAGAGAGCATGCTCTCACTGCTGTCCAATGTGTACTTACGAGACAGGCCAGGGATTTATCACAAAACACACTGTCCTTAGAGCTTCCACCAGAACTGTAACTATCCAATCTGGGATTTTCGGGTATTATTCTAACGAGATACCAGTGAAGAGAAAAGTACATCCTCTGAAGAGGGGGAAACCAAGAATGACAAAGTAAGGGACCACAGACTGCAGCAGGATGTTGTGCTGGTCACTGCTGGGAGCAGGAGCCGTTAAGCTCGAGGGCAGCATGGTAAGGAGAAGGGGCACTTCTCAGGGGATTTCAGAGCCCAGATATTCCTTTGTCTGCTTTTTTTGGCAGGTGGGGTACCTGGACCAAATTCCAAGTTTGTCCGAGAGGCTACTTGGTCTCCTTTTCACTGAGAACAGAGAAGTCTCAAGGAGGAGGTGATGACACAGCAGCCAACAACATCCGGTTCAGATGCTCAGATGCGGCTGTGCTACTAGGTGATGGGCTGTCATGGGGAAGATTTGGCCCATGGAGCAAAAACTGCAAAATATGTGGTCTCCAGACAAAGGTAGAGCCTCCACAGGGGCTTCAGGATGATACAGCACTCAACAATGTGAAATTCTTCTGCTGTAAGTGAGCACTTGCCCCATCTTCATCACTGTTCCACTCATCTCACATCCCACGTCAAATGAGACATCAAAGCTTGGCTCTAACTTTACACGGGGAAATGCCTGTGCCTTTTTAACTAAAATACAATTTATGATCATGGATTGCCTCCATATCTGCAGGGAATGGGTGAGAGACAGAACCATGAAGGAAGCAGCAAGAAAGGACAAAGGAAGGTCCAGTCCAAGCAGAGAATGGGATGGAAGGGAGAGACTCAGTGACTTAGCTTCTTGTGGATTAGCTTCTTGCAACTAAGTCTCTTGTGGCTTAGGTTGTACTTATGTCTTGCCATACCACCTTAGATGAAGATTAGATGATGCCGTAGATAGTGATGCCTTTTGTAGCTACCACTGCTAAGAACAACTTCTCAGTTACCCAGGTGCATTGTATTTAATACAATCATCACATCATGTAACCACTAGCGTATCACTGTTAAAACACCCAATCTCCGACAATTGCTTAGAGGTGAGGAATAGATTTCTCACTTTCTTTTGCTCCGACTAGTGAGTTTCTTTCAGGTTTGCTCTGCCTGTTTGTCCCTTTGTTTGAAACAACATTTGACCTCTTGACATGACAGACAAAGAATGGGTAACAGCTTGGATCAGCTTGAGGTTTCTGACCAAAGACAAAATGACCAATGAGAGCTAAACTGGGGAAATGGAAATATGGGTGGGCTCATGATTATTAATTATATTAACATATTAATTGCCCCAGGAGCTATAGACACTTTTTACAACTATTCTTTTAGCTCATACCTGAGATCCTGCCTTAGGGAATCTGGTTAGAAGGTGTACTTACACTGAGCATTCATGTTAGTGTGGTTATAGTGCTAGTTGCGTGGGTTGTAGCTCCCTAAAACTCTTGTTGATGCTTTGGAGTGTGCTCCACTGGCTCATCTAGGTGTTTTTTCTGCCAGTTCACATCCTGTGTTCAGCACAGACACAACAGCCTTTGACACTAGCTCTTCACCCAGGCTAAATTTTCTTCCTGTCACTTACATCAAAATACACTCAAATAATAACTGTATTTTCTTTTAAGAGCAATGGAATATAGCAGATTAAAGAACAGAACAAGCCTAATGTTTACTTTAGTTGAAAGGGTTTTGATAACAAAATCAGGGGGCTACTCTGGAGCAGATCACTGGTCTGTCTAACTCTCTGTACTGTCTTTGGTTGCAGTGCTCCATATCTAATGCCTGTTGCAATAAAAAGTTTCTCTGTCTCATGGAAGTGATGAGTATGAATTTTATTGGTGAAAACAACGGCAATCACAGCACATTCATTGAAGGTTTGTTATTTGGTAATGTTTTCCAATGCTGGCCTTTGGAGCCCATAGCAATTTTTCGTGGTGTTAGTGTCATTTCTCTGCCCAGTTCCCATTTTTGGCAACACAGGATTTTATCCAAGTGGTGGGTGACAAATGGGTAAGCCAGCCATACACAATTCAGGCTTGATCGAATCTGCAGCAATGAGACACATTTCTCTTGGCTCTGTCTGTACAGTACAGGGTGTTGGTTCCCATCATCTGCTTCCTGAGGGACTGCTGGAGTAAATGAGTGGATCTCCACGGACATCATTCAAAGTTACTTCAGCTGAAGCACTTCCCAAAGCCTCAGTGATACAGCAATAAATCTTTAACGGTTTTCTAGATTTTAATTTCATTAAAAAAAAAAAAGCCAACACCTTTCCAGTCTGACTCTCTGGTTCAAATTTGCATAGCTCTGATTTATTTAACCTGAGGATCCAATTTATTTCTTAACCTCTTAAGATGTTTTTTATAACTTGATATTTTCTAGGTGATCCCTTAACTGCTTTCTGTCCTCCACTTGACTGAAGACATTTTAAGCACACAATTCTTTTTTTAGCTAAATGCTTATTTTGCAAAACCAGCCCAGTCAGCATTTGAAATACATTTGAAATACTAGGGATTCATAGCTTCAAGGCAACATTTTGTAACTTCCATCTCCATTTGGGATTTGCTGAAAAAAACCTTTATTTGTCATATATTTATCTCTCTATAAACATTCAAATCCCTCATCTTTAGTATTTAGCAGCAAAAAAATAACCAAAGTAGCAACCTTTTTTTCTAGCAAGCTGAACCAAATTAAACTAAAACTAGATTCTGATGCTATTACTGTTAGTGGGAGTTCTGGGTTGACTTGTCCCTTTATTTGAAAACATAGCTTCCAAAAATACATTGTTTTCAAATGCCATGAATGGACGTGCCTTAATTTGCTTCTAGATGTTTGTCTTCCATCTTGTATGTGATAGGGAAAGTTTCAACTTGCAAACTGACCATCTGGTATAATTAATGAGGTGAGATTTGACGACGTAAGAATAAAAACAGTTGTATTCACCTAAACAAAACAGGCTTAATTCAGTGAAGGAATTGTGGTGACACTGATATTGACTTAGCCAATGATAGAATGTGCAGGAACAACACAAAACTGCACCAGGGGAGGTTCAGACTGGACATAAGGAAAAATTTATTTACTCTGAGGGTGGTCAGACACTGGAACAGGCTTCCTAGAAGGGTAGTGGATGCCCCATGCCTGTTGGTGTTCAAGAGACTTTTGGACAATGCTCTCATTAACATGCTTTAATTGCCTGAAGTGGTCAGGCAGTTGGACTAGATGATCTTTGAAGGTCTCTTCCGATTGAACTATTCTGTTTTATGGTCTGTATTTTCTTCCTGAATGTGAGGAATCCCTTTGCTCAAGCAGTGGCAGCTCCATGCACTTCACAGAAGTCTTACAGGTCCAGCTACTGGTGTCCTTCCACCACAGCAAGTAGGACAAGTAAAAATTGCCATGTATTTTATATTATGGTATCGTGCTCAGCGTCACCAGTGAATGCAGCAACATGACATTTCAAGTGCTTTTTCTCAGCATGTGAGTAAATTGTGTGTCTGGGAAAGTTATGCTTTGTGAATCCAAGTTGTGTGTGCAGCCAGTTTCCCAAATAAGCAGTTAAGTGTGGGGAGAGAGGTTTGGTAGTTTCTCTCTTCCCCTGGTAGAGTTGGTTTCTGAGAGCTGATTCTTGGAATCGCCATTAGAGCTGAGCTGAAGTGCCTGAATGAAGTAATTACTTTTCTTTTAAATGATTTGTTCAAGAACTGGTGCCTGTTTTCTTATGTGTATGTATGTGCATATGTAGATAATTGAAACAACTTGAACTTCAGATTTCTCATTTATTCTAAGGAGGGTAGGCCAAGCTGGAAGGCTCTGAACATCTGCTTCTTCTCTGCAAAAGAATGATTCAGTTAAATTTTGAGGTTGTACTGGGGGAAGAATTATTCACACCATCAGCTAAACTGACCTTTTATGCTTCCCTATTATGCCTGATGTAATACGGCCTCATATTGGTGTGTGAATAGACACTCCAAATGAGAGCTGTTCCAAGAAATGTTTGGAGAACAGAGCACTACCTCCTCTTCATGTACTTTCCCATATATTTATCAGCAACTTCAAAAATCAAGTGGGGAGGCTTTTGTCATCTGAAAACTGGTGGAATGCTTTCAGGTAGACCTCCTCTGATGGTCCACTTGCATAACATAGATCATCTACACAAAAAGTGGGGTGGGAATGCAATTTAGAAGCTCGAGCTGAGCAGGTCTCAGCTATTTACTGCACTAGTTCGAGAGGCATTTGGTTACAGGAATTACATTCTTTCAACTGAAATGAGGGACTAAGAGTGCACTTTGCTGATGCAAAGTGCACTGGAACTGATGTGGCTGAAACCGTGCATAGCTGAAAACTGAGTAGCTACAGCTGCATGACTTTCAAAACTCATTCTGTGTCCCTGGCACATCTAGGAGCGAGGAGCATGTTGCCAAAGAACTGCCAGCCAGTTCCAGTGGGATGACAACGGGGCCAGTGGCCAGACCAAGGACTAAGTAGGGATTATCTCCACTTCTAATTTAGGGACTGGAGTCTGAGTAGGTGTGGGAGGAATCTCCCACCTATCCATGCACATGTGGCACAGCTCCCAGGGAGACCAGCAGAAGCAGCAGGTCTGGAGCTTTCCACAAGTGATTTCTAAAAGCTATTTCTATTGAACAAGACTGAGTAGTTACGTCCAGAACAAACCTGCTGTCAGTAGTGTTCATCTGAACCAAGCTTTGAAACGCTCTTAGAAATTTGGTCTTGGAATCTTAGCCCTTATGGCAGCATCGTTCCCTCTGTGTGAGGAAAATAAATATTCCTTCCATCACAGAGGTGTTCTGAAGCTTATTAGATTTTGCAAGATGCAGAGAAAACAGCTGAAGATACATTAGCTACATACAATTTTAGATGCTATACATGATAGAGATGTGCATCATGCAGAGCGTGCTGAGTTTGTCTTGGTTACCTTTGCTAGCCCTTAAAGACAACCCTAATTAACTAACGTGATTATCAGTGAGGAAACAATTGACAACATCTGTCTTGGAATTTTCAGAGTGTAGTTATTTGGAAATATTGCTACAGAATGTGACCACTGGAGAATGTTTATCTGTTGGTTCTGAAAAGAAAGACAGCAGGGCGTTGCAGAAGACGGAATTCATGGAGGGTTGAATTCTGGCTTTCATCCTCCCCCACAGCACTGAGCCTTTGGGCATGTCTTTGTGCTTCAAGATTATATAATTGTGGTACTGTGTTTCAACCCTAAGTTTTGGACTGAGAAGTTGCTGCAGGGTTTGTACCCACCGGTTTTGTCTCTATCTCTGCAGAAATGGAGCTTACCCATGGCAGTACAGGTTCTAGCAAGGGATGTTAGAAACAGTTATCCTGGTGGAAAGAGGGGATAGAAGGTACCTCCCTGCTCACTGAAAGCTGGAGAGACTGAATGAGCCAAGATGTCCCAGGGAAAGTCCTGTCTGGCAGTTCAGAAACAGAATTAACAGCAAAGTGGCAACACCAGATGTATAAAAAACATATTTCTCTTTAGCAGGTAAAGTGGAACCTTTCTTAGGCACTTTCTATTTTGGTCCAGATTTCTTGCTCTTTCCATGTCCCACCAGAAAAAAAACTTTGTAGACCTAAATCAGCTCATAGCACCTTACAACATAGTCTAACTTTATGTAGCTTGCTAAGATTTAATGATTACTGCAACAATTCAACTAGTTTGATGAAATTTACCTGCACTAACAATTGGGCCTCTCCAGCAAAGAGTAACAACTATTTTGTTTTGATGACTCAAAAACAGTTCAATGACATCAATGCAGTATAGGTTGGTACATTTCTTAATGAATATCAACCATCACAACACACACACATGGCCTCTTCAGCATCTTGTATAGGAGAGAAAACAAGTGAAGATGCTGCGATGTTGTAAGGATACTTGTATGAGCTTAATTCATTCTGTGGAAAATAACAACATTTTCAGAGGGAACAGGATGATATGCATAGTTAAGTTCCTACACAAGTCCTTGCAGGATGAAAAGACCTGAACAAGTCTGGGATATCCCCTCGATGTTTCTTCTGATCCAACCCCTATTTCTCAGAGGGTGGGAGGGGGGCATTCTGTGTCTGTTCTGTGAATGACTTAGAAGTGCATTGACAAAACTGTATGTTGATAGCTTTGTTAAAATCCATAAAGGGCTGCTCACACCCTAAAGGACAAGGTGTCTTCACGCTATCCGAAACTACTTTAAGTAGGAGGAGTAGGTTAAAAATTAACCTCCTGACATAATGTTGTATATAGAATGTCTTTCACTCCTTGCTCCTCCCTCCAGTGATTTTTTTTTTCATGTCAGCGAATTTTTAGTGGTGAGATAACCATGAGGAACTAAAAAAGAACTTTCCTTCTCAGCTTTTGCTGCTATTTTGCTTATCAAATACACCAAGCTTTATTATTTCTAGTTGATTGCAATGAAACCCACTGCATGGCTGGGAGTGCTATCAATGTGAAAACCTGAAATATACTCCAAAAGTTGATTTGAACATCTTATTTTCCAAGGAGAAAGTGTGAAAATAAATTCCAATTCTTGGCAGCGTTTGTGTTTCACTGCAACAGCCATTTCTGTGTGCTCACTGGGAAGAGTTGTGTCAAGGGGACAAGTTCTTAATTTCAAAAGAGACTTTCATCTCAGGAAAAGTAGCAACTAAGTGAAGAAAATACCACTTCTATCTCTAGGTGTTTGCAAACAAACAGCTGGGAGCACTTCAGTATTTTATGAAAAAACATAACCGTGTTTCTCCTTGGGGTCATATTGGAGTCAGTGAAGTTACACATGGATAAAATAGAGGATAAGTGAGAAAGACGTGAACTTACGAGATCATTACTTCACGATCTACCTGATGAAAAATTTATTTTCAAGTCTAGCAAAATGACTGCAACTTTCCATGTGGGATTATAACACCTCTGCCACAATGCTAAGCAGTTATCCAGCAGTACCTGCTGACTCTCACTCCTATTAGAGGTGCGAGAAACCCACTGGTGTCCTGCTAGACTTTCAAACCCAGCTGGAAGTTTATCAGTGAGGTATCTCAGAGGTGGCTCACATTGAAGGAGATACAGTATCACACTCTTGCTTGTTAAACAGGCTTTTATATAACAGTTATGGTTTCCATAGAAACATAACTAAATCTTTCCTCCAGTATAATCCCAAAGGCTTTCACAGACCTGGAAAATGTGCTGTAAGCAGTCAAATCATTTTTTATGCTGACACAAAGGATGCCACAGTTGTCACCCAGTGAAGTTTCTCATGGGGGCAAAATGAGTTTAAATCCCACATTGTGAAATTGCTTTGCAGCATTCAGACATTTTCTGGTATCCCATTTCCCTGCAAGCTCAGTTTTATAAACCTGTTAATGAAAACTTACAGAACTACATAAGTTATAGATGGGAAAGACCTTATTATTCATCCATCTTCCTAAAGCACATTGGTGAGTGCAAAATAAATAAGAACAGAAACAATACCCATAGTGATGATCTTTTTCCCAGGTCTGTCTTGTTTCCAGTTATGCATTTTTTAGGTTCTTCATGTCTAGGGTTTAGATGTTCCCCTGAACTGTTGGCCATCCCATTATGTAACAGGGAGGGCACTCCACAAAATGATGGATTTGTCAGGCAGAAAGATTTCCTCTGCCATACAGTCTACACTATCCTCGTGTTTAATTTAATCCAGATCTCTTAGCATTCTGTTCACTTTTCTAGGTCTTAATTGAGGATATTTACTTATACTCCTCCATGACAGAAATGGGGCTGATCTGTAATAACTCTTCCATAGCTTGTGGGCTTCTTTATGCTTTCAACTAAAGCAGAGACAAGCAGTAAGGTGGACCCTGACTATTAGATCCTCCTCCTCTTCATTTTGACAGATTTTTTAAAAAAATTATTTTATTGCTATTTTTTTTTAGTGGATGGATAATATGAAAGTCAAAGTTAAAGTAACTGAGTTTTTGGACTGTGGTCTGCCTGCTTGTTATCTCAGTGCTGAGGTGTGCTGGTTTCATGCCAGCTGAACAGCCAACTGAAAGAAAACCATGGATGCTCAAGGCTTTACTGTCTTTGTGCTTCCCCAGTTGGTTTGTAATGTCTGTGCTATCAGGGTATTTGGAGAGGTCCTTTACGTACTATTTCCCACCTATTTTCCTCCCCACTTAGTTTTTCTGACTCCCACTTTCCATCACTATAAAGCTAAAGAAAGTTCAGAAGACTGACACTGTCTGGGTAACTGAAAACTTTTTACACCATTTCTTCTCACCATTAGATCCCCCAAAAACTAGTGATCTCATCTGAAGAAACCTGAATTCATTCTGAGGGCAACACATGCTGAGTTACTGTTGCTAGATGCATTAAGAAGAATTTCTACATTTTGAAGCTGATTTAGCAAGGCCATTTATCTGAACTTTGAGATCCCAAGCCATTTGTCATGAAGCCTTCCTGCTCTCCTTGTACTTCTCTATGTTTTTATTGAGTTCCTGCAAATTTAGTGACTAATTGATCAAAAGAATATTTGAAATGCAGAGTTCGTACCCAACAGAGTTTTCACAGAAGGCCTGCAAATATATAAGACCAAAAAATGTTGAGCTCGATGCTGTCTGTAGCAAAAAGCATGTAGCAGCATTCTTCGCTCAGGCAAATCCCATCCTATGGGGGAAAACCTAGGTTATAGGGAAAAGCCACCACAAAAAAAAACAACCAACCAACCAAAAAAACACTACTACAAAAAAGTGATGGTACTGGGTAGGAGCTGAAGTGGGGGCTCTCCATGGGCTGCAGCCTCCTCCAGGCCACATCCACCTGCTCCACCGGGGGCTCCTCCACGGGCTGCAGCGTGGAGATCTGCTCCGTGTGGGACCCGTGGGCTGCAGGGGGACAGCCTGCTCCACCAGGGGCCTCTCCACGGGCCGCAGGGGAACTTGTGCTGCATGCCTGGAGCACCTCCTGCCCTCCTGCTGCACTCACCTTGGGGGCTGCAGGGCTGCTTCTCTCTCAGCTCTCACCCCTCTCTCCCAGCTGCTGTAGCACAGCAGATTTTCCCTTCCTTCAATCTGCTCTCCCAGAGGTGCAAACAACATCGCTTATTGCCTCTGCTCTGGCCAGCGGTGGGTCCCTTTTGGATCTGTCTGGAGCTGGCTCTGATCTGACCTGGGGCAGCTGCTGGGCTCTGCTCACACAAGCCGGCCCTGCAGCCTCCCTGCTACCAAAACCTTGCCACATAAACCCGAAACATCTGCCTGTCCTGCACACTACTCTCCTGGAGGGAGCAGCCTCTTTTTCTGCTACCTGGTGTGGATCATCGTATTGTTGCTGCTCTGGAAGTTTACTGCATTTTCAGCTTTGAGCAGGAGCATTGCTTTGGCCATGTGCTCAGGCCTGCTGGAGGTTAATGGTCAGAAGATATCAGCATGTTTTACTTGAAATCAATCTTTTTCATTCATTGCAGTGTGAAGAGCATTTAACCAAGATTATGACTGTTCTTTTCTGAATGTCATAAGCAGACCTGAATGTCATAAGCAGACCTGCTACAGGGCTACACCTGTCACTGTTATTTCCCTATAGCAGTGCCTGAAGAACACCAACTTTTGCCATGTAAGTATGGTGGATACAATAGGAGCAATTAGGCATGTGTTAGGTACAATAGATGCCAGGTGATGTAGCTGTTTCACAGAGGCTGTGGTTCAAGTGGGTACAAAAGGGCAAGGAAGGAGAACGTGGGGACTTTAAAGAATGAGAGATTTGTATTACAATGAGAAACAGAAGTGTGAGCATGGTACTTACCTAAATAAAACCTCTGCTCCTCATTCAGTAAAAGGCTGACTTGTCTGTTTACAGTAAGGACTCAAAATGGACTTCGAGGACCTTGAACATATCAGAGGGTCCATAACCCTTTATTGTAATGAGTGAACTCCATATGCAATCAAAAATGTCTTATTGTCCTGAAAAAGGTTGCTTCTCTGCTTATCTGTACTTATGAAGAACAAAACAAAACAAAACAAACACACACACACGCAAAACAAAAACAACAAACCAGCATATTTTACCTCAAATTTTCCTTGTTTCACTTTCCTCTACTATGTCTTGCCTTGAGGCTCTGTACAACTCTTCTGCTTCTGAGACTATGTATGTTGTTGTCTATGTATATTGCTACCTTGCAGGCATGTGTAATCTGTGATTACTGTTCCATTTCTTGCCAATATAAATACAACTCCTTCAGTGTTTTTGTGATTTATTATTCCCTATGTAAAACCAGAAGAACTATGTGGACTTGATTTCTTTTGACTTGAAATTTTAAAAATAGTTACAGTATTTTAAACAATAGTTTAAGCACCTCTAAAGCACACAAACTAACCTCAGTTCACTGCATGCAAAAATTTTGTAATAGCTGTCAGTAGACAATACATACCAATACCAATCTAGTGGAGCTGGAAATACAGTCTTGTGCATTCAGAAACTTTTTGCAATCTGAATGTAGCAGGTTATAAAAATTGCATGCAGAAATAAGTATTTACTGTTGGAAAGATAGAGAGGCTCCTTATAAGCAGCCAGACCAGCAATTCTGAGAAAATTTAGGGACCAAGCTGAGATGAAGGGGGAGCTTATCAAGGACCTGTACATAACTCTGCCTGCTATTTTTGCTCTGTTAAGGAATGTGAGCAGAAAGAGATGAAACTCTACAAAATTCAGACAAAACTATTCTGATTCATCTAATTAGCACTGTATAAAGATCCTTTTTTTATTTTTCCCCTGAAGTTTTAAATATGTAATGCTGCTGCGCTTCAGTTAAGCAACTGAGGGTAGGCTTAATGCAGATGCATGAATATTCCTGTCACTTTCAACACTTAAAATTAAACACGATCCAATGCTTTATTAGAATCAGTCTAAATTTGCTAGCTAAAATTATTCACTGTAAATGACAGATATCTGAATTACACTGCCTTCATGTGGAGTATACCTGACTAGTCACAGGCACCTGCAATGTTTGGTCCACACGCTCACGAGTGGCAGTGTCCTCTGATCCTTATCTTCTGCTCCTGTTACAGGAACAGCATCTGAGATTTAGTAACAACCTAAACCCCTTCTTTGTTTAAAGAGGAAGACGCAGCTCTTTCAGCTTGGTGTTTAGATGATGTATTCCAGTCAGACAGAGAGAAATCTCCCGAGGAGCTGGTTCAGGGCTGCTGGCTGTGGATGAGCAGTCAGCACTGATGGGAGCTGACGGCTTGGTCACAGCTCTCCAGACAGCGGAGAGCACTTGCTGTGCATGCCCTCCCTGCTGTGAAACAGGCAGTCTAGTCCACAGCAAGGAGCCGAGCAAGTTCAGAGCTGGGCGCAGACCTCCCAGACTGTGTACTGCTCAGCCTCATGTGGGAGCACGGCACAGTTGTCAGCTCTCGTTGTGTTCCCGTGGGTGAACCTGCTGCCTTCCCAGCTGGGCTGAGGTCGGGCTGGCTGGCGGGGACCCGAGGAACTACAGCTACACCGGGGACTTTGCTTCAACACAGGGAAATCCCTCCCTGGTTAGCGATCTGTCTCCTGGGGGTAACACGGTCTCTTGGGAGAAGGCTGCTGAGAGGAGGAGGGGGGCGAGCAGTCCTCAGTAGAGACGGCTTCCTTCAGCCACAGTGGGAGCTGAGGCCTTGAGGAACGGCAGAAATCATCGAGGGAATTAGCCAGGCTTCAGAAGGGATCCAGACACAGTCTTGAAGCTAAACCAGATGGAGAAGCAGCTGTTAGATGAGCCATTGTTTCATGTCTCCATGCTTGTCTCCAAGTATAAGAGTTACTTCCTTAAACTTTATTTTTTATATAAATGAACTCATTTAAATTGCAACTTAAGGCTCTTTGCTGTTAGGAGGCTCCAGGAAGACTGTTCTGTAGTACTGGTTTGCTCTGGCAAGGCCAGGGACCCCCAGGATCTGGTTGGAATCTCCCCAGGGCAGATCTACACTTGTCTGCAGGGGCTGTGTACCTGCCAAGCTGCTGAGGTACCGGGTGAAGGTGCTGATGGAGGAGCTGAGCCCACTGCATGGCATGATCCCACTGCTCCTTTGGGCAAGCCCTGCCTTGAGCTCCTTCCATGTTGTGTAGAAGGAGGAATGGCAAAGGACTATCCCCTAGATGGGGACTGGATGTTTGTGACCCATCACAACAGAAGGAAGGCTCCTTCACCACCTGCAGAGGTGCAGGACCTCAGCAGATCCATGGTCCTGGCAACAGGTGAGCCCAGAAGGTTGTGTTGAGGAGGTGTCTGGGCTGGGTGAGCATGATCCATACACTGGAGACAGAAAATTTTGTGTGTTTCAGCTGTGCAGCCAGTGTCCAAGACAGAGCTTAAGCTTTGGTAACTTCCTTAGACCAGTGAGGACAGCTGGGGAAAGAACAACCATCTGAAAAAGTGGTGCAAGAAAAACTGTGCCAGAAGGCTTGCCAACCTAGTAAGTAGGGTCTTACACTGGAATTGTCAGGGGACGGTGACAAAAGTCCAAAGAGAGATGGATGAATCCATATATTTATTTACATTTATTCACCTAGGACTATATGCTGACTTTGTGTACAGCCAGCTTTTTGGGAGGTTAACACAGGGTTCACAGACACAAGGGCAGCACAAGCATGTACAGCATTTCCCACAGACACCTGGTAGCACAGGTATGAGATTCTGTGCTCCCAGTTAGCTCCTCTCCCCTGGCTTAGGCAGGGTCAATTGTGCTCTGTTACAGCTATACTGGGAACTGAAGGGTCTGAGAGTAGTAGGTAGAGTTACTCTGAAATGTTTAAAATCATTTTTAATTCAGTCCTGTTTCTTAAAACATGCAATATCATGCAGAAAGCTTGGTGAGTTTTTGCCTTTGCAGTACTCAGGTGAGTATGCACGTACCTCACGGCCCTCATGCTCCATGCAGTGGCTAAAGGCTGGGCTGTGTTGGCATACAGCAGTCATATTCATGACTCAGGGCTCTGAGAGAGAAAGTAAAGAGGGTGCAGGGTGAGTGAGCACATGTATAGCGTATCTCCAGCTCCAGTGATGGGTACATGATTCCTCTTCTGATTCGAGTGCTTAAAAGACTGGGAACACAGTAAGCAGTGCTTCTTTTGTAGATCACCTGGAGGTGATTCTCAAGGTCTACAGGAGAATAAAGCTGTAAGAGAGTTCTGCTGAATTTGGCACAGCCCTTGGTGCCCTCAAGATGGCAGGCAGAAAGATCTCAAGGAGGCTGCTTAATAGATGTCTAGAGAAAGGGTCCAAGCTTCCCCTCCAAAAGCTTGAATCTGATTCTGGCCCTTGGCTGAAAGGCAGTCAGCAAAGAGGCACTTGGTGATGCATCAGAAGTTGTTTAATGTCCACTTCAAGCCACAAGGACATGGTGAACAGTCATAGAGGCAGCAGTTATGCTCTGAGCATATCTTTACCATGACACTGGATTTCCAGAGATCTTTGTCCTTTAATATAAGTAGAGATTGGATTAATATATATATATATATTATATATATATATATGAATATATATATTTTTTTGTAGTTGTGGTTTCTACGAAGATGGTAAGTATACATCCTGAGTGCTCTGGAAGTACTTGATATGTGTGCCCCAATGTCTAGGGGTTTCAAGGAAGCTGAAGCATGCTGCAGGAGGTGAGGGGCTTGTTATAATCTCAGTAGGGACAGTGATCTTCCTTTCTAAGGCAGATCAAGAATTTCCTTTGTTGCTCCACTCTTCACATGGGAAGGTCCTCCCTTCCTCACCAGATCTTGAATGACCCTGAAGTCCTGAGTGTGACAGCAGGTGACATCTCCTCACCTCCAGACGAGATGAAGTGTCATCCAGCCCTGGCTGTTTGGGTCAGCAGAAAGGTGAGATCTGATGGATGAAGAGGTGCTGGGGGATCTCCCCTATCCCATGGCAGAGAGGTTGGAACTAGATTGTGTTTAAGATCCTTTCCAAACCAAACCATTATGTAATTCTATGATCTGTGACTTAAATTGAGACCCAGAGAACCTCCACCAGAGGATTCTCCTTTTCATAGCCATTATGAAAGAGAATAGCCGTAACAACAGGTTTCACATGCTGACTACGTCTTTTTTGTCATTTCCTATAATGACTACCTGTCCCATTTGATGGTGTCATAAACATGCAATGTAGTGGAATGCACTTAAAAGCCTGCAATGTCTCACCTGGCTCTTTCCTCTCAGGCTGACTGAAACACAGAGACCGCTTGTGAGATAGTAGTGAAGAGAAGGCTGTGAGAGGATCACAGGAATTTGTCCCTGTAGCAGTCCCCATGGAAAGGAAATGAAGGATATCGCGATGGAGGAAAAGAGACTCAAAAGTGACACAACACAGTCTGCAGCAGGTGCTAGACCTGGGGGCTCTGTCATCCTTCCCTAAGCACAGAAAGGGAATCCCTCAGCCCCATCCTGCAATTCCAGCCTGCTCTCCTCAGACCTGGTCATCATCACCCTTCCTGTCTGCAGCTGAACTTGCTTAATTGGTTTTCCCTAGGAAGTAGCTCTAAAACCCAAGAAAGAGTCATCAGCACTTAGGTCTTGGTCTGTGCGCATCTGGTCTTTAACTGGTAAGAATTTAACTCTGGGATATGCATTTAAAAAAAAATCTTTTTCCTTTCTCTCACATCCCAGGAGGTAGCATGTCCTTGCCGTGATGCTAGAGAGACACATTCTCTCTGCTGAGCTCTCTGTTCCTTGTTAAATTTGGGTATTTATGCCATATGACAGTGGCTCCTCTAGTTGAATGCTTTCTGGCAGAAAATGGAGGAACTGTTAATGAGGTTGTATCTCTGAGACATACTTTTCATCTGACATCTCACAAAGCCACAAGAGTCCCTGGCTGTGGCTTGCATTTTCCTGCACCAGGCACCACAGGATCTCCAAGCAGAAAGCCTTGCTGTCTGTACCACTACTAGCTTGCTGCCTCTCCTGCAACGTCACTGCCAGTGTTGAAATCAAGGACAGTTTTCAGGGCTAATAGAAATAAGACACTTGCCAAGTTTCCATATGAAATATACTCTAAAGTTAATTATATCATTGTATTACTGTTCCTTATTTGTCTCATGAAATTTAGTTCCCCAAAGGAGAATTACAATACAGATAGCATGTTGTAAATTCTTATGGGAAGAGAACTCACGCTCTCCTTGGAAAGAGCATGGGTAACCATGCAGGTTAAACTGTAATTGTCTTTCACTCAAGCCAGGTCTCTAGGCTTCTGTCTCCTTAATGGTGACACCGTGGCCTCCATAGGATGATTCAGACCCACACAACTCTAGACACCGTCTCCTGTGTCTGCAGACTGAGCCCAGACTAGCCACTTGGCCTTAAAGTGCCTACAGCTAGCTGAGAAGAATGAAATCCTATGTGGTTACTTGGCCCGCAGTGTTGTTCTGGCTTCCCTGGAGTTTCTGAGTGCTGCTCCGATCCTAACAAAGAGGCAGCTCTGGAGTATGCATGCCAGCTCAGCTCCCGTGCTGAAGCACGGCTTTTGCTGGGTGAGGTATTTGTCAAACTCTGATCTAATGTCAGGACTTCTAATTGTCAG